>NC_135784.1:8779228-9094728 GCF_051106095.1 Pogona vitticeps
CATCTCAGTTGTGCAGTCAGACACATGACCAGGCATATAACTTATGTAAGTCCTAGCACCTAATCAATGTGCTCCAATTAGCCATGACAGGTTACTACAAAACATAAACTAACATCAACAGGATTCTGCCCATTGACCACACTTTAAGTAGAAATGCAATAGCTGAAATCCCCTTGTACTAGATTAGGCTTCCTCAGGAAGTTTTGTCTAGGAAGGAAGCCGAGGTACTGGCTTTATGGGCTTTTCTGGCTTATTCTCTCTGTCCCCACCCCCCACCGCATGGTTAAATTGGGACTTCCCAGGAGAGCTCCCTCCATTTCCTCAGGAAGTTTTGTCTAGGAAGGAAGCCGAGGTACTGGCTTTATGGGCTTTTCTGGCTTATTCTCTCTGTCCCCACCCCCCACCGCATGGTTAAATTGGGACTTCCCAGGAGAGCTCCCTCCATTTCCTCAGGAAGTTTTGCCTAGGAAGGAAGCCGAGGTACTGGCTTTATGGGCTTTTCTGGCTTATTCTCTCTGTCCCCACCCCCCACCGCATGGTTAAATTGGGACTTCCCAGGAGAGCTCCCTCCATTTCCTCAGGAAGTTTTGTCTAGGAAGGAAGCCGAGGTACTGGCTTTATGGGCTTTTCTGGCTTATTCTCTCTGTCCCCACCCCCCACCGCATGGTTAAATTGGGACTTCCCAGGAGAGCTCCCTCCATTTCCTCAGGAAGTTTTGTCTAGGAAGGAAGCCGAGGTACTGGCTTTATGGGCTTTTCTGGCTTATTCTCTCTGTCCCCACCCCCCACCGCATGGTTAAATTGGGACTTCCCAGGAGAGCTCCCTCCATTTCCTCAGGAAGTTTTGTCTAGGAAGGAAGCCGAGGTACTGGCTTTATGGGCTTTTCTGGCTTATTCTCTCTGTCCCCACCCCCCACCGCATGGTTAAATTGGGACTTCCCAGGAGAGCTCCCTCCATTTCCTCAGGAAGTTTTGTCTAGGAAGGAAGCCGAGGTACTGGCTTTATGGGCTTTTCTGGCTTATTCTCTCTGTCCCCACCCCCCACCGCATGGTTAAATTGGGACTTCCCAGGAGAGCTCCCTCCATTTCCTCAGGAAGTTTTGTCTAGGAAGGAAGCCGAGGTACTGGCTTTATGGGCTTTTCTGGCTTATTCTCTCTGTCCCCACCCCCCACCGCATGGTTAAATTGGGACTTCCCAGGAGAGCTCCCTCCATTTCCTCAGGAAGTTTTGTCTAGGAAGGAAGCCGAGGTACTGGCTTTATGGGCTTTTCTGGCTTATTCTCTCTGTCCCCACCCCCCACCGCATGGTTAAATTGGGACTTCCCAGGAGAGCTCCCTCCATTTCCTCAGGAAGTTTTGTCTAGGAAGGAAGCCGAGGTACTGGCTTTATGGGCTTTTCTGGCTTATTCTCTCTGTCCCCACCCCCCACCGCATGGTTAAATTGGGACTTCCCAGGAGAGCTCCCTCCATTTCCTCAGGAAGTTTTGTCTAGGAAGGACGCCGAGGTACTGGCTTTATGGGCTTTTCTGGCTTATTCTCTCTGTCCCCACCCCCCACCGCATGGTTAAATTGGGACTTCCCAGGAGAGCTCCCTCCATTTCCTCAGGAAGTTTTGTCTAGGAAGGACGCCGAGGTACTGGCTTTATGGGCTTTTCTGGCTTATTCTCTCTGTCCCCACCCCCCACCGCATGGTTAAATTGGGACTTCCCAGGAGAGCTCCCTCCATTTCCTCAGGAAGTTTTGTCTAGGAAGGACGCCGAGGTACTGGCTTTATGGGCTTTTCTGGCTTATTCTCTCTGTCCCCACCCCCCACCGCATGGTTAAATTGGGACTTCCCAGGAGAGCTCCCTCCATTTCCTCAGGAAGTTTTGTCTAGGAAGGAAGCCGAGGTACTGGCTTTATGGGCTTTTCTGGCTTATTCTCTCTGTCCCCACCCCCCACCGCATGGTTAAATTGGGACTTCCCAGGAGAGCTCCCTCCATTTCCTCAGGAAGTTTTGTCTAGGAAGGAAGCCGAGGTACTGGCTTTATGGGCTTTTCTGGCTTATTCTCTCTGTCCCCACCCCCCACCGCATGGTTAAATTGGGACTTCCCAGGAGAGCTCCCTCCATTTCCTCAGGAAGTTTTGTCTAGGAAGGAAGCCGAGGTACTGGCTTTATGGGCTTTTCTGGCTTATTCTCTCTGTCCCCACCCCCCACCGCATGGTTAAATTGGGACTTCCCAGGAGAGCTCCCTCCATTTCCTCAGGAAGTTTTGTCTAGGAAGGACGCCGAGGTACTGGCTTTATGGGCTTTTCTGGCTTATTCTCTCTGTCCCCACCCCCCACCGCATGGTTAAATTGGGACTTCCCAGGAGAGCTCCCTCCATTTCCTCAGGAAGTTTTGTCTAGGAAGGAAGCCGAGGTACTGGCTTTATGGGCTTTTCTGGCTTATTCTCTCTGTCCCCACCCCCCACCGCATGGTTAAATTGGGACTTCCCAGGAGAGCTCCCTCCATTTCCTCAGGAAGTTTTGTCTAGGAAGGACGCCGAGGTACTGGCTTTATGGGCTTTTCTGGCTTATTCTCTCTGTCCCCACCCCCCACCGCATGGTTAAATTGGGACTTCCCAGGAGAGCTCCCTCCATTTCCTCAGGAAGTTTTGTCTAGGAAGGAAGCCGAGGTACTGGCTTTATGGGCTTTTCTGGCTTATTCTCTCTGTCCCCACCCCCCACCGCATGGTTAAATTGGGACTTCCCAGGAGAGCTCCCTCCATTTCCTCAGGAAGTTTTGTCTAGGAAGGAAGCCGAGGTACTGGCTTTATGGGCTTTTCTGGCTTATTCTCTCTGTCCCCACCCCCCACCGCATGGTTAAATTGGGACTTCCCAGGAGAGCTCCCTCCATTTCCTCAGGAAGTTTTGTCTAGGAAGGAAGCCGAGGTACTGGCTTTATGGGCTTTTCTGGCTTATTCTCTCTGTCCCCACCCCCCACCGCATGGTTAAATTGGGACTTCCCAGGAGAGCTCCCTCCATTTCCTCAGGAAGTTTTGTCTAGGAAGGAAGCCGAGGTACTGGCTTTATGGGCTTTTCTGGCTTATTCTCTCTGTCCCCACCCCCCACCGCATGGTTAAATTGGGACTTCCCAGGAGAGCTCCCTCCATTTCCTCAGGAAGTTTTGTCTAGGAAGGAAGCCGAGGTACTGGCTTTATGGGCTTTTCTGGCTTATTCTCTCTGTCCCCACCCCCCACCGCATGGTTAAATTGGGACTTCCCAGGAGAGCTCCCTCCATTTCCTCAGGAAGTTTTGTCTAGGAAGGAAGCCGAGGTACTGGCTTTATGGGCTTTTCTGGCTTATTCTCTCTGTCCCCACCCCCCACCGCATGGTTAAATTGGGACTTCCCAGGAGAGCTCCCTCCATTTCCTCAGGAAGTTTTGTCTAGGAAGGAAGCCGAGGTACTGGCTTTATGGGCTTTTCTGGCTTATTCTCTCTGTCCCCACCCCCCACCGCATGGTTAAATTGGGACTTCCCAGGAGAGCTCCCTCCATTTCCTCAGGAAGTTTTGTCTAGGAAGGAAGCCGAGGTACTGGCTTTATGGGCTTTTCTGGCTTATTCTCTCTGTCCCCACCCCCCACCGCATGGTTAAATTGGGACTTCCCAGGAGAGCTCCCTCCATTTCCTCAGGAAGTTTTGTCTAGGAAGGAAGCCGAGGTACTGGCTTTATGGGCTTTTCTGGCTTATTCTCTCTGTCCCCACCCCCCACCGCATGGTTAAATTGGGACTTCCCAGGAGAGCTCCCTCCATTTCCTCAGGAAGTTTTGTCTAGGAAGGAAGCCGAGGTACTGGCTTTATGGGCTTTTCTGGCTTATTCTCTCTGTCCCCACCCCCCACCGCATGGTTAAATTGGGACTTCCCAGGAGAGCTCCCTCCATTTCCTCAGGAAGTTTTGTCTAGGAAGGAAGCCGAGGTACTGGCTTTATGGGCTTTTCTGGCTTATTCTCTCTGTCCCCACCCCCCACCGCATGGTTAAATTGGGACTTCCCAGGAGAGCTCCCTCCATTTCCTCAGGAAGTTTTGTCTAGGAAGGAAGCCGAGGTACTGGCTTTATGGGCTTTTCTGGCTTATTCTCTCTGTCCCCACCCCCCACCGCATGGTTAAATTGGGACTTCCCAGGAGAGCTCCCTCCATTTCCTCAGGAAGTTTTGTCTAGGAAGGAAGCCGAGGTACTGGCTTTATGGGCTTTTCTGGCTTATTCTCTCTGTCCCCACCCCCCACCGCATGGTTAAATTGGGACTTCCCAGGAGAGCTCCCTCCATTTCCTCAGGAAGTTTTGTCTAGGAAGGAAGCCGAGGTACTGGCTTTATGGGCTTTTCTGGCTTATTCTCTCTGTCCCCACCCCCCACCGCATGGTTAAATTGGGACTTCCCAGGAGAGCTCCCTCCATTTCCTCAGGAAGTTTTGTCTAGGAAGGAAGCCGAGGTACTGGCTTTATGGGCTTTTCTGGCTTATTCTCTCTGTCCCCACCCCCCACCGCATGGTTAAATTGGGACTTCCCAGGAGAGCTCCCTCCATTTCCTCAGGAAGTTTTGTCTAGGAAGGAAGCCGAGGTACTGGCTTTATGGGCTTTTCTGGCTTATTCTCTCTGTCCCCACCCCCCACCGCATGGTTAAATTGGGACTTCCCAGGAGAGCTCCCTCCATTTCCTCAGGAAGTTTTGTCTAGGAAGGAAGCCGAGGTACTGGCTTTATGGGCTTTTCTGGCTTATTCTCTCTGTCCCCACCCCCCACCGCATGGTTAAATTGGGACTTCCCAGGAGAGCTCCCTCCATTTCCTCAGGAAGTTTTGTCTAGGAAGGAAGCCGAGGTACTGGCTTTATGGGCTTTTCTGGCTTATTCTCTCTGTCCCCACCCCCCACCGCATGGTTAAATTGGGACTTCCCAGGAGAGCTCCCTCCATTTCCTCAGGAAGTTTTGTCTAGGAAGGAAGCCGAGGTACTGGCTTTATGGGCTTTTCTGGCTTATTCTCTCTGTCCCCACCCCCCACCGCATGGTTAAATTGGGACTTCCCAGGAGAGCTCCCTCCATTTCCTCAGGAAGTTTTGTCTAGGAAGGAAGCCGAGGTACTGGCTTTATGGGCTTTTCTGGCTTATTCTCTCTGTCCCCACCCCCCACCGCATGGTTAAATTGGGACTTCCCAGGAGAGCTCCCTCCATTTCCTCAGGAAGTTTTGTCTAGGAAGGAAGCCGAGGTACTGGCTTTATGGGCTTTTCTGGCTTATTCTCTCTGTCCCCACCCCCCACCGCATGGTTAAATTGGGACTTCCCAGGAGAGCTCCCTCCATTTCCTCAGGAAGTTTTGTCTAGGAAGGAAGCCGAGGTACTGGCTTTATGGGCTTTTCTGGCTTATTCTCTCTGTCCCCACCCCCCACCGCATGGTTAAATTGGGACTTCCCAGGAGAGCTCCCTCCATTTCCTCAGGAAGTTTTGTCTAGGAAGGAAGCCGAGGTACTGGCTTTATGGGCTTTTCTGGCTTATTCTCTCTGTCCCCACCCCCCACCGCATGGTTAAATTGGGACTTCCCAGGAGAGCTCCCTCCATTTCCTCAGGAAGTTTTGTCTAGGAAGGAAGCCGAGGTACTGGCTTTATGGGCTTTTCTGGCTTATTCTCTCTGTCCCCACCCCCCACCGCATGGTTAAATTGGGACTTCCCAGGAGAGCTCCCTCCATTTCCTCAGGAAGTTTTGTCTAGGAAGGAAGCCGAGGTACTGGCTTTATGGGCTTTTCTGGCTTATTCTCTCTGTCCCCACCCCCCACCGCATGGTTAAATTGGGACTTCCCAGGAGAGCTCCCTCCATTTCCTCAGGAAGTTTTGTCTAGGAAGGAAGCCGAGGTACTGGCTTTATGGGCTTTTCTGGCTTATTCTCTCTGTCCCCACCCCCCACCGCATGGTTAAATTGGGACTTCCCAGGAGAGCTCCCTCCATTTCCTCAGGAAGTTTTGTCTAGGAAGGAAGCCGAGGTACTGGCTTTATGGGCTTTTCTGGCTTATTCTCTCTGTCCCCACCCCCCACCGCATGGTTAAATTGGGACTTCCCAGGAGAGCTCCCTCCATTTCCTCAGGAAGTTTTGTCTAGGAAGGAAGCCGAGGTACTGGCTTTATGGGCTTTTCTGGCTTATTCTCTCTGTCCCCACCCCCCACCGCATGGTTAAATTGGGACTTCCCAGGAGAGCTCCCTCCATTTCCTCAGGAAGTTTTGTCTAGGAAGGAAGCCGAGGTACTGGCTTTATGGGCTTTTCTGGCTTATTCTCTCTGTCCCCACCCCCCACCGCATGGTTAAATTGGGACTTCCCAGGAGAGCTCCCTCCATTTCCTCAGGAAGTTTTGTCTAGGAAGGAAGCCGAGGTACTGGCTTTATGGGCTTTTCTGGCTTATTCTCTCTGTCCCCACCCCCCACCGCATGGTTAAATTGGGACTTCCCAGGAGAGCTCCCTCCATTTCCTCAGGAAGTTTTGTCTAGGAAGGAAGCCGAGGTACTGGCTTTATGGGCTTTTCTGGCTTATTCTCTCTGTCCCCACCCCCCACCGCATGGTTAAATTGGGACTTCCCAGGAGAGCTCCCTCCATTTCCTCAGGAAGTTTTGTCTAGGAAGGAAGCCGAGGTACTGGCTTTATGGGCTTTTCTGGCTTATTCTCTCTGTCCCCACCCCCCACCGCATGGTTAAATTGGGACTTCCCAGGAGAGCTCCCTCCATTTCCTCAGGAAGTTTTGTCTAGGAAGGAAGCCGAGGTACTGGCTTTATGGGCTTTTCTGGCTTATTCTCTCTGTCCCCACCCCCCCACCGCATGGTTAAATTGGGACTTCCCAGGAGAGCTCCCTCCATTTCCTCAGGAAGTTTTGTCTAGGAAGGAAGCCGAGGTACTGGCTTTATGGGCTTTTCTGGCTTATTCTCTCTGTCCCCACCCCCCACCGCATGGTTAAATTGGGACTTCCCAGGAGAGCTCCCTCCATTTCCTCAGGAAGTTTTGTCTAGGAAGGAAGCCGAGGTACTGGCTTTATGGGCTTTTCTGGCTTATTCTCTCTGTCCCCACCCCCCACCGCATGGTTAAATTGGGACTTCCCAGGAGAGCTCCCTCCATTTCCTCAGGAAGTTTTGTCTAGGAAGGAAGCCGAGGTACTGGCTTTATGGGCTTTTCTGGCTTATTCTCTCTGTCCCCACCCCCCACCGCATGGTTAAATTGGGACTTCCCAGGAGAGCTCCCTCCATTTCCTCAGGAAGTTTTGTCTAGGAAGGAAGCCGAGGTACTGGCTTTATGGGCTTTTCTGGCTTATTCTCTCTGTCCCCACCCCCCACCGCATGGTTAAATTGGGACTTCCCAGGAGAGCTCCCTCCATTTCCTCAGGAAGTTTTGTCTAGGAAGGAAGCCGAGGTACTGGCTTTATGGGCTTTTCTGGCTTATTCTCTCTGTCCCCACCCCCCACCGCATGGTTAAATTGGGACTTCCCAGGAGAGCTCCCTCCATTTCCTCAGGAAGTTTTGTCTAGGAAGGAAGCCGAGGTACTGGCTTTATGGGCTTTTCTGGCTTATTCTCTCTGTCCCCACCCCCCACCGCATGGTTAAATTGGGACTTCCCAGGAGAGCTCCCTCCATTTCCTCAGGAAGTTTTGTCTAGGAAGGAAGCCGAGGTACTGGCTTTATGGGCTTTTCTGGCTTATTCTCTCTGTCCCCACCCCCCACCGCATGGTTAAATTGGGACTTCCCAGGAGAGCTCCCTCCATTTCCTCAGGAAGTTTTGTCTAGGAAGGAAGCCGAGGTACTGGCTTTATGGGCTTTTCTGGCTTATTCTCTCTGTCCCCACCCCCCACCGCATGGTTAAATTGGGACTTCCCAGGAGAGCTCCCTCCATTTCCTCAGGAAGTTTTGTCTAGGAAGGAAGCCGAGGTACTGGCTTTATGGGCTTTTCTGGCTTATTCTCTCTGTCCCCACCCCCCACCGCATGGTTAAATTGGGACTTCCCAGGAGAGCTCCCTCCATTTCCTCAGGAAGTTTTGTCTAGGAAGGAAGCCGAGGTACTGGCTTTATGGGCTTTTCTGGCTTATTCTCTCTGTCCCCACCCCCCACCGCATGGTTAAATTGGGACTTCCCAGGAGAGCTCCCTCCATTTCCTCAGGAAGTTTTGTCTAGGAAGGAAGCCGAGGTACTGGCTTTATGGGCTTTTCTGGCTTATTCTCTCTGTCCCCACCCCCCACCGCATGGTTAAATTGGGACTTCCCAGGAGAGCTCCCTCCATTTCCTCAGGAAGTTTTGTCTAGGAAGGAAGCCGAGGTACTGGCTTTATGGGCTTTTCTGGCTTATTCTCTCTGTCCCCACCCCCCACCGCATGGTTAAATTGGGACTTCCCAGGAGAGCTCCCTCCATTTCCTCAGGAAGTTTTGTCTAGGAAGGAAGCCGAGGTACTGGCTTTATGGGCTTTTCTGGCTTATTCTCTCTGTCCCCACCCCCCACCGCATGGTTAAATTGGGACTTCCCAGGAGAGCTCCCTCCATTTCCTCAGGAAGTTTTGTCTAGGAAGGAAGCCGAGGTACTGGCTTTATGGGCTTTTCTGGCTTATTCTCTCTGTCCCCACCCCCCACCGCATGGTTAAATTGGGACTTCCCAGGAGAGCTCCCTCCATTTCCTCAGGAAGTTTTGTCTAGGAAGGAAGCCGAGGTACTGGCTTTATGGGCTTTTCTGGCTTATTCTCTCTGTCCCCACCCCCCACCGCATGGTTAAATTGGGACTTCCCAGGAGAGCTCCCTCCATTTCCTCAGGAAGTTTTGTCTAGGAAGGAAGCCGAGGTACTGGCTTTATGGGCTTTTCTGGCTTATTCTCTCTGTCCCCACCCCCCACCGCATGGTTAAATTGGGACTTCCCAGGAGAGCTCCCTCCATTTCCTCAGGAAGTTTTGTCTAGGAAGGAAGCCGAGGTACTGGCTTTATGGGCTTTTCTGGCTTATTCTCTCTGTCCCCACCCCCCACCGCATGGTTAAATTGGGGACTTCCCAGGAGAGCTCCCTCCATTTCCTCAGGAAGTTTTGTCTAGGAAGGAAGCCGAGGTACTGGCTTTATGGGCTTTTCTGGCTTATTCTCTCTGTCCCCACCCCCCACCGCATGGTTAAATTGGGACTTCCCAGGAGAGCTCCCTCCATTTCCTCAGGAAGTTTTGTCTAGGAAGGAAGCCGAGGTACTGGCTTTATGGGCTTTTCTGGCTTATTCTCTCTGTCCCCACCCCCCACCGCATGGTTAAATTGGGACTTCCCAGGAGAGCTCCCTCCATTTCCTCAGGAAGTTTTGTCTAGGAAGGAAGCCGAGGTACTGGCTTTATGGGCTTTTCTGGCTTATTCTCTCTGTCCCCACCCCCCACCGCATGGTTAAATTGGGACTTCCCAGGAGAGCTCCCTCCATTTCCTCAGGAAGTTTTGTCTAGGAAGGAAGCCGAGGTACTGGCTTTATGGGCTTTTCTGGCTTATTCTCTCTGTCCCCACCCCCCACCGCATGGTTAAATTGGGACTTCCCAGGAGAGCTCCCTCCATTTCCTCAGGAAGTTTTGTCTAGGAAGGAAGCCGAGGTACTGGCTTTATGGGCTTTTCTGGCTTATTCTCTCTGTCCCCACCCCCCACCGCATGGTTAAATTGGGACTTCCCAGGAGAGCTCCCTCCATTTCCTCAGGAAGTTTTGTCTAGGAAGGAAGCCGAGGTACTGGCTTTATGGGCTTTTCTGGCTTATTCTCTCTGTCCCCACCCCCCACCGCATGGTTAAATTGGGACTTCCCAGGAGAGCTCCCTCCATTTCCTCAGGAAGTTTTGTCTAGGAAGGAAGCCGAGGTACTGGCTTTATGGGCTTTTCTGGCTTATTCTCTCTGTCCCCACCCCCCACCGCATGGTTAAATTGGGACTTCCCAGGAGAGCTCCCTCCATTTCCTCAGGAAGTTTTGTCTAGGAAGGAAGCCGAGGTACTGGCTTTATGGGCTTTTCTGGCTTATTCTCTCTGTCCCCACCCCCCACCGCATGGTTAAATTGGGACTTCCCAGGAGAGCTCCCTCCATTTCCTCAGGAAGTTTTGTCTAGGAAGGAAGCCGAGGTACTGGCTTTATGGGCTTTTCTGGCTTATTCTCTCTGTCCCCACCCCCCACCGCATGGTTAAATTGGGACTTCCCAGGAGAGCTCCCTCCATTTCCTCAGGAAGTTTTGTCTAGGAAGGAAGCCGAGGTACTGGCTTTATGGGCTTTTCTGGCTTATTCTCTCTGTCCCCACCCCCCACCGCATGGTTAAATTGGGACTTCCCAGGAGAGCTCCCTCCATTTCCTCAGGAAGTTTTGTCTAGGAAGGAAGCCGAGGTACTGGCTTTATGGGCTTTTCTGGCTTATTCTCTCTGTCCCCACCCCCCACCGCATGGTTAAATTGGGACTTCCCAGGAGAGCTCCCTCCATTTCCTCAGGAAGTTTTGTCTAGGAAGGAAGCCGAGGTACTGGCTTTATGGGCTTTTCTGGCTTATTCTCTCTGTCCCCACCCCCCACCGCATGGTTAAATTGGGACTTCCCAGGAGAGCTCCCTCCATTTCCTCAGGAAGTTTTGTCTAGGAAGGAAGCCGAGGTACTGGCTTTATGGGCTTTTCTGGCTTATTCTCTCTGTCCCCACCCCCCACCGCATGGTTAAATTGGGACTTCCCAGGAGAGCTCCCTCCATTTCCTCAGGAAGTTTTGTCTAGGAAGGAAGCCGAGGTACTGGCTTTATGGGCTTTTCTGGCTTATTCTCTCTGTCCCCACCCCCCACCGCATGGTTAAATTGGGACTTCCCAGGAGAGCTCCCTCCATTTCCTCAGGAAGTTTTGTCTAGGAAGGAAGCCGAGGTACTGGCTTTATGGGCTTTTCTGGCTTATTCTCTCTGTCCCCACCCCCCACCGCATGGTTAAATTGGGACTTCCCAGGAGAGCTCCCTCCATTTCCTCAGGAAGTTTTGTCTAGGAAGGAAGCCGAGGTACTGGCTTTATGGGCTTTTCTGGCTTATTCTCTCTGTCCCCACCCCCCACCGCATGGTTAAATTGGGACTTCCCAGGAGAGCTCCCTCCATTTCCTCAGGAAGTTTTGTCTAGGAAGGAAGCCGAGGTACTGGCTTTATGGGCTTTTCTGGCTTATTCTCTCTGTCCCCACCCCCCACCGCATGGTTAAATTGGGACTTCCCAGGAGAGCTCCCTCCATTTCCTCAGGAAGTTTTGTCTAGGAAGGAAGCCGAGGTACTGGCTTTATGGGCTTTTCTGGCTTATTCTCTCTGTCCCCACCCCCCACCGCATGGTTAAATTGGGACTTCCCAGGAGAGCTCCCTCCATTTCCTCAGGAAGTTTTGTCTAGGAAGGAAGCCGAGGTACTGGCTTTATGGGCTTTTCTGGCTTATTCTCTCTGTCCCCACCCCCCACCGCATGGTTAAATTGGGACTTCCCAGGAGAGCTCCCTCCATTTCCTCAGGAAGTTTTGTCTAGGAAGGAAGCCGAGGTACTGGCTTTATGGGCTTTTCTGGCTTATTCTCTCTGTCCCCACCCCCCACCGCATGGTTAAATTGGGACTTCCCAGGAGAGCTCCCTCCATTTCCTCAGGAAGTTTTGTCTAGGAAGGAAGCCGAGGTACTGGCTTTATGGGCTTTTCTGGCTTATTCTCTCTGTCCCCACCCCCCACCGCATGGTTAAATTGGGACTTCCCAGGAGAGCTCCCTCCATTTCCTCAGGAAGTTTTGTCTAGGAAGGAAGCCGAGGTACTGGCTTTATGGGCTTTTCTGGCTTATTCTCTCTGTCCCCACCCCCCACCGCATGGTTAAATTGGGACTTCCCAGGAGAGCTCCCTCCATTTCCTCAGGAAGTTTTGTCTAGGAAGGAAGCCGAGGTACTGGCTTTATGGGCTTTTCTGGCTTATTCTCTCTGTCCCCACCCCCCACCGCATGGTTAAATTGGGACTTCCCAGGAGGAGCTCCCTCCATTTCCTCAGGAAGTTTTGTCTAGGAAGGAAGCCGAGGTACTGGCTTTATGGCTTTTCTGGCTTATTCTCTCTGTCCCCACCCCCCACCGCATGGTTAAATTGGGACTTCCCAGGAGAGCTCCCTCCATTTCCTCAGGAAGTTTTGTCTAGGAAGGAAGCCGAGGTACTGGCTTTATGGGCTTTTCTGGCTTATTCTCTCTGTCCCCACCCCCCACCGCATGGTTAAATTGGGACTTCCCAGGAGAGCTCCCTCCATTTCCTCAGGAAGTTTTGTCTAGGAAGGAAGCCGAGGTACTGGCTTTATGGGCTTTTCTGGCTTATTCTCTCTGTCCCCACCCCCCACCGCATGGTTAAATTGGGACTGTCCCAGGAGAGCTCCCTCCATTTCCTCAGGAAGTTTTGTCTAGGAAGGAAGCCGAGGTACTGGCTTTATGGGCTTTTCTGGCTTATTCTCTCTGTCCCCACCCCCCACCGCATGGTTAAATTGGGACTTCCCAGGAGAGCTCCCTCCATTTCCTCAGGAAGTTTTGTCTAGGAAGGAAGCCGAGGTACTGGCTTTATGGGCTTTTCTGGCTTATTCTCTCTGTCCCCACCCCCCACCGCATGGTTAAATTGGGACTTCCCAGGAGAGCTCCCTCCATTTCCTCAGGAAGTTTTGTCTAGGAAGGAAGCCGAGGTACTGGCTTTATGGGCTTTTCTGGCTTATTCTCTCTGTCCCCACCCCCCACCGCATGGTTAAATTGGGACTTCCCAGGAGAGCTCCCTCCATTTCCTCAGGAAGTTTTGTCTAGGAAGGAAGCCGAGGTACTGGCTTTATGGGCTTTTCTGGCTTATTCTCTCTGTCCCCACCCCCCACCGCATGGTTAAATTGGGACTTCCCAGGAGAGCTCCCTCCATTTCCTCAGGAAGTTTTGTCTAGGAAGGAAGCCGAGGTACTGGCTTTATGGGCTTTTCTGGCTTATTCTCTCTGTCCCCACCCCCCACCGCATGGTTAAATTGGGACTTCCCAGGAGAGCTCCCTCCATTTCCTCAGGAAGTTTTGTCTAGGAAGGAAGCCGAGGTACTGGCTTTATGGGCTTTTCTGGCTTATTCTCTCTGTCCCCACCCCCCACCGCATGGTTAAATTGGGACTTCCCAGGAGAGCTCCCTCCATTTCCTCAGGAAGTTTTGTCTAGGAAGGAAGCCGAGGTACTGGCTTTATGGGCTTTTCTGGCTTATTCTCTCTGTCCCCACCCCCCACCGCATGGTTAAATTGGGACTTCCCAGGAGAGCTCCCTCCATTTCCTCAGGAAGTTTTGTCTAGGAAGGAAGCCGAGGTACTGGCTTTATGGGCTTTTCTGGCTTATTCTCTCTGTCCCCACCCCCCACCGCATGGTTAAATTGGGACTTCCCAGGAGAGCTCCCTCCATTTCCTCAGGAAGTTTTGTCTAGGAAGGAAGCCGAGGTACTGGCTTTATGGGCTTTTCTGGCTTATTCTCTCTGTCCCCACCCCCCACCGCATGGTTAAATTGGGACTTCCCAGGAGAGCTCCCTCCATTTCCTCAGGAAGTTTTGTCTAGGAAGGAAGCCGAGGTACTGGCTTTATGGGCTTTTCTGGCTTATTCTCTCTGTCCCCACCCCCCACCGCATGGTTAAATTGGGACTTCCCAGGAGAGCTCCCTCCATTTCCTCAGGAAGTTTTGTCTAGGAAGGAAGCCGAGGTACTGGCTTTATGGGCTTTTCTGGCTTATTCTCTCTGTCCCCACCCCCCACCGCATGGTTAAATTGGGACTTCCCAGGAGAGCTCCCTCCATTTCCTCAGGAAGTTTTGTCTAGGAAGGAAGCCGAGGTACTGGCTTTATGGGCTTTTCTGGCTTATTCTCTCTGTCCCCACCCCCCACCGCATGGTTAAATTGGGACTTCCCAGGAGAGCTCCCTCCATTTCCTCAGGAAGTTTTGTCTAGGAAGGAAGCCGAGGTACTGGCTTTATGGGCTTTTCTGGCTTATTCTCTCTGTCCCCACCCCCCACCGCATGGTTAAATTGGGACTTCCCAGGAGAGCTCCCTCCATTTCCTCAGGAAGTTTTGTCTAGGAAGGAAGCCGAGGTACTGGCTTTATGGGCTTTTCTGGCTTATTCTCTCTGTCCCCACCCCCCACCGCATGGTTAAATTGGGACTTCCCAGGAGAGCTCCCTCCATTTCCTCAGGAAGTTTTGTCTAGGAAGGAAGCCGAGGTACTGGCTTTATGGGCTTTTCTGGCTTATTCTCTCTGTCCCCACCCCCCACCGCATGGTTAAATTGGGACTTCCCAGGAGAGCTCCCTCCATTTCCTCAGGAAGTTTTGTCTAGGAAGGAAGCCGAGGTACTGGCTTTATGGGCTTTTCTGGCTTATTCTCTCTGTCCCCACCCCCCACCGCATGGTTAAATTGGGACTTCCCAGGAGAGCTCCCTCCATTTCCTCAGGAAGTTTTGTCTAGGAAGGAAGCCGAGGTACTGGCTTTATGGGCTTTTCTGGCTTATTCTCTCTGTCCCCACCCCCCACCGCATGGTTAAATTGGGACTTCCCAGGAGAGCTCCCTCCATTTCCTCAGGAAGTTTTGTCTAGGAAGGAAGCCGAGGTACTGGCTTTATGGGCTTTTCTGGCTTATTCTCTCTGTCCCCACCCCCCACCGCATGGTTAAATTGGGACTTCCCAGGAGAGCTCCCTCCATTTCCTCAGGAAGTTTTGTCTAGGAAGGAAGCCGAGGTACTGGCTTTATGGGCTTTTCTGGCTTATTCTCTCTGTCCCCACCCCCCACCGCATGGTTAAATTGGGACTTCCCAGGAGAGCTCCCTCCATTTCCTCAGGAAGTTTTGTCTAGGAAGGAAGCCGAGGTACTGGCTTTATGGGCTTTTCTGGCTTATTCTCTCTGTCCCCACCCCCCACCGCATGGTTAAATTGGGACTTCCCAGGAGAGCTCCCTCCATTTCCTCAGGAAGTTTTGTCTAGGAAGGAAGCCGAGGTACTGGCTTTATGGGCTTTTCTGGCTTATTCTCTCTGTCCCCACCCCCCACCGCATGGTTAAATTGGGACTTCCCAGGAGAGCTCCCTCCATTTCCTCAGGAAGTTTTGTCTAGGAAGGAAGCCGAGGTACTGGCTTTATGGGCTTTTCTGGCTTATTCTCTCTGTCCCCACCCCCCACCGCATGGTTAAATTGGGACTTCCCAGGAGAGCTCCCTCCATTTCCTCAGGAAGTTTTGTCTAGGAAGGAAGCCGAGGTACTGGCTTTATGGGCTTTTCTGGCTTATTCTCTCTGTCCCCACCCCCCACCGCATGGTTAAATTGGGACTTCCCAGGAGAGCTCCCTCCATTTCCTCAGGAAGTTTTGTCTAGGAAGGAAGCCGAGGTACTGGCTTTATGGGCTTTTCTGGCTTATTCTCTCTGTCCCCACCCCCCACCGCATGGTTAAATTGGGACTTCCCAGGAGAGCTCCCTCCATTTCCTCAGGAAGTTTTGTCTAGGAAGGAAGCCGAGGTACTGGCTTTATGGGCTTTTCTGGCTTATTCTCTCTGTCCCCACCCCCCACCGCATGGTTAAATTGGGACTTCCCAGGAGAGCTCCCTCCATTTCCTCAGGAAGTTTTGTCTAGGAAGGAAGCCGAGGTACTGGCTTTATGGGCTTTTCTGGCTTATTCTCTCTGTCCCCACCCCCCACCGCATGGTTAAATTGGGACTTCCCAGGAGAGCTCCCTCCATTTCCTCAGGAAGTTTTGTCTAGGAAGGAAGCCGAGGTACTGGCTTTATGGGCTTTTCTGGCTTATTCTCTCTGTCCCCACCCCCCACCGCATGGTTAAATTGGGACTTCCCAGGAGAGCTCCCTCCATTTCCTCAGGAAGTTTTGTCTAGGAAGGAAGCCGAGGTACTGGCTTTATGGGCTTTTCTGGCTTATTCTCTCTGTCCCCACCCCCCACCGCATGGTTAAATTGGGACTTCCCAGGAGAGCTCCCTCCATTTCCTCAGGAAGTTTTGTCTAGGAAGGAAGCCGAGGTACTGGCTTTATGGGCTTTTCTGGCTTATTCTCTCTGTCCCCACCCCCCACCGCATGGTTAAATTGGGACTTCCCAGGAGAGCTCCCTCCATTTCCTCAGGAAGTTTTGTCTAGGAAGGAAGCCGAGGTACTGGCTTTATGGGCTTTTCTGGCTTATTCTCTCTGTCCCCACCCCCCACCGCATGGTTAAATTGGGACTTCCCAGGAGAGCTCCCTCCATTTCCTCAGGAAGTTTTGTCTAGGAAGGAAGCCGAGGTACTGGCTTTATGGGCTTTTCTGGCTTATTCTCTCTGTCCCCACCCCCCACCGCATGGTTAAATTGGGACTTCCCAGGAGAGCTCCCTCCATTTCCTCAGGAAGTTTTGTCTAGGAAGGAAGCCGAGGTACTGGCTTTATGGGCTTTTCTGGCTTATTCTCTCTGTCCCCACCCCCCACCGCATGGTTAAATTGGGACTTCCCAGGAGAGCTCCCTCCATTTCCTCAGGAAGTTTTGTCTAGGAAGGAAGCCGAGGTACTGGCTTTATGGGCTTTTCTGGCTTATTCTCTCTGTCCCCACCCCCCACCGCATGGTTAAATTGGGACTTCCCAGGAGAGCTCCCTCCATTTCCTCAGGAAGTTTTGTCTAGGAAGGAAGCCGAGGTACTGGCTTTATGGGCTTTTCTGGCTTATTCTCTCTGTCCCCACCCCCCACCGCATGGTTAAATTGGGACTTCCCAGGAGAGCTCCCTCCATTTCCTCAGGAAGTTTTGTCTAGGAAGGAAGCCGAGGTACTGGCTTTATGGGCTTTTCTGGCTTATTCTCTCTGTCCCCACCCCCCACCGCATGGTTAAATTGGGACTTCCCAGGAGAGCTCCCTCCATTTCCTCAGGAAGTTTTGTCTAGGAAGGAAGCCGAGGTACTGGCTTTATGGGCTTTTCTGGCTTATTCTCTCTGTCCCCACCCCCCACCGCATGGTTAAATTGGGACTTCCCAGGAGAGCTCCCTCCATTTCCTCAGGAAGTTTTGTCTAGGAAGGAAGCCGAGGTACTGGCTTTATGGGCTTTTCTGGCTTATTCTCTCTGTCCCCACCCCCCACCGCATGGTTAAATTGGGACTTCCCAGGAGAGCTCCCTCCATTTCCTCAGGAAGTTTTGTCTAGGAAGGAAGCCGAGGTACTGGCTTTATGGGCTTTTCTGGCTTATTCTCTCTGTCCCCACCCCCCACCGCATGGTTAAATTGGGACTTCCCAGGAGAGCTCCCTCCATTTCCTCAGGAAGTTTTGTCTAGGAAGGAAGCCGAGGTACTGGCTTTATGGGCTTTTCTGGCTTATTCTCTCTGTCCCCACCCCCCACCGCATGGTTAAATTGGGACTTCCCAGGAGAGCTCCCTCCATTTCCTCAGGAAGTTTTGTCTAGGAAGGAAGCCGAGGTACTGGCTTTATGGGCTTTTCTGGCTTATTCTCTCTGTCCCCACCCCCCACCGCATGGTTAAATTGGGACTTCCCAGGAGAGCTCCCTCCATTTCCTCAGGAAGTTTTGTCTAGGAAGGAAGCCGAGGTACTGGCTTTATGGGCTTTTCTGGCTTATTCTCTCTGTCCCCACCCCCCACCGCATGGTTAAATTGGGACTTCCCAGGAGAGCTCCCTCCATTTCCTCAGGAAGTTTTGTCTAGGAAGGAAGCCGAGGTACTGGCTTTATGGGCTTTTCTGGCTTATTCTCTCTGTCCCCACCCCCCACCGCATGGTTAAATTGGGACTTCCCAGGAGAGCTCCCTCCATTTCCTCAGGAAGTTTTGTCTAGGAAGGAAGCCGAGGTACTGGCTTTATGGGCTTTTCTGGCTTATTCTCTCTGTCCCCACCCCCCACCGCATGGTTAAATTGGGACTTCCCAGGAGAGCTCCCTCCATTTCCTCAGGAAGTTTTGTCTAGGAAGGAAGCCGAGGTACTGGCTTTATGGGCTTTTCTGGCTTATTCTCTCTGTCCCCACCCCCCACCGCATGGTTAAATTGGGACTTCCCAGGAGAGCTCCCTCCATTTCCTCAGGAAGTTTTGTCTAGGAAGGAAGCCGAGGTACTGGCTTTATGGGCTTTTCTGGCTTATTCTCTCTGTCCCCACCCCCCACCGCATGGTTAAATTGGGACTTCCCAGGAGAGCTCCCTCCATTTCCTCAGGAAGTTTTGTCTAGGAAGGAAGCCGAGGTACTGGCTTTATGGGCTTTTCTGGCTTATTCTCTCTGTCCCCACCCCCCACCGCATGGTTAAATTGGGACTTCCCAGGAGAGCTCCCTCCATTTCCTCAGGAAGTTTTGTCTAGGAAGGAAGCCGAGGTACTGGCTTTATGGGCTTTTCTGGCTTATTCTCTCTGTCCCCACCCCCCACCGCATGGTTAAATTGGGACTTCCCAGGAGAGCTCCCTCCATTTCCTCAGGAAGTTTTGTCTAGGAAGGAAGCCGAGGTACTGGCTTTATGGGCTTTTCTGGCTTATTCTCTCTGTCCCCACCCCCCACCGCATGGTTAAATTGGGACTTCCCAGGAGAGCTCCCTCCATTTCCTCAGGAAGTTTTGTCTAGGAAGGAAGCCGAGGTACTGGCTTTATGGGCTTTTCTGGCTTATTCTCTCTGTCCCCACCCCCCACCGCATGGTTAAATTGGGACTTCCCAGGAGAGCTCCCTCCATTTCCTCAGGAAGTTTTGTCTAGGAAGGAAGCCGAGGTACTGGCTTTATGGGCTTTTCTGGCTTATTCTCTCTGTCCCCACCCCCCACCGCATGGTTAAATTGGGACTTCCCAGGAGAGCTCCCTCCATTTCCTCAGGAAGTTTTGTCTAGGAAGGAAGCCGAGGTACTGGCTTTATGGGCTTTTCTGGCTTATTCTCTCTGTCCCCACCCCCCACCGCATGGTTAAATTGGGACTTCCCAGGAGAGCTCCCTCCATTTCCTCAGGAAGTTTTGTCTAGGAAGGAAGCCGAGGTACTGGCTTTATGGGCTTTTCTGGCTTATTCTCTCTGTCCCCACCCCCCACCGCATGGTTAAATTGGGACTTCCCAGGAGAGCTCCCTCCATTTCCTCAGGAAGTTTTGTCTAGGAAGGAAGCCGAGGTACTGGCTTTATGGGCTTTTCTGGCTTATTCTCTCTGTCCCCACCCCCCACCGCATGGTTAAATTGGGACTTCCCAGGAGAGCTCCCTCCATTTCCTCAGGAAGTTTTGTCTAGGAAGGAAGCCGAGGTACTGGCTTTATGGGCTTTTCTGGCTTATTCTCTCTGTCCCCACCCCCCACCGCATGGTTAAATTGGGACTTCCCAGGAGAGCTCCCTCCATTTCCTCAGGAAGTTTTGTCTAGGAAGGAAGCCGAGGTACTGGCTTTATGGGCTTTTCTGGCTTATTCTCTCTGTCCCCACCCCCCACCGCATGGTTAAATTGGGACTTCCCAGGAGAGCTCCCTCCATTTCCTCAGGAAGTTTTGTCTAGGAAGGAAGCCGAGGTACTGGCTTTATGGGCTTTTCTGGCTTATTCTCTCTGTCCCCACCCCCCACCGCATGGTTAAATTGGGACTTCCCAGGAGAGCTCCCTCCATTTCCTCAGGAAGTTTTGTCTAGGAAGGAAGCCGAGGTACTGGCTTTATGGGCTTTTCTGGCTTATTCTCTCTGTCCCCACCCCCCACCGCATGGTTAAATTGGGACTTCCCAGGAGAGCTCCCTCCATTTCCTCAGGAAGTTTTGTCTAGGAAGGAAGCCGAGGTACTGGCTTTATGGGCTTTTCTGGCTTATTCTCTCTGTCCCCACCCCCCACCGCATGGTTAAATTGGGACTTCCCAGGAGAGCTCCCTCCATTTCCTCAGGAAGTTTTGTCTAGGAAGGAAGCCGAGGTACTGGCTTTATGGGCTTTTCTGGCTTATTCTCTCTGTCCCCACCCCCCACCGCATGGTTAAATTGGGACTTCCCAGGAGAGCTCCCTCCATTTCCTCAGGAAGTTTTGTCTAGGAAGGAAGCCGAGGTACTGGCTTTATGGGCTTTTCTGGCTTATTCTCTCTGTCCCCACCCCCCACCGCATGGTTAAATTGGGACTTCCCAGGAGAGCTCCCTCCATTTCCTCAGGAAGTTTTGTCTAGGAAGGAAGCCGAGGTACTGGCTTTATGGGCTTTTCTGGCTTATTCTCTCTGTCCCCACCCCCCACCGCATGGTTAAATTGGGACTTCCCAGGAGAGCTCCCTCCATTTCCTCAGGAAGTTTTGTCTAGGAAGGAAGCCGAGGTACTGGCTTTATGGGCTTTTCTGGCTTATTCTCTCTGTCCCCACCCCCCACCGCATGGTTAAATTGGGACTTCCCAGGAGAGCTCCCTCCATTTCCTCAGGAAGTTTTGTCTAGGAAGGAAGCCGAGGTACTGGCTTTATGGGCTTTTCTGGCTTATTCTCTCTGTCCCCACCCCCCACCGCATGGTTAAATTGGGACTTCCCAGGAGAGCTCCCTCCATTTCCTCAGGAAGTTTTGTCTAGGAAGGAAGCCGAGGTACTGGCTTTATGGGCTTTTCTGGCTTATTCTCTCTGTCCCCACCCCCCACCGCATGGTTAAATTGGGACTTCCCAGGAGAGCTCCCTCCATTTCCTCAGGAAGTTTTGTCTAGGAAGGAAGCCGAGGTACTGGCTTTATGGGCTTTTCTGGCTTATTCTCTCTGTCCCCACCCCCCACCGCATGGTTAAATTGGGACTTCCCAGGAGAGCTCCCTCCATTTCCTCAGGAAGTTTTGTCTAGGAAGGAAGCCGAGGTACTGGCTTTATGGGCTTTTCTGGCTTATTCTCTCTGTCCCCACCCCCCACCGCATGGTTAAATTGGGACTTCCCAGGAGAGCTCCCTCCATTTCCTCAGGAAGTTTTGTCTAGGAAGGAAGCCGAGGTACTGGCTTTATGGGCTTTTCTGGCTTATTCTCTCTGTCCCCACCCCCCACCGCATGGTTAAATTGGGACTTCCCAGGAGAGCTCCCTCCATTTCCTCAGGAAGTTTTGTCTAGGAAGGAAGCCGAGGTACTGGCTTTATGGGCTTTTCTGGCTTATTCTCTCTGTCCCCACCCCCCACCGCATGGTTAAATTGGGACTTCCCAGGAGAGCTCCCTCCATTTCCTCAGGAAGTTTTGTCTAGGAAGGAAGCCGAGGTACTGGCTTTATGGGCTTTTCTGGCTTATTCTCTCTGTCCCCACCCCCCACCGCATGGTTAAATTGGGACTTCCCAGGAGAGCTCCCTCCATTTCCTCAGGAAGTTTTGTCTAGGAAGGAAGCCGAGGTACTGGCTTTATGGGCTTTTCTGGCTTATTCTCTCTGTCCCCACCCCCCACCGCATGGTTAAATTGGGACTTCCCAGGAGAGCTCCCTCCATTTCCTCAGGAAGTTTTGTCTAGGAAGGAAGCCGAGGTACTGGCTTTATGGGCTTTTCTGGCTTATTCTCTCTGTCCCCACCCCCCACCGCATGGTTAAATTGGGACTTCCCAGGAGAGCTCCCTCCATTTCCTCAGGAAGTTTTGTCTAGGAAGGAAGCCGAGGTACTGGCTTTATGGGCTTTTCTGGCTTATTCTCTCTGTCCCCACCCCCCACCGCATGGTTAAATTGGGACTTCCCAGGAGTGTGTGTGTGTTTAGTCGTTTAGTCGTGTCCGACTCTTCGTGACCCCATGGACCAGAGCACGCCAGGCCCTCCTGTCTTCTACTGCCTCCCGGAGTTGTGTCAGGTTCATGTTGGTTGCTTCGCAGACACTGTCCAGCCATCTCATCCTCGGTCGTCCCCTTCTCCTCTTGCCATCACACTTTCCCAACATCAGGGTCTTTTCCAGGGAGTCTTTTCTTCTCATTAGATGGCCAAAGTACTGGAGCCTCAGCTTCAGGATCTGTCCTTCCAGTGAGCACTCAGGGTTGATTTCCTTTAGAACTGATAGGTTTGTTCTCCTTGCAGTCCAGGGGATTCTCAAGAGCCTCCTCCAGCACCACAATTCAAAGGCATCAATTCTTCGGCGGTCTGCTTTCTTTATGGTCCAGCTCTCACTTCCATACATCACGACAGGAAAAACCATAGCTTTGACTATTCGGACTTTTGTTGGCAAGGTGATGTCTCTGCTTTTCAAGATGCTGTCCAGATTTGTCATCGCTTTCCTCCCAAGAAGAAGGCGCCTTTTAATTTCAGGGCTGCTGTCTCCATCTGCAGTGATCATGGAGCCCAGGAAGATAAAATTTGACACTGCCTCCATATCTTCCCCTTCTATTTCCCAGGAGGTGATGGGACCAGTGGCCATGATCTTAGTTTTTTTGATGTTGAGTTTCAGACCGTTTTTTGCACTCTCCTCTTTCACTCTCATTACAAGGTTCTTTAATTCCTCCTCACTTTCTGCCATCAGAGTGGTATCATCTGCATATCGGAGGTTGTTGATATTTCTTCCGGCAATCTTAATTCCGGCTTGGGTTTCTTCCAGTCCAGCCTTCCGCATGATGTATTCTGCATATAAGTTAAATAAGCTGGGGGACAATATACAGCCTTGCCGTACTCCTTTCCCAATTTTGAACCACTCAGTTGTTCCATGACCAGTTCTAACTGTTGCTTCCTGTCCCACATATAGGTTTCTCAGGAGACAGATAAAGTGGTCAGGCACTCCCATTTCTTTAAGAACTTGCCATAGTTTGCTGTGGTCCACACAGTCAAAGGCTTTCGCATAGTCAATGAAGCAGAAGTAGATATTTTTCTGGAACTCTCTGGCTTTCTCCATAATCCAGCGCAAGTTAGCAATTTGGTCTCGAGTTCCTCTGCCTCTTCGGAATCCAGCTTGTACTTCTGGGAGTTCTCGGTCCACATACTGCTGAAGCCTACCTTGGAGGATTTTGAGCATAACCTTGCTAGCGTGTGAAATGAGTGCAATTGTACGGTAGTTGGAGCATTCTTTGGCACTGCCTTTCTTTGGGATTGGGATGTAGACTGATCTTTTCCAATCCTCTGGCCACTGTTGAGTTTTCCAAACTTGCTGGCATATTGAATGTAGCACCTTAACAGCATCATCTTTCAAGATTTTAAATAGTTCAACTGGAATGCCATCACCTCCACTGGCCTTGTTGTTAGCCAGGCTTTCTAAGGCCCACTTGACTTCGCTCTCCAGGATGTCTGGCTCAAGGTCAGCAACTACATTGTCTGGGTTGTCCGGGATATCCACATCTTTCTGATATAATTCCTCCGTGTATTCTTGCCACCTCTTCTTGACGTCTTCTGCTTCTGTTAGGTCCCTCCCATTTTTGTCTTTTATCATGTTCATCTTTGCGCAAAATGTTCCTCTAATATGTCCAATTTTCCTGAACAGATCTCTGGTCTTTCCTTTTCTGTTATCTTCCTCTATTTCTTTGCAATGTTCATTTAAGAAGGCCCTCTTGTCTCTCCTTGCTATTCTTTGGAAGTCTGCATTCAAGTTTCTGTAACTTTCCCTATCTCCCTTGCATTTTGCTTCCCTTCTCCTCTCTGCTATTTCTAAGGCCTCGTTGGACAGCCACTTTGCTTTCTTGCATTTCCTTTTCTTTGGGATGGTTTTCGTTGCTGCCTCCTGGACAATGTTACGAGCCTCTATCCAAAGTTCTTCAGGCACTCTGTCCACCAAATCTAGTTCCTTAACCATGCGGTGGGGGGTGGGGACAGGGAGAGCTCCCAGGAGAGCTCCCAGGAGAGCTCCCTCCATTTCCTCAGGAAGTTTTGTCTAGGAAGGAAGCCGAGGTACTGGCTTTATGGGCTTTTCTGGCTTATTCTCTCTGTCCCCACCCCCCACCGCATGGTTAAATTGGGACTTCCCAGGAGAGCTCCCTCCATTTCCTCAGGAAGTTTTGTCTAGGAAGGAAGCCGAGGTACTGGCTTTATGGGCTTTTCTGGCTTATTCTCTCTGTCCCCACCCCCCACCGCATGGTTAAATTGGGACTTCCCAGGAGAGCTCCCTCCATTTCCTCAGGAAGTTTTGTCTAGGAAGGAAGCCGAGGTACTGGCTTTATGGGCTTTTCTGGCTTATTCTCTCTGTCCCCACCCCCCACCGCATGGTTAAATTGGGACTTCCCAGGAGAGCTCCCTCCATTTCCTCAGGAAGTTTTGTCTAGGAAGGAAGCCGAGGTACTGGCTTTATGGGCTTTTCTGGCTTATTCTCTCTGTCCCCACCCCCCACCGCATGGTTAAATTGGGACTTCCCAGGAGAGCTCCCTCCATTTCCTCAGGAAGTTTTGTCTAGGAAGGAAGCCGAGGTACTGGCTTTATGGGCTTTTCTGGCTTATTCTCTCTGTCCCCACCCCCCACCGCATGGTTAAATTGGGACTTCCCAGGAGAGCTCCCTCCATTTCCTCAGGAAGTTTTGTCTAGGAAGGAAGCCGAGGTACTGGCTTTATGGGCTTTTCTGGCTTATTCTCTCTGTCCCCACCCCCCACCGCATGGTTAAATTGGGACTTCCCAGGAGAGCTCCCTCCATTTCCTCAGGAAGTTTTGTCTAGGAAGGAAGCCGAGGTACTGGCTTTATGGGCTTTTCTGGCTTATTCTCTCTGTCCCCACCCCCCACCGCATGGTTAAATTGGGACTTCCCAGGAGAGCTCCCTCCATTTCCTCAGGAAGTTTTGTCTAGGAAGGAAGCCGAGGTACTGGCTTTATGGGCTTTTCTGGCTTATTCTCTCTGTCCCCACCCCCCACCGCATGGTTAAATTGGGACTTCCCAGGAGAGCTCCCTCCATTTCCTCAGGAAGTTTTGTCTAGGAAGGAAGCCGAGGTACTGGCTTTATGGGCTTTTCTGGCTTATTCTCTCTGTCCCCACCCCCCACCGCATGGTTAAATTGGGACTTCCCAGGAGAGCTCCCTCCATTTCCTCAGGAAGTTTTGTCTAGGAAGGAAGCCGAGGTACTGGCTTTATGGGCTTTTCTGGCTTATTCTCTCTGTCCCCACCCCCCACCGCATGGTTAAATTGGGACTTCCCAGGAGAGCTCCCTCCATTTCCTCAGGAAGTTTTGTCTAGGAAGGAAGCCGAGGTACTGGCTTTATGGGCTTTTCTGGCTTATTCTCTCTGTCCCCACCCCCCACCGCATGGTTAAATTGGGACTTCCCAGGAGAGCTCCCTCCATTTCCTCAGGAAGTTTTGTCTAGGAAGGAAGCCGAGGTACTGGCTTTATGGGCTTTTCTGGCTTATTCTCTCTGTCCCCACCCCCCACCGCATGGTTAAATTGGGACTTCCCAGGAGAGCTCCCTCCATTTCCTCAGGAAGTTTTGTCTAGGAAGGAAGCCGAGGTACTGGCTTTATGGGCTTTTCTGGCTTATTCTCTCTGTCCCCACCCCCCACCGCATGGTTAAATTGGGACTTCCCAGGAGAGCTCCCTCCATTTCCTCAGGAAGTTTTGTCTAGGAAGGAAGCCGAGGTACTGGCTTTATGGGCTTTTCTGGCTTATTCTCTCTGTCCCCACCCCCCACCGCATGGTTAAATTGGGACTTCCCAGGAGAGCTCCCTCCATTTCCTCAGGAAGTTTTGTCTAGGAAGGAAGCCGAGGTACTGGCTTTATGGGCTTTTCTGGCTTATTCTCTCTGTCCCCACCCCCCACCGCATGGTTAAATTGGGACTTCCCAGGAGAGCTCCCTCCATTTCCTCAGGAAGTTTTGTCTAGGAAGGAAGCCGAGGTACTGGCTTTATGGGCTTTTCTGGCTTATTCTCTCTGTCCCCACCCCCCACCGCATGGTTAAATTGGGACTTCCCAGGAGAGCTCCCTCCATTTCCTCAGGAAGTTTTGTCTAGGAAGGAAGCCGAGGTACTGGCTTTATGGGCTTTTCTGGCTTATTCTCTCTGTCCCCACCCCCCACCGCATGGTTAAATTGGGACTTCCCAGGAGAGCTCCCTCCATTTCCTCAGGAAGTTTTGTCTAGGAAGGAAGCCGAGGTACTGGCTTTATGGGCTTTTCTGGCTTATTCTCTCTGTCCCCACCCCCCACCGCATGGTTAAATTGGGACTTCCCAGGAGAGCTCCCTCCATTTCCTCAGGAAGTTTTGTCTAGGAAGGAAGCCGAGGTACTGGCTTTATGGGCTTTTCTGGCTTATTCTCTCTGTCCCCACCCCCCACCGCATGGTTAAATTGGGACTTCCCAGGAGAGCTCCCTCCATTTCCTCAGGAAGTTTTGTCTAGGAAGGAAGCCGAGGTACTGGCTTTATGGGCTTTTCTGGCTTATTCTCTCTGTCCCCACCCCCCACCGCATGGTTAAATTGGGACTTCCCAGGAGAGCTCCCTCCATTTCCTCAGGAAGTTTTGTCTAGGAAGGAAGCCGAGGTACTGGCTTTATGGGCTTTTCTGGCTTATTCTCTCTGTCCCCACCCCCCACCGCATGGTTAAATTGGGACTTCCCAGGAGAGCTCCCTCCATTTCCTCAGGAAGTTTTGTCTAGGAAGGAAGCCGAGGTACTGGCTTTATGGGCTTTTCTGGCTTATTCTCTCTGTCCCCACCCCCCACCGCATGGTTAAATTGGGACTTCCCAGGAGAGCTCCCTCCATTTCCTCAGGAAGTTTTGTCTAGGAAGGAAGCCGAGGTACTGGCTTTATGGGCTTTTCTGGCTTATTCTCTCTGTCCCCACCCCCCACCGCATGGTTAAATTGGGACTTCCCAGGAGAGCTCCCTCCATTTCCTCAGGAAGTTTTGTCTAGGAAGGAAGCCGAGGTACTGGCTTTATGGGCTTTTCTGGCTTATTCTCTCTGTCCCCACCCCCCACCGCATGGTTAAATTGGGACTTCCCAGGAGAGCTCCCTCCATTTCCTCAGGAAGTTTTGTCTAGGAAGGAAGCCGAGGTACTGGCTTTATGGGCTTTTCTGGCTTATTCTCTCTGTCCCCACCCCCCACCGCATGGTTAAATTGGGACTTCCCAGGAGAGCTCCCTCCATTTCCTCAGGAAGTTTTGTCTAGGAAGGAAGCCGAGGTACTGGCTTTATGGGCTTTTCTGGCTTATTCTCTCTGTCCCCACCCCCCACCGCATGGTTAAATTGGGACTTCCCAGGAGAGCTCCCTCCATTTCCTCAGGAAGTTTTGTCTAGGAAGGAAGCCGAGGTACTGGCTTTATGGGCTTTTCTGGCTTATTCTCTCTGTCCCCACCCCCCACCGCATGGTTAAATTGGGACTTCCCAGGAGAGCTCCCTCCATTTCCTCAGGAAGTTTTGTCTAGGAAGGAAGCCGAGGTACTGGCTTTATGGGCTTTTCTGGCTTATTCTCTCTGTCCCCACCCCCCACCGCATGGTTAAATTGGGACTTCCCAGGAGAGCTCCCTCCATTTCCTCAGGAAGTTTTGTCTAGGAAGGAAGCCGAGGTACTGGCTTTATGGGCTTTTCTGGCTTATTC
Organism: Pogona vitticeps; assembly: GCF_051106095.1. Lineage (NCBI taxonomy): Eukaryota > Metazoa > Chordata > Lepidosauria > Squamata > Agamidae > Pogona > Pogona vitticeps. The sequence goes on from NC_135784.1 coordinate 8,806,517, forward strand.
TCTCTGTCCCCACCCCCCACCGCATGGTTAAATTGGGACTTCCCAGGAGAGCTCCCTCCATTTCCTCAGGAAGTTTTGTCTAGGAAGGAAGCCGAGGTACTGGCTTTATGGGCTTTTCTGGCTTATTCTCTCTGTCCCCACCCCCCACCGCATGGTTAAATTGGGACTTCCCAGGAGAGCTCCCTCCATTTCCTCAGGAAGTTTTGTCTAGGAAGGAAGCCGAGGTACTGGCTTTATGGGCTTTTCTGGCTTATTCTCTCTGTCCCCACCCCCCACCGCATGGTTAAATTGGGACTTCCCAGGAGAGCTCCCTCCATTTCCTCAGGAAGTTTTGTCTAGGAAGGAAGCCGAGGTACTGGCTTTATGGGCTTTTCTGGCTTATTCTCTCTGTCCCCACCCCCCACCGCATGGTTAAATTGGGACTTCCCAGGAGAGCTCCCTCCATTTCCTCAGGAAGTTTTGTCTAGGAAGGAAGCCGAGGTACTGGCTTTATGGGCTTTTCTGGCTTATTCTCTCTGTCCCCACCCCCCACCGCATGGTTAAATTGGGACTTCCCAGGAGAGCTCCCTCCATTTCCTCAGGAAGTTTTGTCTAGGAAGGAAGCCGAGGTACTGGCTTTATGGGCTTTTCTGGCTTATTCTCTCTGTCCCCACCCCCCACCGCATGGTTAAATTGGGACTTCCCAGGAGAGCTCCCTCCATTTCCTCAGGAAGTTTTGTCTAGGAAGGAAGCCGAGGTACTGGCTTTATGGGCTTTTCTGGCTTATTCTCTCTGTCCCCACCCCCCACCGCATGGTTAAATTGGGACTTCCCAGGAGAGCTCCCTCCATTTCCTCAGGAAGTTTTGTCTAGGAAGGAAGCCGAGGTACTGGCTTTATGGGCTTTTCTGGCTTATTCTCTCTGTCCCCACCCCCCACCGCATGGTTAAATTGGGACTTCCCAGGAGAGCTCCCTCCATTTCCTCAGGAAGTTTTGTCTAGGAAGGAAGCCGAGGTACTGGCTTTATGGGCTTTTCTGGCTTATTCTCTCTGTCCCCACCCCCCACCGCATGGTTAAATTGGGACTTCCCAGGAGAGCTCCCTCCATTTCCTCAGGAAGTTTTGTCTAGGAAGGAAGCCGAGGTACTGGCTTTATGGGCTTTTCTGGCTTATTCTCTCTGTCCCCACCCCCCACCGCATGGTTAAATTGGGACTTCCCAGGAGAGCTCCCTCCATTTCCTCAGGAAGTTTTGTCTAGGAAGGAAGCCGAGGTACTGGCTTTATGGGCTTTTCTGGCTTATTCTCTCTGTCCCCACCCCCCACCGCATGGTTAAATTGGGACTTCCCAGGAGAGCTCCCTCCATTTCCTCAGGAAGTTTTGTCTAGGAAGGAAGCCGAGGTACTGGCTTTATGGGCTTTTCTGGCTTATTCTCTCTGTCCCCACCCCCCACCGCATGGTTAAATTGGGACTTCCCAGGAGAGCTCCCTCCATTTCCTCAGGAAGTTTTGTCTAGGAAGGAAGCCGAGGTACTGGCTTTATGGGCTTTTCTGGCTTATTCTCTCTGTCCCCACCCCCCACCGCATGGTTAAATTGGGACTTCCCAGGAGAGCTCCCTCCATTTCCTCAGGAAGTTTTGTCTAGGAAGGAAGCCGAGGTACTGGCTTTATGGGCTTTTCTGGCTTATTCTCTCTGTCCCCACCCCCCACCGCATGGTTAAATTGGGACTTCCCAGGAGAGCTCCCTCCATTTCCTCAGGAAGTTTTGTCTAGGAAGGAAGCCGAGGTACTGGCTTTATGGGCTTTTCTGGCTTATTCTCTCTGTCCCCACCCCCCACCGCATGGTTAAATTGGGACTTCCCAGGAGAGCTCCCTCCATTTCCTCAGGAAGTTTTGTCTAGGAAGGAAGCCGAGGTACTGGCTTTATGGGCTTTTCTGGCTTATTCTCTCTGTCCCCACCCCCCACCGCATGGTTAAATTGGGACTTCCCAGGAGAGCTCCCTCCATTTCCTCAGGAAGTTTTGTCTAGGAAGGAAGCCGAGGTACTGGCTTTATGGGCTTTTCTGGCTTATTCTCTCTGTCCCCACCCCCCACCGCATGGTTAAATTGGGACTTCCCAGGAGAGCTCCCTCCATTTCCTCAGGAAGTTTTGTCTAGGAAGGAAGCCGAGGTACTGGCTTTATGGGCTTTTCTGGCTTATTCTCTCTGTCCCCACCCCCCACCGCATGGTTAAATTGGGACTTCCCAGGAGAGCTCCCTCCATTTCCTCAGGAAGTTTTGTCTAGGAAGGAAGCCGAGGTACTGGCTTTATGGGCTTTTCTGGCTTATTCTCTCTGTCCCCACCCCCCACCGCATGGTTAAATTGGGACTTCCCAGGAGAGCTCCCTCCATTTCCTCAGGAAGTTTTGTCTAGGAAGGAAGCCGAGGTACTGGCTTTATGGGCTTTTCTGGCTTATTCTCTCTGTCCCCACCCCCCACCGCATGGTTAAATTGGGACTTCCCAGGAGAGCTCCCTCCATTTCCTCAGGAAGTTTTGTCTAGGAAGGAAGCCGAGGTACTGGCTTTATGGGCTTTTCTGGCTTATTCTCTCTGTCCCCACCCCCCACCGCATGGTTAAATTGGGACTTCCCAGGAGAGCTCCCTCCATTTCCTCAGGAAGTTTTGTCTAGGAAGGAAGCCGAGGTACTGGCTTTATGGGCTTTTCTGGCTTATTCTCTCTGTCCCCACCCCCCACCGCATGGTTAAATTGGGACTTCCCAGGAGAGCTCCCTCCATTTCCTCAGGAAGTTTTGTCTAGGAAGGAAGCCGAGGTACTGGCTTTATGGGCTTTTCTGGCTTATTCTCTCTGTCCCCACCCCCCACCGCATGGTTAAATTGGGACTTCCCAGGAGAGCTCCCTCCATTTCCTCAGGAAGTTTTGTCTAGGAAGGAAGCCGAGGTACTGGCTTTATGGGCTTTTCTGGCTTATTCTCTCTGTCCCCACCCCCCACCGCATGGTTAAATTGGGACTTCCCAGGAGAGCTCCCTCCATTTCCTCAGGAAGTTTTGTCTAGGAAGGAAGCCGAGGTACTGGCTTTATGGGCTTTTCTGGCTTATTCTCTCTGTCCCCACCCCCCACCGCATGGTTAAATTGGGACTTCCCAGGAGAGCTCCCTCCATTTCCTCAGGAAGTTTTGTCTAGGAAGGAAGCCGAGGTACTGGCTTTATGGGCTTTTCTGGCTTATTCTCTCTGTCCCCACCCCCCACCGCATGGTTAAATTGGGACTTCCCAGGAGAGCTCCCTCCATTTCCTCAGGAAGTTTTGTCTAGGAAGGAAGCCGAGGTACTGGCTTTATGGGCTTTTCTGGCTTATTCTCTCTGTCCCCACCCCCCACCGCATGGTTAAATTGGGACTTCCCAGGAGAGCTCCCTCCATTTCCTCAGGAAGTTTTGTCTAGGAAGGAAGCCGAGGTACTGGCTTTATGGGCTTTTCTGGCTTATTCTCTCTGTCCCCACCCCCCACCGCATGGTTAAATTGGGACTTCCCAGGAGAGCTCCCTCCATTTCCTCAGGAAGTTTTGTCTAGGAAGGAAGCCGAGGTACTGGCTTTATGGGCTTTTCTGGCTTATTCTCTCTGTCCCCACCCCCCACCGCATGGTTAAATTGGGACTTCCCAGGAGAGCTCCCTCCATTTCCTCAGGAAGTTTTGTCTAGGAAGGAAGCCGAGGTACTGGCTTTATGGGCTTTTCTGGCTTATTCTCTCTGTCCCCACCCCCCACCGCATGGTTAAATTGGGACTTCCCAGGAGAGCTCCCTCCATTTCCTCAGGAAGTTTTGTCTAGGAAGGAAGCCGAGGTACTGGCTTTATGGGCTTTTCTGGCTTATTCTCTCTGTCCCCACCCCCCACCGCATGGTTAAATTGGGACTTCCCAGGACCGCGCGCCTAACGGCGCTCGAAACTGTCAAATACTCCTATTCTATCTACGATCCCATCTCCGTCGTTAACACGGTAGATATGCATGGCCTGTGGGAAGGTGGAGTTTTAGCTTTGAAGGAGGCTGAGCAGGAGAGCTTGTCAAATGGCGTGCTAAATCTTCAAATCCTATCTTTACCGAAATTTGATACATTGGAATGACAACAAACATAGAACACTTCCACACTATTAGAGAGGAGGCCGGGTAGGTGGGGCTCGTCAGCCCTGGAAGGCAGCCCATCTAGGAGAAGGAAAACTCCGACTTCAAACCTCCACTGCCTTGTGGCTATATCCACTTATGGAAAGGGCTTCAGGAGATAACCTCGAGGCAAAATCCGGAGCCGGAGTCCCGGAGGCAGTTTATATCATTCCGCCAACTCCTGCGACGTCACTGGAACCAATTGTACTGGCTCTTGCCTTTCCACTGGACAATTTCAGTGACGTGGAGAGGGGGATTTGCTGCTTGGGTAACAGCCTATCCTCCATACTATTTTACCCAGGCTTCGTGCTCTGGAGAGGACACTCCAGCTTCGCATACAGCGTCGAAACAACACGGGAAGTAGCAGTTACCGGTTATAAGTCCTTGCTCAATTGGCGTAGAGCATGACGCCAGGGGCTACTTCTGACGGTGGGAGAGGTCATTACACCTCACCAGGTAGATACCGCCCGCCTTAAGCTGGGCAGCCCCCAGCCAGTAAGGTGCTACCTCGCCACGGTCTGTTAACTTCACGGGGTGCGTGGGGTTTAGGGTCAAACCCGACAAGCAGATCGATAACTGTGCACCATGCAACAATCGTAAGAAAACGCCTGCCCTAAAGCTGGGCACCTGGAATGTACGGACAATGACCCCTGGCTTTCCTGACTACGGCTTTCCTAATGACCTGCAAGAAATAGACGATCTGCGCAAGACAGCTGTCATTGACATGGAACTGAGTAGACTGCAGATGGACATTGTTGCCCTGCAAGAGACAAGATTGCCAGACTCGGGATCTGTCAAGGAAAAAAACGTCTCATTCTTCTGGCAGGGAAAACCATCGAATGAGACCAGGGAATATGGTGTTGGCTTTGCAGTCAGAAATACTCTCCTGAGATGCATTGTTCCACCTACTGTGGGGAGTGAAAGAATCCTGTCTCTGCAGCTCCACTCATCAGCAGGACCAGTAACCCTCATTAGTGCATATGCACCAACACTGTCATCCACTCCAGAAGTGAAAGACAAATTCTATGACGATCTGGCAGCTGCTATCAAAAAAGTCCCTGAAAGAGAGGCACTGTTCATTCTTGGAGACTTTAACGCTAGAGTTGGTGCTGATCATAATTCTTGGCCCACTTGTCTAGGTCGCTTTGGCATTGGAAAGATGAATGAAAATGGCCAGCGCTTGCTGGAGCTTTGCTGCCATTATGGTCTTTGCGTCAGCAACACATTCTTTAACACGAAGCTGCAACACAGAGTTTCCTGGAGACATCCAAGATCCAAGCATTGGCATCAGCTCGATCTAATCCTCACTAGACGTTCCAGCCTTCCTAGTATTACGATCACACACAGTTACCAGAGTGCTGATTGTGATACTGACCACTCCCTGGTGTGTAGTAGAGTAAAACTGCGAACAAAGAGAGTATATCACACGAAAAAGGAAGGAAGACCACGTATTGACATCAGCAAGACTCGCGATCAAAGAAAAGTGAAAGAATTTGCCCAAGCACTTGAGGAAGCCCTTCCAGGTCCGGCTACTGCAAATGCACCTGAACGATGGGAACACTTCAAGAACACTGTCTATAACACCGCCTTGTCCACCTTTGGCAAGAAGACCCAAAAGGTGGCTGACTGGTTCGAAGCCCATTCAGAGGAGTTAATGCCAGCCATCGAGGTTAAGAGAAGAGCACTAGCAGCATACAAAGCCTGTCCTAGCGAGTACAACTTGCAAGCTCTTCGAGCTGCTCGCAGCCAAGTCCAACAGGCTGCCAGGAGATGCTCCAACGACTATTGGCTCCAGCTCAGCTCTCATATACAGTTAGCAGCGGACACAGGTAACATCAAAGGAATGTATGACGGTATCAAGCAGGCCTTAGGTCCAATACAGAAGAAATCTGCTCCCTTGAAGTCTGCTACAGGTGTGCTCATCCAGGACCGAGCACAGCAGATGGAACGCTGGGTACAGCACTACTCTGAGCTATATTCCAGAGAGAATGTAGTAACCGAAGAAGCATTAAATAACATTGAGTGCCTACCTGTCTTGGAAGAGCTGGACAGCGAACCAACCCTAGCAGAAATAAAAGCGGCCTTGGACTCCCTCGCCTCCGGCAAGGCACCTGGAAAGGATAACATCCCTGCTGAAGTGCTGAAATGCTGTAAGGAGATCATCACCACTGAACTGTACGAAATCTTTTGTCTCTGCTGGAGGGAAGGTGGAGTACCACAGGACATGAAGGATGCAAACATTGTCACATTGTACAAGAACAAAGGAGACAGGGGTGACTGCAATAACTACCGTGGCATCTCTCTTCTTAGCGTTGTAGGGAAGCTGCTTGCCCGTGTTGTTCTGAAGAGGCTCCAGGTGCTTGCAGACAGAGTCTATCCAGAATCACAGTGCGGATTTCGAGCTAATAGATCCACCACTGACATGGTATTCTCCCTCCGACAGCTGCAGGAGAAATGCAGGGAACAACAACAGCCGCTCTTAGTGGCCTTCATAGACCTTACAAAAGCATTTGATCTGGTTAGCAGGGATGGCCTTTTTAAAATACTTCCCAAGATTGGATGTCCACCTCGTCTCCTTAACATCATCAGATCTTTCCATGAGGGAATGAAAGGCACTGTAGTTTTTGACGGCTCAACATCAGACCCCTTTGACATCCGAAGCGGAGTGAAACAGGGCTGTGTCCTCGCACCAACACTTTTTGGGATCTTTTTTGCTGTCATGCTGAAGCATGCCTTTGGAACTGCAACCGAGGGTGTCTATCTCCGGACTAGATCAGACGGAAAGCTCTTTAATCTCTCCAGATTGAGAGCGAAGACCAAAGTCCAACTGAAATGCATGCGGGACTTCCTCTTCGCAGATGATGCAGCCATCGTTGCCCACTCTGCTGAAGACCTCCAACAACTCATGAATCGTTTCAGCAAGGCCTGCCAAGACTTTGGACTAACAATCAGCCTGAAGAAAACACAAGTCATGGGCCAGGGCGTGGACTCACCTCCTTCCATTACCATCTCTACACAAGAATTGGAGGTTGTTCATGACTTTGTGTACCTTGGCTCAACCATCTCTGACACCCTCTCTCTGGATGTCGAGCTGGATAAACGCATTGGCAAAGCAGCCACCATGTTCTCTAGACTCACAAAGAGAGTATGGCTCAATGAGAAGCTGACGACACATACAAAGATCCAAGTCTATAGAGCCTGTGTCCTAAGCACACTCCTGTACTGCAGCGAGTCCTGGACCCTTTGTGCACGGCAGGAGAGGAAGCTGAACACGTTCCATATGCGTTGCCTCCGACGGATTTTTGGCATCACCTGGCAGGACAAAGTCCCAAACAGAGTAGTCCTAGAACGAGCTGGAATTTTCAGCATGAATACATTGCTGAAACAGCGACGTCTACGTTGGCTTGGGCACGTCGTGAGAATGGCTGATGGTCGGATTCCAAAGGACCTCCTGTATGGAGAATTAGTGCAGGGAAATCGCCCCAGAGGGAGACCACAGCTGCGATACAAGGACGTCTGCAAGCGAGATCTGAAGGCCTTAGGAATAGACCTCAACAGATGGGAAACCCTGACATCTGAGCGTTCAGCCTGGAGGCAGGCACTGCATCGTGGCCTCTCCCAATTTGAAGCGACCCTTGCCCAGCAGGCCGAGGCAAAGAGGAAATCACAAAAGCAGCAAAACCAGGGAGCTGGACAGGGGACAGATTGGATTTGTCTTCAGTGTGGAAGGGATTGTCACTCTCGAATTGGCCTCCTCAGCCACACTAGACGCTGTTCCAAGTTCTCCACACAGAGCACGCTACCATAGTCTTTCGAGACTGAAGGATGCCTAACTAACCACTCTGATGGCAGAAAGAGGAGGAATTAAGGAACCTTGTAATGAGTGAAAGAGGAGAGTGCAAAAAACGGTCTGAAGCTCAACATCAAAAAAACAAAGATCATAGCCACTTGTCCCATCACCTCCTGGAAAATAGAAGGGAAAGATATGGAGGCAGTGACAGAGTTTACTTTCTTGGGCTCCATGATCACTGTAGATGGAGACAGCAGCCACAAAATTAAAAGACTCCTGCTTCTTGGGAGGAAAGCAATGACAAACCTTGACAACATCTTAAAAAGCAGAGACATCACCTTGCCAATAAAAGTCCGCATAGTCAAAGCTATGGTTTTTCCTGTAGTGATGTATGGAAGTGAGAGCTGGACCATAAAGAAAGCTGACCGCCGAAGAATTGATGCTTTTGAACTGTGGTGCTGGAGGAGGCTCCTGAGAGTCCCCTGGACTGCAAGGAGAACCTATCAATTCTAAAGGAAATCAACCCTGAGTGCTCACTGGAAGGGCAGATCCTGAAGCTGAGGCTCCAATACTTTGGCCATCTCATGAGAAGAGAAGACTCCCTGGAAAAGACCCTGATGTTGGGAAAGTGTGAAGGCAAGAGGAGAAGGAGATGGTTGGACAGTATCATCGAAGCAACCAACATGAATTTGACACAACTCCGGGAGGCAGTGGAGGATAGGAGGGCCTGGCATGCTCTGGTCCATGGGGTCACGAAGAGTCGTACATGACTGAACGACTAAACAACGACGACTGTGTCCTATTCTGGACACCACACTTCAAGAAGGATGCTAACAAATTGGAATAAGTTCAGAGGAGGCCAAGAGTGTTCCACCAATGGAGAAATTTTAGAAAGAGAAATTAAAAACATTAAGAAGAGCCCTGCTGGATCAGGCTGAGGGCCCATCTAGTCCAGCTTCCTGTATCTCACAGTGGCCCCACTGGATGCCTCTGGAAGCACGTAAGACAAGGTACCTGTCTATTGATGCAATTCCCCTGCATCTGAGATTCTATATCCCCATCATGGCTTGTCACCTGTGATGGACTTTTCCTCCAGAAATCTGTCCTATCCTGTTTTCAAAGCATCTAGGTCAGATGCCATCACCACATCCTGTGGCAAGGTGTTCCACAGACTAACAACAAGCTGGGTCAAGGAATATTTTCTTTTCTCTGTTCTCACTCTCCCAGCACTCCATTGGAGTGGATGTCCCCTGGTTCTGGGATTGTGTGAGAGGGAAAAGAGCTTCCCTCTCTCCACTTTAGCCATCCCTTGCATCAGTTGATATGTTTCCATTAAGTCCCCCCTCAGGCGCCTTTTCTCTAGACTCAAGAGTGCCAAACGCTGTCGCCTTTCCTCATCTGGGAGGCACCCCAGTCCAGTCATCATTTAAGGCACTCTCTTCTGTACCTTTTCATTTATTTAATTAACGTATTGTATTTATTTCCCACCCATCTGGTCAATTGACCACTCTGGGCAGCTAACAACACTTACAATAAAACAATTTAAATATAACATAAATATACAACATCAATAATCAATTAGTGAAGATGGAAAGAAAAAATAATTAAAAATCAAATAGTGGCTGGAGGGAAGGCCTGGTTAAACAACCCAGTTTTTAACTGGCTTTTGAAAATGCCCAGAGAAGGGGCCATACGAATCTCAGGAGGGAGTTTATTCCAAAGGCAAGGAGCCACTGCCGAGAAGGCCCAGTTTCTTGTTTTTTTCTTCCGGGCCTCCCTTGGCATCAGGCTCCTCAACCTCACCTCCTGGCTAGATCGAGTGGTATGGGTAGATTTTGATGGGAGTAGGCATTCCGGCAAATATCGAGGCCCTAAACTGTTTAAAGCTTTATAAGTTAGCATTAATACTTAGAAATCAGCGTGGAACCAAATGGGCAGCCAATGCAAAATGGCCAGAATGGTAGAGATATGATGGTGTTTCCTCACCCCACTGAGAAGTCTGGCTGCCGCATTCTGCACGATTTGGAGCTTCCGCATCAACCTTAAAGGTAGCTCCACATAGAGTGCATTACAGTGGTCTAATCTCAAGATTACAAGTGCATGTACCAAAGTGGTGAGCGCCCCAAAAGCAAGATAGGGACGCAGCTGGGCAATCCACCACAGATGGAAATTGGCAGAACGGATCACTGACTCCACCTGGGTTTCCATGATGAATGCCGGGTCTAGATGGATCTCCAAGGTGTGAACCTTGCTCTTTGTGGTGAGAGTCGTCCCCCCAAATAAGAGGCAGTTTCTGAAACCAGTGATGGTGGGGCCACCCACTCTCAGTACCTCCGTCTTGTCCGGGTTCAGCCTCAGCCCATTCTCCTGCATCCATTGCAGTACAGCCTCCAAGCAGCGCTGAAGGGACAGAACGGCATCTTCTGCAGTTGGTGAAAAGGAGATGTAGAGCTGGGTGTCATCAGTGTACTGATGGCACAAAGCTCCACACTTCCTGATGACCCCACCCAGCAGCCTCATATAGATATTAAACAGCATTCGGGAGATAATGAAGCCCTGCAGAACCCCACAATTGAGACTCCACGAGGCCAAAAGACTCTCCCCAAGCTGTACTCTCTGAGGACGATCCTCCAAGAAGGATCGGAGCCAGGCCAGCGCCAGACCACCAATTCCCAACTCTGAGAGCCTCCTCAGTAGGATACCATGGCCGACGGTATCAAAGGTGGCTGAGATATCGAGGAGGACCAGCAGAGACGTTTTCCCTCTCTCAGCCTCTCTCAATAGGTCATCTAACAGCACAACCAATGCTATTTCTGTACCATGGTGCGGCCTGAAACCCGACTGGAATGGATCCAGGGCATGAGCCTGAAGCTGATCGGCCACCACCCTTTCCACCACTTTGCTAATGAAAGAAATGTTGGCGACAGGCCTATAATTGCCAGTTTCGTCCGCCACCAAACTAGGTTTCTGCCTTAAACTTTTCCAGTTCCACCACGTCTTTTTTTGAAGTGCGGTGACCAGAACTGTACACAATACTCCAGGCGCGGCCTTACCATTGTTTTGCAAACTGGCATTATCATGTTGGCTTTTTTATTTTTCAGTCCCCCTTTTAATGATCCCTAGCGTGGAATTGGCCTTCTTCACCGCCGCCGCACCCTTTCATTGAGCAGGCCACCAGCACATGAAGATCTCTTTCCTGATATCTCATGGACAGATCAGAACCTATGAGCTGACTGTTACATAACAGCACTGATGTTACCTGTCTGTCATGGGTTTGGAGGGAAAGTTCCATCCTATGGGGAGTGGAAGGCGGGACATCAGGAGGAGGGGCTGTACTGTATAAATATGTGATGCCTGTGTGGTGAGATGGAGATGCTGAGACAGACACTGTGAGACACTGGGTTGTGACGAAGCAGCAGCTGGGAAGAAGAAGCTGTTGTGGGAGTCTGTGTGTCAGACAGGGTACTACTGTGTGTCAGAGTACCAACCTGATAGGTTCAGGTGTCTGTTGGTTAGCCAGAACTGATAGGTTCAGGGTCTGTGTTTTAAGTTAAGGGTTCTGGGTGAACCAAACTGTATGCTTGTATGAGTGAGAATAAGCCACGTTACTTTATCCTATTCACCTGATTGTTTATTTTTCCCTGTGTGTATTTAAATAAACCTTATTCTTTTTATTGTTTAAAAATCCATCCCTGGTCTGTGTGACTTCTTAAAGGGAATGGTTGGTGGCAGCTTAGTGTAACTGTGTGACATATCCCAGTAGGTCTGGGTTTGTCACATTGATTGGTGTCCAGCGTGTGGGATACGACTGGTCCAGTTGTCCAGCGGTCCAGCAAAGCCTTGGCAGGTGTGCCCAGAGCAAGGGGGGTCTAGTCAGGGACAGTCTGAGGCGCGTAGGTAATCTTCTAGGTGTACCTCACGGGGAGGTGCGCTAGTAGAAGAACGTGCCAACTGGGGAGACTTAGATTAAGGTGCTCTGAGGCAGCCTAGTTTTGGCGGGAAAAAGCTGAGGAAAAACTGCGTAGCAACAGCGAGCTAGCTTGCCAGCTGAGAGGCCCAGCAGAGGGGGGTAGGCTCTGACTCGATACTGTTGCAAATTTAGTGCTGAAGAACAGCAGCAATCTCTGGGGAGAGCTGGTTCTGAGGCAAAAAGGAAAAAAGTGGTCGTTTTATTCTGAGGCTTGACTTTTTAAAGCAGCCTGTTCTGAGGGGGGATTATGCCCTTGACTCGAAGCCAAGTAGCAGACATGAGTGAAGTGAAAGACCCCCAGATTGACCAAGGTTCTGAGGATGAATTTGGCTCAGTGCAGGGTGACAGCACAGGAGAGCAGAACCCAGAACTCAGAAAATTGATCCTAGCCCAACAGCATGAACTGAGGGTGAGAGAAATGGAGGAAAGGTTAGAGAGAGAAAGAATGGAGGAAAGAGAGAAACAGCGGCAATTTGAAATAGAGAGATTGGAGAGAGAAGAAAGAATGGAGAGAGAGAAAATGGCGTTTGAATTAAGAAAACTGGAACTGATGAACCAGAACAATAATAATAATAGGGATTCTGAGGGAGGCCAATTGTCTAAAGCTGACCTGAAGAAATTCCCTGTGTACCACAAGGGAGATTGTCCTGAGGTGTTCTTTTCCTTAGTGGAAAGAGCGTTTGTGGACTTCTCAGTGAGGGAAACTGAGAAGATGACCATCATGCGATCTTTAATAAGTGGTAGCCTGGCTGAGGTTTATGCCGAGATGCCTGAGGAACTGATGAAAGATTTTGCAGAGTTTAAAAAACTGGTGTTTGCCAGACATGGGATAAATGCAGAGCAGCTGAGACAAAGATTCAGGTCCCTCACTAAAAAACCAGAACAGACTTTTACCCAAGTGGGGGCCCAATTGGTGAGGCTGCTTGAGAAATGGCTATCGCAGGAAGGGACAGAGACCTATGAGCAGCTTAAAGACTTGATAGCACTGGAACAGTTCTATTCAATCCTGCAGGGGGAATTGAAATTCCAGGTGAGGGAAAGGAAACCGAAATCTGTGGCAGCAGCCGCAGAGATCGCAGATTTTATTTCCCAAATAAGAAAGCCCTTGGGTGAGGGGAAATCTGTAGGTAAACCCAAAGAAACCTACAGCAAGTACTCTCAGGGACCAGGGAAAAGCCAGCAAGGGGGAGGGGCCCATGGTGAAGGGAAGCCCTCAGACATGAAACAAAGACCTCAGATTTTGGAGGGAAAACCAAAACAAGATGACAGAGAATCAAAATACACCAGAAAATGTTATTTCTGTCAGGGAAAGGGTCATCTAATCTCAGAGTGTGAGAAATTAAAGCAGCTAAAAGGAATGGTGCCTCAGAATTCTAGTGGGACCAAGCCAAAAGCTGTGTTCTGTGTCCAGAAAGAGCAAGGCTCAGTCTCACTGAGGGAGCCGGTTGCCATGACTACTCAGTCTGGAACAGCTACCTCTGCTGATCAGGCTGAGGAAAATGGTCCTCTTATAGAGGTAAAGCGCTGCTTGCTGATAAAAACAGATTCTCAGTTGTTTGAGACAGCAGGGGTGGACGTAGGAATACTTGACCGTCAGTATAGGGGGCTGCGGGACACTTGTTCCCAGGTAACCCTGTGCCATCCAGATATCATCCCTAGGGAGTTTATAATCCCAAATGAGAGCATGAAGGTGGCAGGGATTGAGGGGCAGGTAATCTCTCTGCCAGTAGCAGAGGTACCTGTCAACTTTCAAGGCTGGAGGGGAGATTGGCGGCTAGCGATTTCATCGACTCTGCCAGCAGCCGTGCTCGTGGGAAATGACCTGGCTGAACATGTGAAACGGGTGCTAGTGATTACACGCTCACAAGCCACCACAGGGACAGTTCAGGGGGGTAATGATGAGCCAGAGACGGAAGCAGAGGGGAGTTCAGAAGCTGTGGTGGAAACCTTAACCACAGACAGCAGATTTGGACAGGAGCAAAAGGCAGACGCCACTCTCCAAAAGTGTTTTGAACAGGTGACTGACGCCCAGCTAACACCTGAAACCCCAGTGAGATTTCTGGAGAAAAAGGGGATTTTATATAGAGAGACCCTGAGGAATATCTCAAAAGGGGGAGATGGGATCAGAAGTCAGCTGGTGGTACCTGAAAAGTATCGCCCCATGATCTTACAAAGGGGTCACTCTGACATGTCTGCTGCACACTTAGGGGTGAAAGGGCCCCTTGATTTGATCAAACAAGATTGGGAGCAGATCACCCAGGATGACCCACAAGACGTTGTGACTTACATAGACACCTTGATGAATGACCTAAAGCGAAATCTAGAGCTGGCAGCAGAAAACCTGCAAGCTCAGAAGGTCAGACAGAAAACATGGTATGACCACAAAGCTAGAGAGAGGCACTTTGACCCAGGGGAGGAAGTGCTTTGGCTTAGGCCCTGCAGAGAGAATAAACTGCAGCTCAAATGGGCAGGACCATATAGGGTCATTTCCAAGATGTCAGACCTGAACTACCTAATAGAGCAGGAGGAGAACCAAGCAAGGAGGGTGGTTCATGTGAATGCCCTAAAACCCTACTACAGAGGGGAACAGAGGGTTTTATTCGCGATAAAAGCAGCTGAGAGTGAGGAAGCTGAATTACCCTTCTGGGAGGGTAGAGGGGAAGTAAAATACAACCCAGAGGAGGTAAAGATCAGTCCTGCACTCACCCAAGACCAGCAGCAAGAACTAAAAATGCTGCTTAGTAAATATCAACAGGTGTTTTCCAACAAGCCGGGGATAGTGAAGGGAGTGATGCATCGGATCCACACAGGGGATGCACCCCCGCAGGCAGTATCCCCATACCGAGTAACGGGACCCTACAGGGACAAGGTGCGGAAGGAGCTGGACGAGATGCTTAGGGAGAACATAATCGTCCCCTCTTCTAGTCCTTGGTCCTCTCCGATAGTCCTTGTGGACAAGCCTGATGGGAGCATTAGGTTTTGTGTTGATTACAGGAAATTAAACCGTGTAACCACTCCTGATGCCTACCCAATGCCCAGGCTAGACAACCTGATTGAAACCATAGGGGGTTGTCGGTTCATCTCATCATTGGACCTGGTAAAGGGATATTGGCAATTAAGAATTGATCCCAGGGATCAAGAAAAGACTGCCTTTTGCAGCCCTTTTGGTCTCTATGAGTTTCGAGTCCTGAGCTTTGGTCTCAGAAATGCACCAGCCACATTCCAAAGGCTGATGGACCAGACCTTGGCAGGGCTCAGTGACTTTACAGTGGCCTACATTGACGACATAGGGATCTTCAGTAATACCTGGGAAGATCACCTGATACACCTGGAATTAGTGCTGCAGAGGTTAAGTGCAGCAGGGCTAACAGTAAAGGCCAGCAAGTGTCAGCTGGGTAGCCCAGAAATAAAATACTTGGGTCACATGGTAGGGGGAGGAGTGATAAAACCCCTGGAGGCCAAAATAGAAGCAGTTCGTGATTGGCCTAGACCCAACACCAAGAAAAAAGTCAAATCATTTCTTGGGTTGGTGGGCTACTACAGAAAGTTCATCCCGAGGTTTAGCGAGATTGCGGCTCCGCTGACCGATCTGACGAGGAAGAAGGCTGATGACCGCATCCCGTGGACCAGCGACTGTGAGGCGGCGTTCCAGAGGTTGAAGGAGGCGTTAATCAACTATCCTGTCCTGCGTGCTCCAGACTTCGACCGGGAGTTCATCATCTACACAGATGCGTCTAACAGCGGGGTAGGAGCAGTTCTGTGCCAGGAGGATGAGAATGGTGACCAGCATCCGGTGTCCTACCTGAGTAGGAAACTTCAAAAAGGTGAGAGACATTTGGCAACCGTGGAGAAGGAGTGTTTGGCCATAGTCTACGCGATCCAGAAGGCCAAGCCTTACATCTGGGGAAGACATTTTGTTCTGTGTACTGACCATTCACCATTGCAATGGTTAAAGACAATGAAAACCCACAATAGCAAACTTATGAGGTGGGCTTTAAACCTACAGGACTATGACTTTGAAGTGAAGGTGGTCAGAGGGTCAGTGAACTGTGTTGCTGACGCCTTATCAAGAAGACCTGAAGAATGAAGACGGCGAAAGAACATGGACTATATATATATATTGGTGATAAAAAGTTAAATGTACCTGTTTTTGAATTGGTTTGTATGAATAAAGGTAAATTGATGTAATGTAGATGGTAAATGTTTAAATGCCTATTTGCTATGGTTTAACTTAGAATGTAAGTATAAGTAAGTATAATATGGTATGTATAACTGTTGTTGTGTATTTTACCCAGGTTGTTTTTTGGTGAAAAGCACGTTAGCTTTCCCCCTACAAAACAACTTATAAAGAGGGGAGGTGTTACATAACAGCACTGATGTTACCTGTCTGTCATGGGTTTGGAGGGAAAGTTCCATCCTATGGGGAGTGGAAGGCGGGACATCAGGAGGAGGGGCTGTACTGTATAAATATGTGATGCCTGTGTGGTGAGAGGGAGATGCTGAGACAGACACTGTGAGACACTGGGTTGTGACGAAGCAGCAGCTGGGAAGAAGAAGCTGTTGTGGGAGTCTGTGTGTCAGACAGGGTACTACTGTGTGTCAGAGTACCAACCTGATAGGTTCAGGTGTCTGTTGGTTAGCCAGAACTGATAGGTTCAGGGTCTGTGTTTTAAGTTAAGGGTTCTGGGTGAACCAAACTGTATGCTTGTATGAGTGAGAATAAGCCACGTTACTTTATCCTATTCACCTGATTGTTTATTTTTCCCTGTGTGTATTTAAATAAACCTTATTCTTTTTATTGTTTAAAAATCCATCCCTGGTCTGTGTGACTTCTTAAAGGGAATGGTTGGTGGCAGCTTAGTGTAACTGTGTGACATATCCCAGTAGGTCTGGGTTTGTCACACTGACAAGTAAAGTTTTGATTGTTTTAAAAAAAGCAGCATCTTGTATGATGTCATTACAATGTCTGCCAGGGGCGGAGAAGAACAGGTTGGGTCAAGCCCATCTCCGTGGCCTCTCTGTCCCTCGACATTGGCTACGGGAGACCTGGGGGTGGCGGCCCCCTCGCCAAAAGGCTCCTGGGACTGCCAGTGACGGGGCTCAAATGCTATGATATCCAAACTGCAGAAAGAAACAGCATTCTGCTGATGGGAGAGTAGATGGCTGGATAGCTCTGGGGTTCAGGATCAGTGGCTGGGGAGCCGGAGGCTGGGAGTTCAATTCCCCCCCCCCCATGGGCCACCTCCCGCGAGAAGAGCCAGCCGGGGCGGGCCTTGGCCCAGCTCCTCCGTTCCCAAGAGAAGGAAAAGACGAAACCACTTCTGAGGACTCTCTCTCTGGGAAACTTTGGGGAAAGGGTCACCCAAGTCAGAACAAGTTTGATGATGATGATGGGTGTTTTAATAGTATGGCGGTGCCTCGGATGGCACTCAAAAGAGCTCACCCGCCTTGCAAAGGTTGGAGGGATCTGGCGTTTGATCTCTTCTCATTCAGTCCCGGGAAGAACCGGGAGAGATCAGATCACTCTCCCCTCCCCACTCCCTGGGAGAAGAGAAGAAGCCAAAGGATCCCTCTGGAGAGATCCCGGGAGGAAGGAAGAGGAAAAGGCTTTCCCTCTGGAAGGCGGCCTTTCACCTGCTTCCATCCGGTGGGCCAGAGAATAGAGCAGCAGGTGAAGGAAAAAAGCTGGGAGGGAAGGAGGGAGGGACCTTTTGTGAGCCCCCCCCATTCACGCACCAAACACACACACACAGGTAGTGGACATGGGGGGAGGGGAATCTCCCTGCTTCGCGGGGGGGGGGATTCCCCGAGCTCCCACCTTCCACCCCCCCCCCCGCGGAATATCCCCAACTAGGAGAGACTCCGGGAGGGAAGGGGGGGGTAATTCGGGAGAACCCCCAAAAAGGGAAGGGGGGGCGGATTTGCCATCTGGAGTGAAAAGAGCCCCTCCCCCCTCTTTGGGGGGGTTGTTTGCTTTCCTTTAAAAAAAAAACCCAAATATTATGCACCCTTCCCACCCCCCACCCCCATATGGCTCACCTCCTTGCAAGTCCTGCGGAGAGAAACTCCGGAGGAGACGCCTCGGAGACCATAGAGATGAGAAGGACAGATGTTCCCTCCCCCACCGCTTCCGGTTCCGGTTTGGAGAACGGTCCAAAAGGGGAACGAGCTCCTCTCTCCTGTTTCGTAGCTCTAGGTTCTCTTCCTCCAACCCCCCCCAAAGGGTTTCATGAAGGGAGGGGAGGGGGGCGAAGAGGCATTAAGAAAAGGGGGGTCTGGAAGGCATACCCTCCATTGTTATCATCATCATCTTCCGTCGCCTGCTCTCAGCCTCCCCCCCCCCCCCGGGCTCTTCATTCAAGGAAACCTCCCTTCCGGGGACCCTAGAGTTACGAAAGACTTAGAGGAGCCCCCTCCTGGTGCGCTTTTCAAACGGTAACCGGAAGCTGAAACAGCGCGCTGTGCCTCTTCTTCTGCCCCCCCCCTCAGGTCTTTGGGAATCCACTTTCCGAAGAGGGTCTCCTCGGGAGTTTCTGGCAGCACTTTCGGTGCATCCCGTGTATTGGGTGGGGAGGAGATCTTCATGCATTTCGGACGGGGGGGGGAGGAAAGACTTCTCTTTGTGCAAAAGGCTTTGCAATGCAGGTTGTCCCTCCCCCTGTGGGGGATCTTCTGGGGGGGATCTTCAGGGGGGAGAGGGGATCCAGGGTGGGGGAGAGGAGGGGGACCCATATCTCCTCCGAGCAAAGCACCCGGGTGCATGCGATCGCCCCCTCCTCATTGGAGACCTAACCCACCCACCCCCAACAAGCACAAATTTTTGCCCTGAATCCTGCAGGCACCGGTGGGTGTAAATACTGTAAACAGAATGGAAGAAAAGTAACTTGGCTCTTCCCCCTTTCTTCCCTCACCCCCCCCGTAGGGAAATCCCAGCCCCTCCCACTTTCCCAAATCTTGGAAAAGGCTGCAAGTGTCCCTCCCCTCCCCCCGGGGAAAGGGGCCAAGAAGGAAGCCTGCCTCTTCAGGACACACAGCTGTGTCCACCTCCCTCTCAGGAAAATGAGTTGGGGAGCTTTGACAGCCCCTTTCCTTTGAAACAGGGACTGAAGGGGAAGGCGGCAGATGATGATGATGATGATGATGATGATGATGATGATGATGATGATGATGATGATGATGATGATGGTGAAGTAGGTCAGGAAAAGATGAGGAGGAAAAAGGGGCTAGAGAGGGAGGGAGAGAAGATGCCCCCCCACACAAGGGTTTTGAAAATAAAACATAGGAAGGGACTGAAGTTGGGGGTGGGTGGGTGGGCAGGAAATGGGGAAAGGTTTTTTGGGGGCGGTGGGGTGGTTGTGGAAATGAGAAGAGAGCCAGAAGGAGGTAGATGAAGGCGGGGGTCCAGGGTTTGGCCCTTGGGGAGGGGGAGGCAGGGCCAAGAGAGGGAGGGAGGGAGCAGATCTGACATCTGGGGGAGGTGCTCCCCTTCTCCAAAGACCAGAGAAAGGCATCACAGGAGACTTTCTCCCTCCGGGGCCAACTCCCCCCTCCCCCATCCAAGCCTGGTTTGGAAGATCTCGGGGTCCCCTTGGGATCCCCCTTTCAGATCCCTCTTGATCTGGTCCCTATGGGGATTCCTGGTGGGGCTCTGAGGGCAGATCCTTACATGGGGGGAAGGCTGTGTGGCCTACTGGGAAGAGCTGGGCCTTTTAGGGCAGGAAGTCGGAGGGAGGATTGGAGGCGATGCCCTCGACACCTGCCAAGACACCCCGGTCGGTCCCTCTCTGGCTTTCAGGGACAAGGCCCCCCCTCCTGCCCTGGCCTCCCCCTCCCAAGGCAGAGGAGAAAGGAAGGTCTGGCCGCCCACAGCCAGAAGCCGAGGTTATCCTCCAAGTCCTGGATCGGGAAGGAAAAGCCTCCCAGACCGACCACCCTCTGCCTCCGACCTGCCAGCTTTGGGGTTCTCCAGAATTCTTCCTCTGTGCAGGAGAGGAGAAGATGGGGTGGAGGCAGGAAATCCATGGGATCAGGAATTGGGGGAGGGGGGAGAGAAGAGGATAAATAATGAAATGTCTTGCCTCCCCACCCCACCTCCCGAAATGAAGAATCCCCTTTCCCGAGAATCCTGGCTCCCCCCCACTGCAAAGCCCCACCCTGGTCCTCCCTCTGGGTCTTGATGCAGTTCAGCAGGGGATTCGCTGAAAGGAGAATATTTGTTTGGGTTGGGGAAGGGTAGTCCAATGGGCAGAGACCAGCTGTTTTCCTGCTCTGGGGCTACCAGAGGGAGACACCATTTCTCTCCCCTCCCCCCTTTTTTAAAAATGTGGCCTGAAAAGGGACTCCCATAGCAAGGAAAGGGAGAAAGAGGGAGGGGCGAAAAGGTGCCGGGGTGGGAGTGAGTGAGAGATGAGAAGGGAAAAGAGGTGATGCCCCCCTTTTGGGGGGTGGAACCTCTCCTGAGGCCAAGGGTCTCCTCTTCCTCCCCATTTCTCTGGAGATGCTCATCTGGCAGTTGAGCTTCCCCTCCATCTTCTGAGCAAAGTCTGCTCTTCCCCCCCACCCCGCCCATTAGCCCTCTTTCTGTCCCTCCTTCCCCCTCCTCCCCAGGCATCATCATCCCTTTTTTTCTTATCTCTTTGGCCCCTTTGTGAGCTGCTTTCCCATTTCCACCTTGTCTCCTCTCTGGAAGGGGGCATGAGGCCCCTCCTGTCATCTGAAATTATAACCTAAAATATACAAAAGCCTGATATTCTAATGGTTTTTAGCTTTGCCTGCAGGCCGGAGGACATTAGGCTAAAAAGGAGGACATGTCCTCCCTTTGCCCGATGTCTGGCAACCCTATTCTTGGGAATCTCTCCTGTCTTCCCTCCCCCAGTTTTGGGGATCTAGAAGGAGGAAGGGAATAGATCTCTTTCCCTGCATCTGGATGGAGACCCAAGAAGGCAGGCAGGAAGATGCATAACGTTTTCCCCCTACCCAAAAAAATCTCACCACCACCACCGTCTCTTTCCTCTTCCACCTCCCCAGCTGCCTCCCTCCCAATCCTTCCTTGTTTGGCTCCTCCCTGGTTTTTCTCTCTTTCTCCCCACCTTGGATTCTCCCCTAAGCTGGGAAGGAGGAAGGGTGGGAGTTTCAGGGAAGGCTCAGTTAATTGTTAAGTGGGAACAGACGTGGGAGAGGGTGTCAGTGAGACAGCCTGGCTGTAAGAAGGACTCATTACAGCTTTGATAGGAGTATGCTGAACCCCCAGAACTTCTCTGTTCCAGCCTCAGCATTCTCCTAGGAGAGTTGAGAGCTTACACTAGGCACTGTTGCACTCTCTGCTTTTAATCCTTAAAGCTCGGTAGGGCTTACTTTCGGGAAAACACGGTAGCAGTTTCACTTGAGCAGTGGGTTTCCCCTTTATAGGAGATCTTGGATGACTAGGAAAATGACTCTTTTTATTAAAGGTCCTCCTACATTCCGTGCATTTCCATGGCCTCTCCATGTCTTTGATAGCTACGAATCATGAGGACACCTGACTCCGCAGGAATCCTACAGAAATTTACAGACCTCCCAGGCACGGGGGAGATTCTAGGATTCATCAGTGCTAATACGATTGCAGAAAAGGAGTGATTTCCACAATGAAACCAGACTGTGGGGGTTCGGTATTCTCAGATGTCTGGAGATGTGCAAATTCCCCTCTGGGTTCCAAAAAAGACAACTGACCCACTGGGGTTCATATCTGAGGGGTTGATCCAACTCTCCCTTTATCTCTTTGGCTAGCATGCCTCTTTCCTCCCTCATCTTTCTGCCCCACTCTCTTCTCTTTCTCTACCCAATAGGAGGGCTTCTCAGGTCTTACTTCTCCTTTCCACATTTCTCCCCGTTTGGTCCAGGGGTCCTCCATTCATATTATCTTCCAACCTTGAAATAATATCCTCTCCTTCTTTTGCCCTCCTGCCTCTCCAGCTTCCGCTGCCCCTTCTATATTTATCCTCCCGATATATTTCTTCCCTCTTCCTGTCTTATTCCTTTCTTTTTTCTCCTTCACCTCCGCAGTTCTTAACGTTCCCTTACCCAGTGGATCCTTCCTTCCCTCTGATGGGTCTTCTGCTTCCCTCACTCAAACTTCCACCTTAGGCACTCCTGGCTCTTTATTTCCAGTCTCTCCCATCCCTTCACTGCTCTGAAACTTTGATTCTTCACCAAGACCTATCTCTATCTTCCTGGTTTTCTCTGTGATCGTTCTCATCTGATATCTCTCATCCCATTCACCCCACAGAGCTGTTGCTTCTCTGATAGATCACATGTTCTTTCTCTGGCTTTATGAGCTTCTCCATCCTCTCCTCAAGAAAGGACGGCACTCCAGTCGGGAAGAGTTCATCCTGACCTTCTCCCTCACAAAGACAATCAGTGACAAGGTGTTTGAAGCTCATCTGGGTATCTCATAAGAAGTCTTTTCATTGTTGTAATGATTCCAGGCAATTCCAAAACGTGTTAATTCTGCACAACTTCTTTTATTGACATCATTTCTAGGTTCCATACTTAAATATACCAAATCAAAAAAAATGAGAGGAAGTCTTACATCTGTGAGGAAAAAAACTGTAGGTACAGATCTTCAAAGCCATAAGTCCTCTAGTTATGCAAAAACTGTAGTCTTACTTAAAATACATCCTTGCACCTTGGAAAAAGATGCGGGTGTTTAAACTTAGGTTTTAGGCAAATTTTAAGACATGTTTGAATCAAAAATACAAGCACATTAAAACACCAGAGCTCATAACCTAGAAAGACAGATAATACATCTTCTGAACACTTTGAAGTTTCTAAGAATACAATGATAAAAAGCAAAAAAACCTTATCATTTTCAATGAGAGACATGCAAAAGTATTTAAACTTTAAAAATAAATGTATACAAAGTCAAAAGCATTATTTGGTTCTAAGCGGGTTATTAACACACAGAACATGTTCTTCTCACCCAGCCGTATGTAAAATCCATTGCTGGCTGTCACTGCCACACGGTTATCTTTCCTCTTTTCTAAGGAATTTCACCCTGCATCAGTTCCATTGTGTTTTGTTGTACCCCATAAAAACAAGTCCTGTGTGGTTCTCCATTCCTTTCTAATAACAGTGTTTGTTCTTCATCTGTCGGCAAAACAGCCTCTTCCCGAGGCTTGGGCTTGCCAACCTCTGAGAAGCTGAGATGTTGAAAATCAAAGGATTGAGTCAACCCTGACCCAATGAAGTCCAGGGCCTGAAGAGATCAGAGCTTGAAAAACTCAAAGTTTGAACAAATCTCATTATCACAGAAATGTCTAGTTGTTGATAAAAAAAAATACAGCATATTCATTGGTTGCCTCTTCAAAACTCAATTACTACTATTATTTACGAGGGCAAAGTCTTCTAAAACAATTGACACCTTTTGTCTCTGCTACTTGCTCATCTTTCATCAGTTTGCCTCAAAACATCCATCTTTTTTTTCATTTTACACAAATTCTGTAAAAGCTTCCATTGTACAATATATTATTATTCTCCACATCCCTTTGTTAATTACCGTTATAAATTAAATACATCAAAAACAGACTTCAATATTCACTTGTTTTTTCTCTTTTCTCTCGGTTTCATATTACGTCAGCATTTTCCTGTCTATTCTTTCCAATGGATAACACAAAACTGAACGAGCTACTTATGCGTTCTTAACTTATCAGTAGCTTTTGTACCAAAACAAGGGGTTGCAATGTAAACTATATCCCCAGCTGTGATTTTTCTAAAACATTTAAATTTTAATGCACCTCTGAAGCACCTTTTAAAAAGCAGTGTTATTTTTAGGATAAAAAAATCTGCATCACATAAGGATAATTCTTTTTAAATAATGCACACAACTAAGGTTATCTCTCCAACTGAAGCTCAATCCACATTGCATGAACTTCTATACTTTCTGCCCCATTCTTTGTTCTTTGATGAGTGTGAGGAAATAGGAAAATGGAACTTGTCGTCATACAAAGATGTAGTCTGTTAGGTTCTGTGTAAGATGAATTTAAAAGCAATGAAATGTTCTCATGGGATTGTTGTGCAGAGTTGCTTTGCCTGGCATGAAGATAAGGAAGCAAGGCTAAAGAGGCCCAGAGAAGATGAAACAGAGCATAAAGATAAGCCACCTGGGCTTTGATCTTCTCATGTGAAATGTAGATGGTGAACCATGTTAAACTCACTTGGACTTAATTATTTAACAGCTTGGAAGCGTCATAAAGAAGGTGGTCCAGAGATATGTAGAAAAATGGTTGTTCCTGGATGTGAGATTGATGGTGGATGTTGTGGAATGTGAGAGGTTTGCGTTTTGAAAGAGAACAGGGGGGAAATCACCCAGCTTCCCTAGATGCTAACATGAAGTGAGAGCAAAGATGATAACTTAGGTTCTAGTTGTTATTTTACTTAGAAATAGTAGACTTATTTTAATCATTGTAACAAATGGATATGCCTCCTGCTTACGCCATTAAGGCTACAACTATATTCTAATGAAATCATTTTATTTTCTTAATAAATACAACAATAATTATTCAATAGAGGACTGGTCTCTTGAACAGCAGGATTACACCTAAATCTAGTGAGGATCTGAGAAGGGCACTCATTGTTACTGTAATATTGAGAGGTCCTACTCGCTCAGGGTGTTGTCTGGCCAAAGAAGCACTCATTCGTTTATTGCTTTGAGAGTAAGCAAAGTTTTCTTTTAAAGTTGGGCTTGTCCATGGGGCTTTTACTACACACCTCTGAGGCTTAAAGCACTTACTGCAGGCACTAAAGGTGGTAGGTTGCACCCACAGTGACTCCCTGACCCATGATCCTTATCTCTTCAGGTAGAGGTCATCGCGACAATGATGACTAAGGCTATTGGTCTAATTCAGGCTTTCCACATTCAATGTATTGATATGAAGAAAGATAATTGCTCCTAATGAGGCTCTGTTTACATTCTGTGTATTTCAATGCTTTCTCCTCAGTGTAAATTTTTAGATGAGACCTAAGGCTACTGCTATGACTGAAGCTCTTTCTACATTCCATGCATTTATAGGGTTTCTCCCCGGTGTGAGTTCTTTGATGTGAACTCAGGGCACTGCTCTGAGTGAAACTCTTTCCACATTTCATGCATGTATATGGTTTCTCCCCAGTGTGAGTTTTTTTTATGTGAGCTAAGGGCACTGCTACGACTGAAGCTCTTTCCACATTCGATGCATGTATATGGTTTCTCCCCAGTGTGAGTTCTTTGATGTGAACTCAGGGTACTGCTGTGACTGAAGCTCTTTCCACATTCCATGCATTTATATGGTTTCTCCCCAGTGTGAGTAGATTTATGTGAGCTAAGGGCACTGCTCTGACTGAAGCTCTTTCCACATTCGATGCATGTATATGGTTTCTCCCCAGTGTGAGTTCGTAGATGTCTACTCAGGATACTGGTTTGGCTAAAGCTCTTTCCACATTCCATGCATTTATGTGGTTTCTCCCCAGTGTGAGTTCTTTGATGTGAACTCAGGTGACCACTGTGATTGAAGCTCTTTTCACATTGCATGCATTTATATGGTTTTTCCCCAGTGTGAGTTCTTTGATGTAAACTCAGGTGACTGCTGTGACTGAAGCTCTTTCCACATTGCATGCATTTATGTGGTTTTTCCCCTGTGTGAGTTCTTTGGTGTGAACTCAGGGTACTGCTATGACTGAAGCTCTTTCCACATTCCATGCATGTATATGGTTTCTCCCCAGTGTGAGTTCTTTGATGTGAACTCAGGGCACTGCTCTGACTGAAGCTCTTTCCACATTGCATGCATTTATATGGTTTTGCCCCAGTGTGAGTTCTGTAATGTGAACTCAGGGAACTGCTGTGACGGAAGCTCTTTCCACATTCCATGCATGTATATGGTTTCTCCCTAGTGTGAGATCTTTGATGTGAACTCAGGGTACTGTTCTGACTGAAGCTCTTTCCACATTCCATGCATGTATATGGTTTCTCCCCAGTGTGAGTTATGTGATGTGAACTCAGGGTACTGCTCTGACTGAAGCTCTTTCCACATTCCATGCATGTATATGGTTTCTCCCCAGTGTGAGTTCTTTGATGGGAACTCAGGTAAGTGCTGCGACTGAAGCTCTTTCCACATTCCATGCATTTATATGGTTTCTCCCCAGTGTGAGATCTTTGATGTCTTCTGAGGTTACTGCTCTGACTGAAGCTCTTTCCACATTCCATGCATGGATACAGATTCTCCTCTGTATAAGTTATTTGATGTCTACTGAGGTGACATGCATGTATTTGGTTTTTGCCCTGCGTGAGTTCTTTCATGTGACATCCATTCCTGCCCAGTTGGATTTTCAATTCTCTGATTTTTTCCTTGTTCATGTGTTTCTGCTGAGGATGCTCCTGGCGTTGCTGGATGATTCTTTTTCTCCTGTTGATCGTCTGGTAGATTAGAAAAAGAAGAGAAACAACCACTTTAGAAATCTGCAGGGCTAAGTAGAAATTCATTAGTACTCCATCTGAGTAACAGATGAGGAAGGAAAAACAGGCAAAAAGGTGAGGAAGGAGAACCAGGGTGTGTTTGTGGCTGGACCTGTGGGCGTTCCTTTGACTTTGAGGTGGGAGTGGCACTTCACTGAGGAACCTTTCAGGGAAAGGAGTCATGAAGGAAGGAACATTGCCACACACAAAAAAGTACCTCAAACGCAAAGTATATTAACTTTATTTCCCGCTCAATTTTAATTTGGTAGAGGCCGATTTGCATCCCTCCCTTAATTATTAGCATCAAATTCTATTCTGAAAAGTCTATTTTGATGTGATGTCGTTATCGCATTAAAATGCTTTTTAATGAAAATTGTACAGTGGGGTCTTGACTTAAGAACAACTTGAGTTAAGAACATTTTGACTTAAGAACCACTCTCATAGGAAAATATTGACTTGACTTACATACTTAGATTTGAGTTAAGAACTAAAAAAAACCCACGTGGGAGGTAGGGAAAGTGCAAAATGTGAACTTTCCGTTAACTGTTGGCCAGTGAAGAGGGTGCCTGTCTGCTTCCTCACTCCTCCCAGCGTTTAGAGAGTGGATTGGGAGGCAGTCTTCAGACTGCCTGGTACTGCTTGGACTGTATTTTCCCTGCCTTCCCTGAACCTTTCTTGACCTAAGAAAAAAAGAAACAAAATTTTATTTATTTATTTATTTATTTATTTATTTATTTATTTATTTATTTATTTATTTATTTATTTATTTATTTATTTATTTATTTATTTATTTATTTATTTATTTATTTATTTATATCCCGCCTATCTAGTTGCTGTGGACTACTCTAGGCGGCCAACAACAGAGATAAAATACAATAAGATAAAACAGCATAATTACAAAACAATTAAAAGTAAGGAAACAATAAAGGAGAAAAGAAAATCAAAAGTAATCTGGTGAGAAGGCCTGCCGAAACATCCAAGTCTTTAATAGATTCTTCAAGGTGCCCAGCGAGGGAGCTCCGCGAATACCAGGAGGTAAATTATTCCAAAGGCGAGGAGCCACCGCCGAGAAGGCCCTATTTCTTGTTTTCTCTTTTCGGGCCTCCCTCGGTGTTAAGCTCCTCAGCCTCACCTCCTGGCTCGCCCGTGTGACCCGGGTAGAACTTGGTGGGAGTACGCGTTCCGCCAGGTATCGAGGCCCTAAACCATTTAGGGCTTTATACGTAAGCGTTAACACTTTGAAGTCGATGCGGAACCTGACGGGCAGCCAATGCAATGCGGCCAGAGTGGGCGAAATATGTTGAAATTTTTTCACTCCACTGAGTAATCTGGCCGCCGCATTCTGCACCACCTGTAATTTCTGCAGCAACCTCAAAGGAAGCCCCACGTAGAGCGCATTACAGTGGTCTAATCTTGAGATTACGAGCGCGTGTACTAAGATGGTGAGTGCCCCCACTTCCAGGTAGGGCCGCAGCTGGGCTATCTGCCTGAGATGAAAAAAGGCAGTGCGGACCACCGACACCACCTGTGACTCCATGGAGAGCACCGGGTCCAGATGGATCCCAAGCTGCGTACCCCATCCTTTGCAGGGAGAGTCACCCCCCCAAAAGAGAGGGAGTTTCCCAAATCCCCAACTGTGGGAGGCCCCAACTGTGGGAGGGCCCAACTGTGGGAGGGCCCACCCCACCCTCAGGGCCCACCCTCAGGGCCC
Source organism: Pogona vitticeps (assembly GCF_051106095.1). NCBI lineage: Eukaryota > Metazoa > Chordata > Lepidosauria > Squamata > Agamidae > Pogona > Pogona vitticeps. The sequence goes on from NC_135784.1 coordinate 8,834,574, forward strand.
ACCCTCAGGGCCCACCCTCAGTACTTCTGTCTTGTCCGGGTTCAGCCTAAGCCCGTTCTCCTGCATCCATTCCAGTATAGTCCCCAGGCAGCGCTGAAGGCACAGGACGGCTTCTCCTGCAGTTGGCAAAAAGGAGATGTAGAGCTGCGTGTCGTCCGCATACTGGTGACACGAAGCACCACACCCCCTGATGACCCCACCCAGCGGCCTCATATAGATGTTAAATAGCATTGGGGAGATAATCGACCCCTGTGGAACCCCACAATTGAGGCTCCACGGGGCCGAGACTCTCTCCCCAAGCTGAACTCTCTGGGGGCGGTCCTCCAAGAAGGAACAGAGCCAGGACAATGCCAGGCCACCTATTCCCAACTCGGAGAGCCTCCCCAGGAGGATACCGTGGTCAATGGTATCAAAGGCCGCTGAGATGTCGAGGAGGACCAACAGGGACACTTTGCCCTTATCAGCCTCCCTCAATAGGTCATCACACAGGGCGACCAAAGCCGTTTCTGTGCCGTGGCGCGGCCTGAAGCCCGACTGGAATGGATCCAGGGCATCTGTTTCATCCAGGAGCGCCTGAAGCTGGTCGGCCACCACCCTCTCGACTACCTTGCTAAGGAAAGAAACATTGGCGACGGGCCTGTAGTTGCCAATTTCGTCCGCCGTCAAACTAGGTTTCTTCCTGATGGGCCTAATGAGTGTGTCCTTCAGGGCAGATGGAAATCTGCCCTCAAGGAGAGACCCATTTATTATAGCCGTGGCCCACTCCGTTGTTAGCGGCCTGGCTGCTTTGATTAGCCAGGCCGGGCAAGAGTCCAAAGAGGAGGTGGTGGCACGACAGCGGTCAAGCGCCCTGGAGACAGTGTCAGGCGTAACAGGCTGAAAGGTGTCCAAGATCACCGGGCAAGACGGAGCGCTGGACATCTCAGCTCGACTCACTGTGCTCAAAAAAGGAGAGAGGTCCCGGCGGATGGCCTCCACTTTTGATTTTAAAAATGCTGCAAATTGGTCCGGCGAAAAACTAGGGGGAGGCCCATCGCCCGGACCAATTCCGGAGAGGTCGCGTACTATACGGAATAACTCTGCCTGCTGGTTGGACGCCTCGCTTATCCGGTTAGCAAGGTATGATCTACTAGCAGCCTTTACCTTAGCAAGATAAAGGTTAGTAGCGACCCTGACAGCTATCCTGTTAAAATCCGTCGGGACCTTTCTCCATTTGCGCTCTAGCCGTCTCCTGACCCGCTTCCTCGCCCTGAGGTCCCGATTAAACCAGGGTGCCGGGCGGTCTCTGCAGCAGAGAGGGTGTTTAGGTGCGATCATGTCAACAGCCCTAGTCGCGGCAGCAAACCAGCCATCCACCTGAGCCTCGACAGGAGCGCCAGCCAGGTCAGCCGTAACACCTCTCATGGCATCCTGGAATCCAACCGGATCCAGTAGCCTTCGAGGGTGGACCATCACAATAGATCCCTGCTCCCTGCAGGGGGGGGAAGAGCCATTTTAATGGTACACTTTATTAGGTGGTGATCCGACCATGACAAGGGTACCGACTCAAGGTCAGTCACCATCGGACCACTCTCACTCCCATTGGTAGAGAAAACCAGGTCAAGTGTATGACCCCCCACGTGAGTGGGGCCGTTGACATGTTGGGACATGTTCAAGAAGGCCATGGTCTCCAGGAACTCAAGAGCTGGACCAGAGGTCTCCGCCCCCGCGTGCACGTTGAAATCCCCCAGAACCAGTAGGTTCGGGGAACCTAACAGTGCCCCTCTAGTGGTCGAAGGCAGAATAGCAGCTTCCCATTAGTTTCTATGGACGGAAAAGAGCAGATACGGATCAAATGGTTCTCAATGCATTCCTATGGGAAATGCAGATTTGACCTGCAAACTTTTTGACTTGAGAACCGCCTTCCAATACGGATTAAGTTCTCAAGTCAAGACCCCACTGTAGATTGCGTAGCAATTATACAAGCGGATCATGACTCAAAAACGGTTGGGAAACTCTGTTCTAGATGCCTCTTAAGGTGATGATCAGCAGCAGTTCTAATCAGCGGGGAAAGGACAAAATAAACGGGAATAAATTTGAGATGACGTTGTTTTATTAGAATGAGGAAAAATACAGTTACTATGAAAAGGAGGAATAAATGTTACTAAATGTTACTAAAATTAAAAGATTTTAAAAAACAAAATTTTGAAAACTTGAAATTAGATATTAAAAATAATTTAAGTGATTATAGGAAGACCAACCTTCACAATTTGGTTGAATTGTCTCGTCTAAAATGAAAACTGTACCGAAGATCAATTTTTTAATTCTTTTTTTTAATCCTCCCTATGACTTTCGTGAATTTTCCAGAAAATTAGAAAGGATTTTCTCAAATTTATTAAAGAGAAAACAAATATTTGAACTAAAGGGTTGGTTAGCAAAAATTAATATGGGGGGGGGGAAGGACAGTGTTAGAAAAGGAACAGTTAATGTGGATAAATGAGATGCAGCTCAATTATTGGATTCGAGAATGGGTAAAGAGTAGTGAGTGCTCAATGCAGGGAACTGACAAAGTCTGCAGAGATTATCCTTCAGTGGGAGAAGAGAAAGGACAGGTCCATGAAAGGGACGGGATGTAGAATTTATGAGATGTTCTTATGGGTAGAGAATCATGATGCATTTCTGAAAACAGGATAGGAAGCAGAGATGGCCGGGGAAATAGGTATAGAGTTACTAGAATACTAGAACTGCAGAGCTAGAAGGGAAGTGAACAGATCAAAAACCCTTTGGTTTCTGAAGGGCATTCTACCCACAGATGAGGCATCTGTCTTCACGACAGACAACCTTGAGCAGATTATGCTGCCCGAAGGGCCCTTCTTGAAGAAGGTATTCAATAAGATCCAAGTTCTTCTACTTGAGCCACACGGGTCACCAAGAGGGTCTTGTCTGGAGGCCTGGAAATGGTCCACAGAGACTAAAGTAGGAAGGAGCCTTTTGTCCAGCAGTAGAGGCAGCAGAATGTACAAAAACAGTCACGCCTTGGCAGAATCTGTATAGAACACTTCAGGAGCCACAGATCTCTTGGAGAATGTCACTACGGAAAGACAAGCAAAATTACAGGCTGAAGTAGTTTCCATCAAGAACATGTTTTTGCAACAGAGGTTAGCCACTGAGAGGATGCTGCTGCATCATGGTGGCCTGTGTGCCTAATATAAATCAAAAAGGTTGTATGTACCAGGATGCCTCCAAAGGAGTAGTATTCGGTCAATGATGTGTGAGCAGACTTGATTGACAGGAATCGCGAGAATAGGGATAAAAGAGTTGAATTCAGGTTCATGGGATTGGTCTTGGATAACTTCATGGAAGCTGGATTTCTCCACCCTACGATACGTTTTGTATTATTCAGGGATTATTTGTATGTGTTCTATCTAGATCTTTGCCTTTGTCTGTTGCTTTTCGTTCATCTCCAAGCCCAGGAATGGCTATACAAGGAGAAGCAGATTTAAATTCAGCATTGTTTCGATTGTCAGAATTTAAAATGGGGGGAGTGATACCTGGATATGGCCAAAAGTAGTTTTATTCAAGTTTCAAAAGTGAAACTTTCAGACTAGTTTCAGACTAGCTGTGTCACGAAAATGTGAGGTACATCATATGGATACCTCTTCTCCCAATTTAAATGCAGACTTAGAGCAGAGAATATTCATGAGGCAAATTCCAGGATTTGAGCTGAAGTACATGTTACATATACAGCACTGATGTTACCTGTCTGTCATGGGTTTGGAGGGAAAGTTCCATCCTATGGGGAGTGGAAGGCGGGACATCAGGAGGAGGGGCTGTACTGTATAAATATGTGATGCCTGTGTGGTGAGAGGGAGATGCTGAGACAGACACTGAGAGACACTGGGTTGTGACGCAGCAGCAGCTGGGAAGAAGAAGCTGTTGTGGGAGTCTGTGTGTCAGACAGGGTACTTCTGTGTGTCAGAGTACCAACCTGATAGGTTCAGGTGTCTGTTGGTTAGCCAGAACTGATAGGTTCAGGGTCTGTGCTTTAAGTTAAGGGTTCTGGGTGAACCAAACTGTATGCTTGTATGAGTGAGAATAAGCCACGTTACTTTATCCTATTCACCTGATTGTTTTATTTTCCTGTGTGTGTATTTAAATAAACCTTATTCTTTTATTTGTTTAAAAATCCATCCCTGGTCTGTGTGACTTTTTAAAGGGAATGGTTGGTGGCAGCTTAGTGTAACTGTGTGGCAGATCCCAGTAGGTCTGGGTTTGTCACATTGATTGGTGTCCAGCGTGTGGGATACGACTGGTCCAGTTGTCCAGTGGTCCAGCAAAGCCTTGGCAAGTGTGCCCAGAGCAAGGGGGGTCTAGTCAGGGACAGTCTGAGGCGCGTAGGTAATCTTCTAGGTGTACCTCACGGGGAGGTGCGCTAGTAGAAGAACGTGCCAACTGGGGAGACTTAGATTAAGGTGCTCTGAGGCAGCCTAGTTTTGGCGGGAAAACGCTGAGGCAAAACTGCGTAGCAACAGCGAGCTAGCTTGCCAGCTGAGAGGCCCAGCAGAGGGGGGTAGGCTCTGACTCGATACTGTTGCAACTTTAGTGCTGAAGAACAGCAGCAATCTCTAGGGAGAGCTGGTTCTGAGGCAAAAAGGAAAAAAGTGGTCGTTTTATTTTGAGGCTTGACTTTTAAAGCAGCCTGTTCTGAGGGGGGATTATGCCCTTGACTCGAAGCCAAGTGGCAGACATGAGTGAAGTGAAAGACCCCCAGATTGACCAAGGTTCTGAGGATGAATTTGGCTCAGTGCAGGGTGACAGCACAGGAGAGCAGAACCCAGAACTCAGAAAATTGATCCTAGCCCAACAGCATGAACTGAGGGTGAGGGAAATGGAGGAAAGATTAGAGAGAGAAAAAATGGAGGAAAGGGAAAGAGAGAAACAGCGGCAATTTGAAATACAGAGAATTGAATTGGAATTGCAGAGAGAGAAAATGGCGTTTGAATTAAAAAAATTGGAACTGATGAATCAGAACAATAATAATAATAGGGATTCTGAGGGAGGCCAACTGTCTAAAGCTGACCTGAAGAAATTCCCTGTGTACCACAAGGGAGATTGTCCTGAGGTGTTCTTTTCCTTAGTGGAAAGAGCGTTTGTGGACTTCTCAGTGAGGGAAACTGAGAAGATGACCATCATGCGGTCTTTAATCAGTGGTAGCCTGGCTGAGGTTTATGCCGAGATGCCTGAGGAACTGATGAAAGATTTTGCAGAGTTTAAAAAACTGGTGTTTGCCAGACATGGGATAAATGCAGAGCAGCTGAGACAAAGATTCAGGTCCCTCACTAAAAAACCAGAACAGACTTTTACCCAAGTGGGGGCCCAATTGGTGAGGCTGCTTGAGAAATGGCTATCGCAGGAGGGAATAGAGACCTATGAGCAGCTTAAAGACTTGATAGCCCTGGAACAGTTCTATTCAGTCCTGCATGGGGAATTGAAATTCCAGGTGAGGGAAAGGAAACCGAAATCTGTGGCAGCAGCCGCAGAAATCGCAGATTTTATTTCCCAAATAAGAAAGCCCTTGGGTGAGGGGAAATCTGTGGGTAAACCCAAAGAAACCTACAGCAAGTACTCTCAGGGACCAGGGAAAAGCCAGCAAGGGGGAGGGGCCCATGGTGAAGGGAAGCCCTCAGACATGAAACCAAGACCTCAGGTTTTGGAGGGAAAACCAAAACAAGATGAGAGAGAATCAAAATACACCAGAAAATGCTATTTCTGTCAGGGAAAGGGTCATCTAATCTCAGATTGTGAGAAATTAAAGCAGCTACAAGGAATGGTACCTCAGGAGTCTAGTGGGACCAAGCCAAAAGCTGTGTTCTGTGTCCAGAAAGAGCAAGGCTCAGTGTCACAGAGGGAGCCTGTTGCCATGACTACTCAGTCTGGGACAGCTGCCTCTGCTGATCAGGCTGAGGAAAATGGTCCTCTTATAGAGGTAAAACGCTGCTTGCTGGTGAAAACAGATTCTCAATTGTTTGAAACAGCCGGGGTGGACGTAGGAATACTTGACCGTCAGTATAGGGGGCTGCGGGACACTTGTTCCCAGGTAACCCTGTGCCATCCAGATATCATCCCTAGGGAGTTTATAATCCCAAATGAGAGCATGAAGGTGGCAGGGATTGAGGGGCAGGTAATCTCTCTGCCAGTAGCAGAGGTGCCTGTCAACTTTCAAGGCTGGAGGGGAGTTTGGCGGCTAGCGATTTCATCTACTCTGCCAGCAGCCGTGCTCGTGGGAAATGACCTGGCTGAACATGTGAAAAGGGTGCTAGTGATTACACGCTCACAAGCCACCACAGAGACAGTTCAGGGGGGTAATGATGAGCCAGAGACGGAAGCAGAGGGGAGTTCAGAAGCTGTGGTGGAAACCTTAACCACAGACAGCAGATTTGGACAAGAGCAAAAGGCAGACGCCACTCTCCAGAAGTGTTTTGAACAGGTGACTGACGCCCAGCTAACACCTGAAACCCCAGAGAGATTTCTGGAGAAAAAGGGGATTTTATATAGAGAAACCCTGAGGAATATCTCAAAAGGGGGAGATGGGATCAGGAGTCAGCTAGTGGTACCTGAAAAGTATCGCCCCATGATCTTACAAAGGGGTCACTCTGACATGTTTGCTGCACACTTAGGGGTGAAAGGGCCCCTTGATTTGATCAAACAAAATTGGGAGCAGATCACCCAGGATGACCCACAAGACGTTGTGACATACATAGACACCTTGATGAATGACCTAAAGAGAAATCTAGAGCTGGCAGCAGAAAACCTGCAAGCTCAGAAGGTCAGACAGAAAACTTGGTATGACCACAAAGCTAGAGAGAGGCACTTTGACCCAGGGGAGGAAGTGCTTTGGCTTAGGCCCTGCAGAGAGAATAAACTGCAGCTCAAATGGGCAGGACCATATAGGGTCATTTCCAAGATGTCAGACCTGAACTACCTTATAGAGCAGGAGGAGAACCAAGCAAGGAGGGTGGTTCATGTGAATGCCCTAAAACCCTACTACAGAGGGGAACAGAGGGTTTTATTCGCGATAAAAGCAGCTGAGAGTGAGGAAGCTGAATTGCCCTTCTGGGAGGGTAGAGGGGAAGTAAAATACAACCCAGAGGAGGTAAAGATCAGTCCTGCACTCACCCAAGACCAGCAGCAAGAACTAAAAATGCTGCTTAGTAAATATCAACAGGTGTTTTCCAACAAGCCGGGGATAGTGAAGGGAGTGATGCATCGGATCCACACAGGGGATGCACCCCCGCAGGCAGTATCCCCATACCGAGTAACGGGACCCTATAGGGACAAGGTGCGGAAGGAGCTGGACGAGATGCTGAGGGAGAACATAATCGTCCCCTCTTCTAGTCCTTGGTCCTCTCCGATAGTCCTTGTGGACAAGCCTGATGGGAGCATTAGGTTTTGTGTTGATTACAGGAAATTAAACCGTGTAACCACTCCTGATGCCTACCCAATGCCCAGGCTAGACAACCTGATTGAAACCATAGGGGGTTGTCGGTTCATCTCATCATTGGACCTGGTAAAGGGATATTGGCAATTAAGAATTGATCCCAGGGATCAAGAAAAGACTGCCTTTTGCAGCCCTTTTGGTCTCTATGAGTTTCGAGTCCTGAGCTTTGGTCTCAGAAATGCACCAGCCACATTCCAAAGGCTGATGGACCAGACTTTGGCAGGGCTCAGTGACTTTACAGTGGCCTACATTGACGACATAGGGATCTTCAGTAATACCTGGGAAGATCACCTGATACACCTGGAGTTAGTGCTGCAGAGGTTAAGTGCAGCAGGGCTAACAGTAAAGGCCAGCAAGTGTCAGCTGGGTAGCCCAGAAATAAAATACTTGGGTCACATGGTAGGGGGAGGAATGATAAAACCCCTGGAGGCCAAAATAGAAGCTGTTCGTGATTGGCCTAGACCCAACACCAAGAAAAAGGTCAAATCATTTCTTGGGTTGGTGAGCTACTACAGAAAGTTCATCCCGAGGTTTAGCGAGATTGCGGCTCCGCTGACCGATCTGACGAGGAAGAAGGCTGATGACCGCATCCCGTGGACCAGCGACTGTGAGGCGGCGTTCCAGAGGTTGAAGGAGGCGTTAATCAACTATCCAGTCCTGCGTGCTCCAGACTTCGACCGGGAGTTCATCATCTACACCGATGCGTCTAACAGCGGGGTAGGAGCAGTTCTGTGCCAGGAGGATGAGAATGGTGACCAGCATCCAGTGTCCTACCTGAGTAGGAAACTTCAGAAAGGTGAGAGACATTTGGCAACCGTGGAGAAGGAGTGTTTGGCCATAGTCTACGCGATCCAGAAGGCCAAGCCTTACATCTGGGGAAGACAGTTTATTCTGTGTACTGACCATTCACCATTGCAATGGTTAAAGACAATGAAAACCCACAATAGCAAACTTATGAGGTGGGCTTTAAACCTACAGGACTATGACTTTGAAGTGAAGGTGGTCAGAGGGTCAGTGAACTGTGTTACTGACGCCTTATCAAGAAGACCTGAAGAATGAAGACGGCGAAAGAACATGGACTATGTGTATATAATGATGACAAAAAGTTAAATGTACCTGGTTTTGAATTGGTTTGTATGAATAAAGGTAAATTGATGTAATGTATATGGTAAATGTTTAAATGCCTATGTGCTATGGTTAACTTAGAGTGTAAGTATATGTAAGTATAATATGGTATGTATAAATGTTGTTGTATATTTTATACAGGTTGTTTTTTGGTGAAAAGCACCTTAGCTTTCCCCCTACAAAACAACTTATAAAGAGGGGAGGTGTTACATATACAGCACTGATGTTACCTGTCTGTCATGGGTTTGGAGGGAAAGTTCCATCCTATGGGGAGTGGAAGGCGGGACATCAGGAGGAGGGGCTGTACTGTATAAATATGTGATGCCTGTGTGGTGAGAGGGAGATGCTGAGACAGACACTGAGAGACACTGGGTTGTGACGCAGCAGCAGCTGGGAAGAAGAAGCTGTTGTGGGAGTCTGTGTGTCAGACAGGGTACTTCTGTGTGTCAGAGTACCAACCTGATAGGTTCAGGTGTCTGTTGGTTAGCCAGAACTGATAGGTTCAGGGTCTGTGCTTTAAGTTAAGGGTTCTGGGTGAACCAAACTGTATGCTTGTATGAGTGAGAATAAGCCACGTTACTTTATCCTATTCACCTGATTGTTTTATTTTCCTGTGTGTGTATTTAAATAAACCTTATTCTTTTATTTGTTTAAAAATCCATCCCTGGTCTGTGTGACTTTTTAAAGGGAATGGTTGGTGGCAGCTTAGTGTAACTGTGTGGCAGATCCCAGTAGGTCTGGGTTTGTCACAGTACACAAGTTCTGTTTTTTGTTGTTTAGTCATTTAGTCGTGTCCGACTTTTCGTGACTCCATGGACCAGAGCACACCAGGCCCTCCTGTCTTCCACTATCTGGCTCAAATTCATGTGTGTAGCTTCGATGACACTGTCCAACCATCTCATCCTCTGTCATCCTCTTCTCCTCTTGCCTTCACACTTTCCCAACATCAGGTTTGTTCTCCTTGCAGTCCAGGGGACTCTCAAGAGCCTCCTCCAGCACCACAATTCAAAAGCATCAATTCTTCGGCAGTCAGCTTTCTTTATGGTCCAGCTCTCACTTCCATACATCACTGACCTTTGTTGTCAAGGTGATGTCTCTGCTTTTTAAGATGCTGTCAAGGCTTGTCACCACATTACTCCCAAGAAGCAGGCGTCTTTTAATTTCATGGCTGCTATCACCATCTGCAGTCATCATGGAGCACAAGAAGGTAAAATCTGTCACTGCCTCCATATCTTCCCCTTCTATTTGCCAGGAGGTGATGGGACCAGTGGCCATGATCTTAGTTTTTTTGATGTTGAGCTTCAGACCATTTTTTGCACTCTCCTCCTTCATCCTTATTAAGAGGTTCTTTAATTCCTCCTCACTTTCTTCCCTCAGAATGGTATCATCTGCATATTGGAGGTTATTGATATTTCTTCCTGCAGTCTTAATTTCGGCTTGGGATTCATCCAGTCCAACTTTTCGCATTATGTATTCTGCATACAAGTTAAATAAGCTTGTCGTAGTCCTTTGCAAATTCTGAACCACTCAGTGTTTCCGTATCCAGGTCTAACTGTTGCTTCCTGTCCCACATATAGGTTTCTCAGGAGATAGATAATGTGGTCAGGCACTCCAATTTCTTTAAAGACTTGCCATAGTTTGTTGTGGTCCACACAGTCAAAGGCTTTTGCGTACTTGATAAAGTAGAAGTAGATGTTTTTCTGGAACTCTCTGGCTTTCTCCATAATCCAGCGCAAGTTAGCAATTTGGTCTCTAGTTCCTTTGCCCCTTCGAAATCGAGCTTCCACTTCTGGAAGTTCTCAGTCCACATACTGCTGAAGCCTACCTTGGAAGATTTTGAGCATAACCTTGCTAGCGTGTGAAATGAGTGCAATTGTACGGTAGTTGGAGCATTCTTTGGCACTGCCCTTCTTTGGTATTGGGATGTAGACTGATCTTTTCCAGTCCTCTGGCCACTGTTGGGTTTTCCAAACTTGCTGGCATATTGAATGTAGCACCTTAACAGCGTCACCTTTTAAGATTTTAAATACTTCAACTGGAATGCCATCACCTCCACTGTCCTTGTTGTTAGCCAGGCTTTCTAAGGCCCACTTGACTTCACTCTCCAGGATGTCTGGCTCAAGGTCAGCAACTACATTGTCTGGGTTGTCCGGGATATTTAAATCTTTCTGATATAATTCTTCTGTGTATTTTTGCCACCTCTTCTTGATAACTTCTGCTTCTGTTAGGTCCCTCCCATTTTTGTCCTCTATCATGTCCATTTTTGCACAAAATGTTTTAAAAGCACTTTTAAAATATTTTTTTTCCAACCAAGCCATTTTAAAGCATGTTTAAACATTGAGACATGACTCTGAAATGCACTTTAACTCTGTTTGAAAGCCAGCATTCTTGTCCCACAGAATTCTTCAGCACAAAGACAGACATGATTCTGAAATGCATTTTAAAGCTCTTTTTCAGCCAAGCCAAGCCAAGCCAAGCCAAAGGCAGGAAAGGAGCGAGGGCACAATGGGGGAGGGAGGGAGGGAGGGAGAGGGGGAGGGAGAGGGGGAGGGAGGGAGGGAGGGAGGAAGGAAGGAAGGAAGGAAGGAAGGAAGGAAGGAAGGAAGGAAGGAAGGCCCAACTGCCTGCATCTACAACCACCACAGGCCCATTTTACAGCATGCCACTCAGCACAGACCCTCACAGAAAATATTCTGATTTAAAGGGAAAAAATACAATTTTGGAGTCTTAAACTGCATTTCGCTTGCTTCAAAAATCAGCAAGCATTAAAACCCCATTTTTCTGTACAGTGCATGCCATTGTGGTGTTGGAGGAGGCTCTTGAGAGTCCCCTGGACTGCAAGGAGAACAAACCTATCAATTCTGAAGGAAATCAACCCTGAGTGCTCACTGGAAGGACAGATCCTGAAGGTTTGGCCATCTCATGAGAAGAAAAGACTCCTTGGAAAAAAACTTGATGTTAGGAAAGTGTGACTGCAAGAGGAGAAGGGGACGACCGAGGATGAGATGGCTGGACAGTGTCTGTGAAGCTACCAACATGAATTTGACACAACTCCGGGAGGCAGTGGAAGATAGGAGGGCCTGGCGTGCTCTGGTCCATGGGGTCATGAAGAGTCGGACACGACTAAACGACTAAACGACAATGCGTGCCATCCAGCGCAGACCCTCACAGAAAATTTTCTGATTTAAAGGGGGGAAAACCATTTTATACCATGCCATCCACGGTCACAGAAAAATTTCTGTACAGTACATTTGAAACCCACACATTTTAAAACAAAAGAGAAGTCTCATACACAAACCCTAGAAAGCACAGAATGCAAAAATAAATACAGTAAATTTTACATTTAAAAATTACTGTATAGTCTAATCTTCACATTTAATTTTAATTTAATATTAGAGTCTTCACATTTTAAATCTACACTGCGAGACCCATCATCAGAGCATAGAAACATAGTGTAACCCCCCCACCTAGCCCTAACCCCCCCCACCAAGCTGCAAAAAAACCCAGTAAATGTACAGTACAGAATACAGTAGTACTCACCCAGGACAGGCAGCGTCTCTTCTTAAAAAAAGACAGTCAAAAATAAAAAAAATTTAAAAAAAATCCAAAAAATAAAAATACAGCCCAGTACCAGGGAGCAACAGCCAAGACTAACTCGCTGAAGACTCTCTCTAGCCGCCGGGACGAGCAAGGAAGCAGACTACTCTCTTCCCTGGCCAACAGTCAACTGAAAGCAGTTCACATTTCCCGCTTTCCCCGCCTCTCCCGCTTGGTTTTTTTTCCTCTTTGGTCCGTAGGTCGATTCTCCGGCTACGTCGATTGGAAATCTTGTGGCCAGAGGAGTACGGAAGTAGAAAAGTATGTAAGTGGAGCCGTTCGTAAGTCGAGACTCCACTGTACAATAAATAATCAGCATTAATATAATTCAAGAAGGGAAGAAATAAATTAAGTGATGACGGGAGGGAAGGCCTGCCTAAAGAGCCAGGTCTTGAGTTTGCCCTTAAAGACACCCAGTGAGGGAGCCAGACCAATTTCTGAGGGCAGACTGTTCCAGAGGCAAGGGGCCACTGCCGAGAAGGCCCAGTTTCTTGTTCTTGCTCTCCAGGCCTCCCTCGGTGTCAGGCCCCTCAGCGGCCACTCTTGACTAGAATGATTCGGGCGGATCTAGGTGGGAGGAGGTGTTGCGCTAGATACTGAGGCCCTAATCTGTTAGGAAATCAATGCAGAGACGAATGGGCGGACAGCTAGACAAATGGTTCACAATTCACTAGAGGTTTACACTTAAAGAGGAACTGCACCATTCCTTCTGTCTAAGAAGAAGAAAGCGGGACTGAGTTCAAAAGCATCTGTTGTACAAGCTGAGAATCAGAGTCTGGATGTCTGGGTCTTAGACAGTGGAACCTCTGATCATTTTTGAGCAAACAAATGTTAGAGACGTGTGACAGATCAAACGCAAGTCTGGCAGACGGACAAATAACCAATGTTGCAGGTCAAGGGAAAGTTTTGGTGAAAAGTCTTGGCATAACTCTTTGTTGCGTGTACCTGCAATACACAACAATTTGTTGAGTGTTGCAAGATTGGATAAAACAGGTTACCAGATAATTTTTTTCTAGTGGTTAATAGTATCTACAGCAAGGTAATAGAACTCTTACAACAGGAAAGTTGGAAAACAGCTTATATGTAATGACTGAAAGGAAGTCTATACAAACTGTCTATAACAAACCTTAGCATAACAAATGCATACATTTATTACATAGAAGACTAGGCCATGCGAGTTTCGGGATATTTAACAAAACTTGCCCATGCGTGTCTGATTTGTGCCCCAAATCTTATTTATTTATTTAATTTATATGCCGCCCACACAACCCGAAGGTCTCTGGGGGGCTTACAACATATAAAATACAATAAAAAGACAAAACAATTAAAATACAATTAAAATATATACTCTAAAAATTGCCATCAGGACCCACCGCTGATATTATTTCAATTAAAAGCCTTCTGGAACAGGAAAGTTTTGACCTGGCACCAATATATCTTGTCAGACATATCTTGATTGTAGTGTCTGCAAGAGGAGTAAGTCTAAAACCTCTCCTACAGTAAATCTGTATCTTCAAGTAGCATCTAAAATACCTATTCAGCTGGTTCATGCTGATTTGGTACGCTCTTTATCTCCCACAAAAGGTCAGAATAGGTGGTTACTTGTTTTAGTTCACTACTATTCCAGGTACAACTTTGTGCATATTCTCAAACACAAAAGTGAAGTTCTTAAAGTGTTTAGAGACTGAGCTGAACTACAGTGGTGCCTCGTTAATTCGTTCAAAAAAAATGCTGCTAAGCGATTTCATTGCAAAGCGAAATAAAAAAGCCGATAAAAACGAATTAAAACGCGATTAATCTATGAGCTTAAAACTCAATGTTGAGCGAAGATCCTCCAAAGTGCCACCATTTTTGGTGCCTCCAAAGAGAGGAATCCATCCCAAAAAACAGCGGGCGGCCATGTTTTTTCCCCTGCGGATATTTTGAAACCACTGATCAGCTGTGCAAAAATAGGGGCTTTGCGATGATCGCTTCCCTGCGATCATCAGAAAGCGAAAATACCCCATAGGGAACATCGCAAAGCGATCGCTTTTGCGATCACAAAAATGCATCGCTAAGCGATTTCGTCGCTCAACGGAGCGATCGCTATGCGAGGCACCACTGTATTTGAGAAAAGATTTAACCAAAAATTAGGGTCTCTAAAGTCTGGTTGGGGTGGTGAGTTTATCTCAAATGAGTTTAGGGCGTGGTTAAGGAAGAAAGGAATGTTTCACAGGTTTACAAATCCCATGAATCCTAGTGAAAATGGGGTGGCAGAGAGACATGGGGGCACGTTGCAAACAATGATGGATTCAATGTTACATGATGGGAATCTAGCCAAAAATTTCTCAGCTGCAGCAGGATTTGGAGCTCTGCTATAGAGGATGTCCCATATGCACTTGTGCATGGAAGATCAAACAGGGTACTAATAAGGATGTTAAATACAGTTGTGACCCGCTTTACAATTACCCCGTTTAACAACGAATCTGCTTGACGGTGAGGTTTTTGCAATCACAAAACGATGGTTTGAATGGGGTTTTTCCGCTTTGCGATGACCGGTTCCCTGCTTCGGGAACCGGTTTTCGCTTTATGACAATCAGCAAACAGCTGATCATCGGGTTTAAAAATGGCCACCAGCTGAAGAAAATGGCCCCCCGCTGTGCTTAGGGACAGATTCCTCCCTGCACAGGCATGGAAAATGGCCGCCCCTATGGAGGATCTTCACTGGATAGTGAGTTTTCAGCCCACTGGAACGCATTGAGCGGTTTTCAAACACTTTAAAATGACGTACAGTGGTGCCCCGCATAGCGATGTTAATCCGTTCCAGGATTAATATCGCTATACGGAAACATCGCTGAACGGAACAAAAAAACCCATAGGAATGTATTAAACCCTGTTTAATTCGTTCCTATGGGGCAAAACATCACTGTTCAGCGAAGATCCTCCATAGGGCTGCCATTTTCGGTGCCTCGGTAAGCGAGGTGCGAAACGGGCGGCCATTTTGGAACCGCTTATCAGCTGGGCGGCGGGCTCTCGGGAAGGAGTGCGGGGACCTCCTCCACTCTCTTTCCCAAGCACCTGCCGGCCTTTCCCCCCAGCTGGGCGGCGCGCTCAAGCGGCGGCAGCAGCTGCAGGGTGGGGGGTGTCCCGAAGGCTTCCAAGCCTTCAGGACACACCTACCTGTCCCTGCCGCCGGCAGCCGCCCCGCAC
Organism: Pogona vitticeps; assembly: GCF_051106095.1. Taxonomy (NCBI): domain Eukaryota; kingdom Metazoa; phylum Chordata; class Lepidosauria; order Squamata; family Agamidae; genus Pogona; species Pogona vitticeps. Next base: position 8,849,962 of record NC_135784.1, read on the forward strand.
CGCCTACCCCAGCCGTGCTCGGACACCTGGAAGTCCGAGAACGGGTGGGGTAGGCGGCGCGGGGCGGCTTCAAGCGGCAGCGTTGGCGGCTGAAGGGTGGGGGTTGTCCCGAAGGCTTCCAGGCCTTTGCTTGGAAGCCTTTGGGACACCCCTACCCTATCCCCACCACCGGCAGCTGCCCCACGCCGCCTACCCCAGCCATGCTCAGATGCCTGGAAGTCTGAGAATGGCTGGGGTAGGCGGCGCGGGGCGGCTTCAAGCGGCAGTTGCAGGGTGGGGGGGTGCCCCAAAGGCTTCCAGGCAAAGGCCTGGAAGCGTTCGGGACATCCCTACCCTGTCCCCGCCGCCGGCAGCCACCCCGCGCCGCCTACCTCAGCCGTGCTCAGACGCCTGGAAGTCTGAGAACGGGTGGGGTAGGCGGCGCGGGGCGGCTTCAAGTGGCAGCGGCTGCAGGGTGGGAGGTTGTCCCGAATGCTTCCAGGCAAAGGTCTGGAAGCCTTTGGGACCCCCCTACCCTGCCCCTGCCGCTGCTGAGAGCCTTCTGAGCTCTCAAAGGGCTTTCTCCAATGTCGGAGGGGGGCCCTTTGAGAGCTCAGATGGCAAATGTCCGCGGTGGCTCCGGGGTCCTTCCGAGGCCACCGCCGACATTTTCCCCCAGCTGAGCGGCGGGGCTCCCGCTGAGCTGGGGGGAAATGCCCCTTCTGAAGGGGAATGCAGGCGGTGGCTTCGGAAGTGTCCTTCTGAGGCCACCGCTGGGATTTTCCCCCAGCTGAGTAGCGGGGCTTCAAAGCTCCCACCGCTGAGCTGGGGGAAAATTGGGCTATGGGGAAAAATCGCAAAGCGATTTTCCCCCATAGTCAACATCGTAATGCGATCGCAAAAGCGATCGCAAAATCCGCATCGGTATGCAGATTCATCGTTAAACGGGGTGCTCGTTAAGCGAGGCACCACTCTATTTAGGAGAAATTCAAAATTACCTAGGGGTTCATCTGAGCAAGGCTGAATGAGAGCATTTTGTTCTAAGTCAAAAAGATAAAATAGAGAACTCGCTTAAGTAATGTAACATGTCTGGAGCAAAGTTTCTACTCCTATGGTGACAGAGTTCTATAAAGATAATGATTCAGGAGATTTTGAAAACATTCCCTTGTATCAATCAGTGATAGGGTCTTTGTTGTATTTATCAGTATGGACAAGACCTGATATCACTGCCTGTGTTAACATCTTAAGTCAGAAGTGTGTGAAGCCACAAGTCAACCATTGGAATGGAGGGAAAAGGTTATTAAGGTATTTAAAGGGCACTGTGGATCACAAGCTGAAACTAAAGGTTGGAAGCAGTCTTGAATTAAAAGCATCTGCAGATGCTGACTGGGCAACTGATCCTGCAGAGAGAAAGGCAATTTCAGGTTTAGCAGTCTATCTGGGGGAGGCTTGTGTGATGTGGACGTCCAGGAAACAAACAGGAATTTCCACTAGTGACACAGAAGCAGGAATGTGTTCTTTTCATGAGTTAACTGAAGAACTAATGTGGATCAAACCGTTTACTTCAAGATTTAAATGTTAATGTAACTGAGCCTGTGCCTATTTTTACAGATAATACGGTATGTATCCGTTTATCTGAGAATACAAGTGTAAAATCCAGAAGCAAACACATACGGACAAAATACAATTCCAATTCCAGAAGGAAGACATGTAGTTTTGCCAAGTAGAACGGGAATGTTCCAAACCTGAATTTAGGAGGGGGTGTCAAGATATTTGTAATGGACCCAAAGATTTCCTTGGAAAAAAAGAGACTCAAATAATTATCGCCCCATCAGCCTGACATCCATTCCTGGAACAATGATTAAGAGCAATGGAAAGAGGGGAAGAGGAGGAGAAAAGGAGACAAGAAAAGGAAAAAAAGCAAAGGACCAGAGAGAGATTGGCGAGGGGGAGTTGAAAAGGAAGGGCGTTTCTGCTCAGCTGAATTGATGCAGAAAGAGTTTTTGTGGTCAATGTGGAGACCTGGAGGAAGGGGACGGCCCATCCTATTGAACTTCTACCTGCCCTAAAGCCTTGAAAAAGGCAGAAAAAGCCCTCCTTGACTGCACCTAGAGAGAAAACCTGAGAGATCCCCCCTCCAGAGGGAAGAGAACCACCTCAGGCACCTCCGTTGCCCAGAGGAGCCTTTCCCTCTCCTTAAGAAAATGGCTTCCAAATGAGCCCCCCCATCGCCCCTCCCCACTGCACAGGCACAGTGACCCCCCAGGCCTTCCCCCCTTTTTTACTTAACACTAAGAGGTGAGAGGGAGGGAAAGAGGAGCGCCTGCACCCCAGTTGCTTGAAAGGGAGAGAAGCCCCGCAAGGCAAAGGGAAGTGCGCAAGCGCGCGTGCGCACACACACACACACACAGACGAGATATGCTTCAAGGGACCTCTGTATGTGCACAGACCCACAGAGATGGCCAGCAAGAAAAGGTTCAAAGGGGGAGCGGGTGAGGGGATCCACAGTTCAATTCTTGGAAATGTCATTATATACAACACAGCATGTGTGTGTATGTGTGTGTGTGTGTGTGTGTGTGTGTGTGTGTGTGTGAAAGAGAGAGAGAGGACATCAGGAAAATTTGGTTTACAAGCCTTTTCTAAGCCATGTGTTAGATGGACAGAACAACATTAATGTATTTATTGAGGAAGGAGAAACTTTCATAGATAATGATGAGTAGCAAAGCTAATCTCAGCCTCTGAGGCTCTTGCATTTGCGGGCGTCGTGAGCCAGGTTGACATGTGAACATGTTTCAAAGTTCTTATATCCCACGTCAGCAATGGGACAGAGAGTGGGGTGGGAGGAGGGAGTAAGTTATGAGAATGGCTACTGTATTGTTTACGTACTAGACAATTGATGCTTTAAAAATAAAGTTAGACCCAAAACCTGCACTGGATCCCAACTCTCCAGTCGTGTGCAGCAGCAGAACAAAAGGCTTCCTTAAATGTAGGGTCACATTTTTGACTGTGGCACAGGAGCTTTGAGCTCCCGACACAGACGCTCAGGGCACTTCCGTTGACTGAGTCATCTCGGTGGGGCAACCACATCATCCTTCCCAGTCTAAGCCTGAAGAGGCAACAGGATCCTTACCTGGAGAGATCTTAATCTCAGAAATCTCCAGCAGGTGGTCCTCGTAGAAAGATCTCTAGTCTTGATCCAGGAGATCCCACACTCTGAGTTGGGGGCAATATGGGGTCACCTCATCAAGGTACACTGGAAGCGGGAAGGAGAAAAGACGACATACGTTTATCCTCCACTTCTTTCCCGACATGCAGAGAGACTCTCCTGCCCTCCGTCCCCCAATCACTCCCGGCTGGGACGGGGGAACTGGCCGGCTCCGAGAGCCCTTGCCTGGATTGAACAGGTAGGTCATGGGTATGAAGGAAGGAATGTGTTGATTTCAGAGATTTATCCAGGGCTTGTTTTAGTGCTACTGTTCTAAGGAGTTTTCAAGAAAGAGTGTCCCTATCCCTCCCAAGACCAACACTTGCCCCAGTAAGAGGGCAAACAGGGTATTAGAAGCAAAACAAACGGCAAAAAAGGAAACAAAACGTAACTTTTTAAACAAGGATGGACCTCATGTTCCCCCCCCCCAAAAAAAGTGAATCCAAAAGGCCCCAAGGTGAAGCGTGGGGCAAATCCCTTGGTATGTGTGTGTGGAGTCACCCAGAGAGTTGGTCTGGAGGAGGAAGAAAAGAGGGAGGGGGCAGGGAAAACGGCGGGGCGAGAGAATAAAGGGGGGGAAGAGGCGAAGTCACCGCCTCTCCTTCCATTTGGAAACCACCACCACCACCACCCCCCGAAGGAAGGAAGAAAAGCAAAAAAGGAAAAGGGGGTCTCTAAGCACGGGGGGGGGGGATAGAGCAAAGGACTTCCCAAGGCCAGGGGGAGGAGTTCCGCCTCGGACCCCTCCCCACCTTTCCCCAAAATCCCCTTTCCTCCCGCCACCCCATCAAGTCACTGTCCCAACCTCTGGGCCAAAGGAGGAGGAGGCGGTGAGCTTCGGGGAGGCACAGTTAGGACCGCTTCCCCCTTCTCCCATCCCTCCCAAGCAAGGCCCCAAGGAAGAGAAAAAAGGAGGGGTTGAAACTGGGGTCCTCCTCCTTTCCCTGCGGAGCAACCGACCATCATTCCTTCACAGTCTCGGCCCAAGAGGCAATGGGATCCTTACCTGGAGATACTTTGATACGAGAAATCTCCAGCAGGAGTTCCCCGCACAGACATCTCTAGTTTTGATCCAGAAGATCCCAGCCTCTGAGTTGGGGGCAATACGGCGCGTCACCTCCTCAAAGGACACTGGACGCGGGAAGGAGAAAAGATGACATGCGTTTAATCCTCCACCCCTTTCCAGGATGTGCAGAGAGGCTTTCCTGCCCTCCGTCCCCCAAACACTCCTGGTTGGGACGGGGGAACCGGCCGCTCTGAGAGCCCTTGCCTGGGTTGAAGAGGAACGTAACGGGTATGAAGTAATGAATGTGTGGATTCCAGAGATTCATAGGGGGCTTGTCTTAGTGCTAATTAGACCCACCTTTACCCCACAAAGAGGGCAAAGGGCACATTAGAAGCAATACAAATGGCTGAAACAGGGAACAAAACTTAACTTTTAAAAAACGGTATTTTTTTGGGGGGGGGGACACCTCAAACCGGCCACCAGAAAAGATGAGAGTGAGAAGCCACGGCCGGATGAGCCAAACTGGAGGGAACTTGTGGACCCCCGTCTGCCCCCCCCACCCCATGGAGGGAACCACGCAGCACAGCAGCATCCGGGAAGGACTTCCCAAGGCTAGGGGGAGGGGGTCCGGATCTGTCTCTTCCCTTTCCCCCCCCCAAAAGTCATTTCTGGTCACCCTCCCCCCATCAAGTCCTTGTCCCAACCTTTGGCCAAAGGGGGAGAAGGAGGGGGAGGACAGAAAAGGGGGAGGAGAGCCCCTCCCTTTCTCTCTTCCCCATCTATTTCACCCCCACCCACTGTTGGGGGAGGGGGGAGGTCCTCGCAGGAAAGCCCCAGGCCAACCCTGACAGCCCCCCCCCCCCACACAGACACCCATCCACAAACCCAGAGACATAGAGGGAGGGGGGCTGTGATGGGAGGGGCTCCCCAGCCTCCCTCCAAAGAGAGAAGGAAACACCCCCCCCCGGCGGGGGAGGGAGAAGAGGCGGGCGCGCGAGAGACAGATGCCCCGCCTACCCTGAGGCTCCTCCCCATGAGGGGCGGGGCATCTCCTCCTCCTGGATGCCCCCCTCCCACCCCAAAGGCCCCATGGCAAACGTGGGCGGAGGACGGGGGGGGGGGGAGAAGGTCACCCGGCGAGTCAGAGGAAGAACAGCGTTGGAGGGAGAGAAATGGGGCAAGTCTCCTTCCCTTTAAAAAAACCTGAGGACTATTCCCTGAACACACACACACTCACACACATGCAAGGGGGGGGGGACAGGAGTGTTTCCTTGTTCTCCCCCACCCGTGGGATCATAACCGTCTCCCTCCCTCCCTCCCTCCTCCCCTGAAGAAATCGTCCCCCTATGAAGAAGAGGAATAAAAGGGGGGGGTTGAAACGAGGGTCCTTCTTTCCTTCCAGGCGGAGCAACCGCGGGGGGGGGCGATTGGCTTTGCCTTTCCCCCCCAATGTTCGTTTCTTTGAAAATCGCCCCCACCGACCCACAAAAACACACACACACACACACCTCTACCGACCTCGGCGCACCTCCTTCCGGGTCCTCCAGCGGGAGAAGGGGGAGAAAAACCATAGAGGTGGGAGGGAGAGAGAGGCCAGCAGGCGCCCAGCTTCCGCTTCCGGTCAAGGAGAGAGCGGGAGGGGCCGCTCTACGTCCTTCCTAGCTCTATGGTTCCCTCCCTTCCCCCCCCCCCAAAGGAGGCGTTTGGGGGGAGGGAAGGGGAGCAGTAATAATTAATGAGGATAATTAAGAGCCGTCCCCCCTCCCTTGGTCTTCTTGGGGGGAGGAGAAAAGGGCAGCCTGGGGGGTCTCTTCCCTTCCCCGCAGCCTTTCAGCCCCTTTCCCCAAAAGAAGGCCCTCCTCCTCCTCCTCCCGCCCGGAGACACAAGCCCCTCTCCCGTGACACCCCCTCTTCTTCTCCATCTTCACACCCACCCCACAACTGGCACACACAGCCCCCCCCCCGTTCAGTCCAAGGAGGGGAAACTGCGGACCTCCTCAAATCCTCCACTTTCCAGAGGACAGGCAGGGAGGAATGCCAAAATAAGGAATTTCACATGTATAGTGTTCAAAGAATTGCAGGGCATCCAGGAAAGTCAGCCCAGTCGAAATGTAAAATGTGTTGAAAAACTGATGCTTGAAAGAGTGAGCTTTCAAGGAGAAGCGCCCTCCCCCCCCCCGTTCAGTCCCAGGAGGGGGGAGGGGAACTTCGGACACTCAGGTCACCGGCTCCAGGCCCTCCCTCCCCCCCCTCGCTGCTGGTCCCCTGGACAGCCCCCCTTCCCCACTTTTAATTAGGCTGCACTTCTCTTAATTGCTATACAGGTTTCTTTACATGCTTAACTTCTGATGTTTTTAATTCTGCTCTTTTAATATGGTGAGCCACTTGATTCCCCTTCTCAGGAAATAAAAATGCCTAATAATAATAATAATAATAATAATAATAATAATAATAATAATAATAATAATAATAATAATAATAATAATAATAATAATAATAATAATAATAATATGTCTCAAAAGCTGGAGCAGCCTGGGGTTCACACCGGCGGCATTCCTGTCTTATCCTGGAGCGGAGAGAGCGAACAGCTTGGCCCGCCAGATGTTTTGAATTTTAGTTCCCGGAAGGCTTGGCCACATGGCAGATGGTTGGGAATAATGGGGATTGTAGTCAAAAAAGGACCTGAAGACTCAAGGGTTCCCTAACCTACCCTGCGGGCTTCCTTTCCCCACCCCTCCCGCAGTGGAAACTTCCCACTCCCATTTGATAGAGGAAAAGCCCCCCCATATCTGTTTCCACAGAGGGTGGAGGTCCCACTTGCCAATGGCGGCTCCACAGGTGGACCTCCTGCTTCTGCAGGTTGGGTGTTGGGAGCTGTGACGGCTGCAATGACGTCATCTGCCTATCATGGTTATGCTGGAACCCATCTGCCTATAGCAGAGCAGGAGGTGCGACTCCAGGAGGTGGAGCTGTGTATATAAGGGGGGGGGAGTGAATGATGTGGGACAGTTAGGAGTTAAGAGTTATGGAGAGTTAGAGTTAGAGTTGAGAGTTATGAAGAGTTAAGGTCTGAGTGATAGTGTGTATGAGGGGATACTTTATTATTACTGATTGCCTTTTTATTTTAGTTGATAAAGTGATTGACCATTCCTTCTGTTGTTATCAATAAAATACAAGTTTTTATTTTTAAAATCATACATTTGTCTGAAGAGTCTTATGAAGGAGTGGTTGGTGGCAGCGTAAATAGAGTGTGGATGAGAGAGTGTCCTGACCATTGTGACGTGAAAGAGGAACGTCACAACATAAATTGGTGCCAGCGTGTGGGATACGAGTTGTCCAGTTGTCCAGTTGGCCAGTAAAGACTTGGCTAAAGTGGCAAGAGCAAAAGGACTTCAGTTAGGGTCACCTGAAGTGGAAAGTGTGGGCATCTCTAAGATTTGACTCAAGGGGAGCAAATCTAGTGGAGAAGCACTTAAGCTTCAGAGTGGAAAACTGATTTATGAGCTCTGTAGTGGCCATTTTGTGAGGGAGAGTAGCCCCAAAGCAGAGGCTGTGGCGAGTTGGTCAGAGTGTCCTGAGTTAGGTGAACTCTGAGAGGACAGACCAAGCCCAGCAAAGCTGAGGGATCTCCATTTTAAACAGCTCCAGTGAGTGGAGAGAGCTGTGGTGATTCTAAAGGCAGTAATATAAAATAAGTATCCTTAGTTGGCAAGAGGCCCAGAAAAGGGGAAAAGAAGACGACATAGAAGCTTAGTTACAGTTTCTAGTGTCAGATCAGCGGGAACACACTGCTAATATATATCAGACCTTAACACAGAAAGGAAAAAAGTATTTTAAACAGAGGCTTGGAAATAGTCAGGAGCCTTTTGTGTAAGAAACATGCCTTTGACGCGCAGTAAAATGGCTGAAAGTGAGCCTAAATCTCCAGAGATGTCTGAGGGAACTGGAGAGGTGATTGATGGAGAAGGGGACAGATTTACCTCAGAGCGGGAGGAAGAAATTAATGGGGAACAGTTATCAGAACTGAGGAAAATTCAATTAGCTCAGGAACATGAATATAGAATGAGACAAATAGAAAAAGAGGAAAGATTGGAGAGAGAGAAAATGGAAATGGAAAAGGAGGAAAGAATAGAAAGAGAGAGAATTGCCCTAGAGAAGGAAGAAAGAGAGAGACAATTTGAACTGGAGAAACAGCGTATGGCATTGGAGATAAGAAGGATGGAATTACTGAACCAGAACAATAATAATAATAGGGAAAATGAGGAGAGCCAATTATCAAAAGCAGATTTAAAGAAATTTCCATCCTATAAACAAGGGGATTCGGTTGAAGCGTTCCTTACAAGTTTTGAGAGAGCAGCCTCAGATTTTTCCCTCAGAGAAGCAGAGAAAATTGTAGTTTTAAGGTCTCTGATTAGTGGGAAAATGGCAGAAATCTATGCTGATATGCCAATTGAACTCAGTAAAGATTATTCAGAGTTTTAAAAGTTGGTTTTTCTTAGATTTGGCATTAATTCAGAACACCTCAGACAGAAATTCAGAAAGCTCACCAAGAAATCAGATGAAACTTTCACACAGCTGGGTCATAACTTAGAGAGATGTTTGGACAGGTGGTTGGAACAGGAGAATGTACAGACTTTTCAACAGTAAAAATATTGTAGGTTTGGAGCAGTTCTATTCCTTACTCTATGGTGAACTTAAATATTTGGTTCAGGAAAGGAAACCTACTGACATTAGACAGGCTGCGCAGATTGCTGATTTTATTTCACAAATAAGGGGGCCTGTAAGTTATGAGGAAAAAGGTATGAGGAAAACATGGGACCCAAAGTACTCCAAAGAGCCAGGTCAGGGTCAGGCTAAAATGGGCAGCCATTTTGTGGGTAAAACTTCTGGGCAGAGCCAGTCCAGGAACCAGATTTTGGAGGGAAAAGAAAAATCAGATAAGTTCACTAACAGAGGCTCATGGGGAGATAAAATTTGCTTTGCTTGTCAGGGCAGGGGACACATTGCTTCCCAGTGTTTTAACACAACTCAAAAGAAAGAAATTTCTCCTCAGAAGGTGAATTTGAAACAGGCAAAGTCTGTGTATTGTATACAGAACAGTCAAATGAGTCCCTCTAGAGATAGCCCTGTTGCCATGGGAACGCAGCCAGAAGCAGCAGCTAGCTCTTCAGAAATGGATACTTCTAGTGGCCAGAATACAGAGTATGAGGATCTGCCAATAGCTGAAATAAGACATTGTTTGTACATTCAGATAAATTCTCAGCTACTGGAATCAGCTGGGGACAGGATAAAAATTTTAGGACAGAATTACACTGCTTTACGAGACACTTGCTCGATCTGCCACTCTGATATTGTACCTCAGGAATGTATAATTCCTGATCAGAATATGACTCTCAGAGGAATTGGGAAGGAGTTAGTGAGCTTGCCTGTGGCAGATGTTTTAGTTGATTATCAAGGATGGCGAGGAGTTTGGCGAATGGGGGTTTCTTCTCAAATTCCTACACCTTGTCTTATTGGCACTGACTTAACAAAGCATGTCAAGAGTGCCTTGGTGATTACGCGATCACAACATGAACAAAGGGAAGCTAGTAATGGTGCTGGCTCTCAAGAACAAGAAGAGAACATACCCCAGGCTGAGGCGTTTTCGTTAGAAATACCTCAGAAAAGTGTATTTGCCAGGGATCAGATAGCAGACCCCACTTTAAAAAGCTGTTTTGAAAAGGTGGATGACAAAGAATTAACGCTTGAATGTCCTGAATGTTTCATTATAAAGTGTGGGTTGCTCTATAAGGAAAAACTGATTATTATGGCAAAGGGAGGGCCTGAGATTAAAAAGCAGTTGGTTGTTCCTGATAAATATCGCCCTATGCTGCTAGAGAAGGGACATGCAGACATTTTCTCAGCTCATTTGGGGATAAATAAGACCAAACAGAGAATAGCCCAAAACTTTTATTGGCCTGATATGGGAAAACATATTAGGAGTTTCTGCCAGAGATGCGTTGTATGTCAAAAACAGGGACATAACCGTGACAAGACAAAAGCAAAGCTGTGTCCTTTACCAGTAATTTCAACACCTTTTAAACGTCTAGGAGTGGATATCATAGGTCCATTGCCCACAGTCACTAAGCGAGGGAACAGATTTATTTTAACCATTGTGGACCATGCCACTACGTAGGTACCCTGAGGCAATTCCTTTACGAAACATAGAGACCCAGACTGTAGCGGAGGCTTTAGTAAATTATATGAGTAGAATGGGTTTCCCTTCTGAGATTATCACAGACTTAGGAACCTCTTTTACATCCAGACTTATGAAAAGGTTATGGCAGATATGTGGTATCAGACACCTCGAAACTTCTCCTTATCACCCAGAATGTAATGGGTTAACGGAAAGATTTAATGGTACACTCATCAGGATGATCAGAGCTTACTTACAGGAGAATCCAAATAATTGGGATCAAAAGTTACAACTACTCTTATATGCATACAGATCAGTCCCACAGGAAAGTACTGGGTTTAGTCCTTTCGAGCTATTATTTGGGAGACATGTAAGGGGACCACTAGATTTAATCAAGCAGAATTGGGAACAGTGTATTGAAGATGATCCCCACGATGTAGTAACTTATATTGATTCACTAATGAACTGCCTCAAGAGAAATATGGATTTGGCTGTGGAAAATTTAACAACTAAAAAGGCCAAACAGAAACAGTGGTATGACAAACGAGCACGAGAACGTCAATTCAACCCAGGGGATGAGGTTCTTAGGCTGAGACCCATTAAGGGGAACAAATTACAACTTAAATGGGATGGACCATATAGAGTGATTCAGAAAATGAGTGACCTTAATTATATTATTGAGGACGATGGAAGTTTAGGCAGGAGGGTTGTTCATGTCAATGCCCTTAAGCCCTATTATAGAGAAACGAACCAGGTGCTGTTTGCCATGAAAGCTGCTGATAAAGAGGAACATGAGGTACCCTTCTGGGAAGGGAGGGGTCAGCAGAAGTTTAATCCACAAGATGTGCAGATCAGCCCTAGTCTATCCAGTGAACAGCAGAGTAGTCTTAGGACTCTGGTTACAAAATATCAAGAAGTGTTCTCAAGCAAGCCTGGTGTTGCCAAGGGAGTGCTACACAGAATTGACATAGGGAATGCTTCCTCTCAATCTTTAACACCATATAGAGTAACAGGTCCTTATGTAGAGAAAGTGCTCAAAGAACTGGATGAAATGCTGAAAGACCAAATTATTGTACCCTCTTCTAGTGCTTGGTCAGCCCCGGTAGTCTTAGTGGACAAGCCGGACGGTTCCATCAGGTTCTGCATGGACTACAGAAAGTTAAATGCAGTAACCAAACCTGATGCGTATCCTATGCCCAGGCTTGATGACCTAATTGAAACCATTGGGGGTTGCAGATTCATATCTTGTCTGGACCTAACGAAAGGGTTCTGGCAAGTAAGAATTGACCCAAAGGACCAAGAGAAAACAGCATTTTGTAGTCCATTTGGTCTGTTTGAATTCCGGGTTCTTAGTTTTGGCCTGCGAAATTCACCAGCTACATTTCAAAGGCTCATGGACAAAACTTTGCAAGGGCTCAGTGCATTTACTGTGGCTTATATCGATGACATTGGGGTATTTAGCAACACATGGCTAGATCACCTGTATCATTTAGAGATAGTTTTACAAAGGCTAAAAGACGCTGGGTTAACTGTCAAAGCCAGTAAGTGTCAGCTAGGTAGCACTGAAATGAAATACTTGGGTCATAGAGTTGGAGGAGGTCTTATCAAACCCCTAGAGGCCAAGATAGATGCAATCCTTAAATGGCCCAGACCCAATACCAAAAAGAAAGTGAGATCCTTTTTAGGTCTGGTAGGGTACTATAGAAAGTTTATACCCTGCTTTAGTGAAATTGCTGCACCATTGACGGAGCTAACGAAGAAAAGGAGCAGTGACCGTGTTTCCTGGTCCCAAGACTGCGAGGTGGCGTTTGGTCGGCTGAAAGAAGCTTTAACCAACCATCCTGTGCTGCATGCTCCTGACTTCAGCAGAGAGTTTATCATCTATACCGACGCATCCAATGCCGGTGTTGGAGCGGTGCTGTGTCAACAAGATGACGACGGAGACCAACATCCTGTGTCGTACCTAAGCAAGAAGCTGAATCCAAGTGAGAAGAAAATGTCTAACCATTGAGAAGGAGTGTTGGGCCATCGTTTTTGCAATTAAGAAATTGAAGGCCTACATCTGGGGTCGTCATTTTACCTTGTGCACTGATCACTCACCTCTAATGTGGCTAAGGACAATGAAAGCCCAGAACAGTAAGCTGATGAGGTGGGCGCTTCTCTTACAGGACTATGACTTCGAGGTTAAGATGGTCAGAGGGACTCTGAACTGTGTGGCTGACGCCTTATCCAGAAGACCAGAAGACAACGGATGAACTTATATGGACATTTAATGTATATGTGAATGTAAATGGTTATATTATGTGTTGAAATGTCGAGTGTGTTTTCAATGCATTATTATATGTAAGTAGTGGTAAGTATAGGTATGCTTAGAAATGTGTTATTTTATGTGTGTTATTGAAATGTTGTAGATAATAATGTATTTGCTTGCTGTTGTTTTGTGTTGAAAAGCACTATAGCTTTTCATCACAAAACAACTTATTAAGGGGGAAGGTATGTGACGGCTGCAATGACGTCATCTGCCTATCATGGTTATGCTGGAACCCATCTGCCTATAGCAGAGCAGGAGGTGGGACTCCAGGAGGTGGAGCTGTGTATATAAGGGGGGGGAGTGAATGATGTGGGACAGTTAGGAGGTAAGAGTTATGGAGAGTTAGAGTTAGAGTTGAGAGTTATGAAGAGTTAAGGTCTGAGTGATAGTGTGTATGAGGGGATACTTTATTATTACTGATTGCCTTTTTATTTTAGTTGATAAAGTGATTGACCATTCCTTCTGTTGTTATCAATAAAATACAAGTTTTTATTTTTAAAATCATACATTTGTCTGAAGAGTCTTATGAAGGAGTGGTTGGTGGCAGCGTAAATAAAGTGTGGATGAGAGAGTGTCCTGACCGTTGTGACATGAAAGAGGAACGTCACAGGAGCAAATTGTAAACTTGCTTTATTGTGAGTCTTCAACAACAGGAGGGAGAGGAGATCCGACCGCCCTTTTCTCTCCAGGTAGCCAAGGAGATTCGACTGAGCCAGGTGGGGGGCCTGCCCCTCTGCAGACCCACCAGGAAGGCCTGAGAAGGGGGTTGAACGCCCAGCCCTTCCAGGTCTCTTGAGAAAGGCCAGGCCTGGGCTGGAAGGCCAGGAGGGAGCGGTCGGGGGGTGAGCTTGGAGGTTGGGATAAGAAAGCGGGCTGCCCCTCCACTTCCTCCACCCTTTCCATGGTGTGTGTGCGTGCGCGTGTGCGTGTGTGTGTGCACGCATGCGTGCGTTCTAGGGATCCCTCTCTGCAAAAAAAAAGGTCGGCAGAATGCCTTTTTTTCTCCTGCAACTCTTTTCTTTTTAATATAGTTTTAAAAAAGTTTTATTTACATTTGGGACTCCGGCTCCGGATTTTGCCTCGAGATTATCTCCCTGGCTTTTCTGACAACCTACAGGAAATAGACGATGTGCGCAAGACAGCTGTAATCGACATTGAACTGAGTAGACTGTGGATGGACATTGTTGCCCTGCAAGAGACGAGATTGCCAGACATGGGATCTGTCAAAGAAAAAAAAATCTCATTCTTCTGGCAGGGAAAACCATTGAATGAGACCAGGGAATATGGTGTTGGCTTTGCAGTCAGAAATACTCTGCTCAGATCTATTGTTCCACCTACTGTGGGGAGTGAAAGAATCCTGTCTCTGCAGCTCCACTCATCAGCAGGACTGGTCACCCTCATCAGTGCATATGCACCAACACTGTCATCCACAACAGAAGTCAAAGACAAATTCTATGACGATTTGGCGGCTACTATCAAAAAAGTCCCTGAAAGAGAGCCGCTGTTCATTCTCGGAGACTTTAATGCTAGAGTTGGTGCTGATCACAACTCTTGGCCCACCTGTCTAGGCCATTTCGGCATTGGGAAGATGAATGAAAATGGCCAACACTTGCTGGAGTTTTGCTGTTATTATGGTCTTTGTGTCACCAACACGTTCTTTAATACAAAGCCTCCACACAGAGATTCCTGGAGACATCCAAGATCGAAGCATTGGCATCAGCTTGATTTGATCCTCACTAGACGTTCTAGCCTATCCAGTATTACGATCACATGCAGTTACCAGAGTGCTGATTGTGATACTGATCACTCCCTGGTGTGTAGCAGAATAAAACTGCGAACAAAGAGGTTGTATCACACTAAAAAGGAAGGAAGACCACATATAGACATCAACAAGATTCGCAATCAAAGAAAAGTGGAGGAATTTGCCCAAGCGCTTCAGGAAACCCTTCCAGGCCCGGCTGATGCAAATGCACCTGAACGATGGGAACACTTCAAGAACGCTGTTTATAACACTGCCTTGTCCACATTTGGCAAGAAGACCAAAAAGATGGCCGACTGGTTCGAAGCCCATTCGGAGGAGCTGATTCCAGCCATCGAGGATAAGAGGAGAGCTCTAGCAGCATACAAAGCCTGTCCTAGTGAGTACAACTTGCAGGCTCTTCGAGCTGCTCGTAGCCAAGTCCAACAGACTGCCAGGAGATGTTCCATTGATTATTGGCTCCAGCTCTGCACCCAGATACAGATAGCAGCAGACACAGGTAACATCAAGGGAATGTATGACGGTATCAAGCAGGCTTTTGGTCCAATACAGAAGAAATCTGCTCCCATGAAGTCTACTACAGGTGTGATCATCCAGGACCGAGCACAGCAAATGGAACGCTGGGTGCAGCACTACTCTGAGCTATATTCTAGAGAGAATGTAGTAACGGAAGAGGCACTGAATAACATTGAGTGCCTGCCTGTCTTGGAAGAGCTGGACAGTGCACCAACTTTAGCAGAAATAAAAGCGGCCTTGGATTCCCTTGCCTCTGGCAAGGCACCTGGAAAGGACAACATCCCTGTTGAAGTGTTGAAGTGCTGTAAAGAGATCATCACCACTGAGCTGTATGAAGTCTTTTGTCTTTGCTGGAGAGAAGGTGGAGTACCACAGGACATGAAGGATGCAAACATCGTCACATTGTATAAGAACAAAGGTGACGGGGCGACTGCAATAACTACCGTGGTATCTCTCTTCTCAGCGTTGTAGGGAAGCTGCTGGCCCGTGTTGTACTGAGGAGACTCCAGGTGCTTGCAGACAGAGTTTATCCAGAATCACAGTGTGGTTTTCGAGCTAATAGATCCACCACCGACATGGTATTGTCCCTCAGACAGCTGCAGGAGAAATGCAGGGAACAACAACAGCCACTCTTTGTGGCCTTCATAGATCTCACAAAGGCCTTTGACTTGGTTAGCAGGGATGGACTTTTTTAAAATACTTCCCAAGATTGGATGTCCACCTCAACTCCTTAATATCATCAGGTCCTTTCATGAGGAAATGAAGGGCACTGTAGTTTTTGATGGCTCAACATCAGATCCCTTTGACATCTGAAGCGGAGTAAAACAAGGCTGTGTCCTTGCGCCGACCCTGTTTGCGATCTTCTTTGCTGTCATGCTGAAGCAGGCCTTTGGAACTGCAACAGAAGGTGTCTATCTCCGGACTAGATCAGATGGAAAGCTCTTTAATCTCACTAGATTGAGAGCGAAGAAATGCATGCAGGACTTCCTCTTTGCCGATGATGCAGCCATTGTTGCCCACTCTGCTGAAGACCTCCAACAACTCATAAATCGTTTTAGCAAGGCCTGCCAAGACTTTGGACTAACTATCAGCCTGAAGAAAACACAAGTCATGTGCCAGGGCGTGGACTCACCTCCCTCTATTACTATCTCCATGCAAGAATTGGAGGTTGTTCATGACTTTGTGTACCTTGGTTCAACGATGTCTGACACTCTCTCCCTAGATGTCGAGCTGGATAAACGCATTGGGAAAGCAGCCACCATGTTCTCTAGACTCACAAAGAGAGTATGGCTTAATAAGAAGTTGACGGCATACACCAAAATCCAGGTCTATAGAGCCTGTGTCCTGAGCACACTCCTATACTGCAGCGAGTCTTGGACCCTTTGTGCACGGCAGGAGAGGAAACTGAACACCTTCCATACGCGCTGTCTCTGACACATTTTTGGTATCACCTGGCAGGACAAAGTTCCAAATAGAGTAGTCCTAGAACAAGCTGGAATTTTCAGCATGTACACATCTTTGAAACAGCGCTGTCTACGTTGGCTTGGGCACGTCGTGATAATGGCTGGTGGTCGGATTCCAAAAGATCTCCTGTATGGAGAATTAGTGCAGGGAAGCCACCCCCGAGGGAGACCACAGCTGCACTACAAGGACATCTGCAAGCGGGATCTGAAGGCCTTAGGAATGGACCTCAACAGATGGGAAACCTTGACGTCTGAGCGTTCAGCCTGGAGGCAGGCGGTGCATCCTGGCCTCTCCAGATTTGAAGAGACTCTTGTACAGCAGGCCGAGGCAAAGAGGCAGTCCCGAAACAAGCAAAACCAGGGAGCTGGACAGGGGACAGACTGTATTTGTCTTCAATGTGGAAGAGATTGTCACTCTAGAATTGGCCTTCTCAGCCACAAAAGACGCTGTTCCAAGACCTCTATACAGAGCATGTTACCATAGTCTCGAGACTGAAGGATGCCTACAAAAAAATTTTACATTCGAGAAAAATAAAAACATAAACGGAAAAAAATAATAGTGCACCTCCTCACCCCAATGACCATCCATTAATATAACAGAGAGAGAGAGAGAGAGAGAGAGAGAGATGGTATTAAACACGCTTCTATTCCATACACTTTCCCATTCCTCTTTATTTTTTCCTTAGTCTGCCTCCCACATCAGTTTTAAACTGATCTGCCTCTTCTGCCAATATTTTATAAATACTACCAATTCTCTCTTTCTCCTTTTTTCTGTTCATCTCAAATTCTCCAGGAACAGGTTGCCTCTCCTTCAATTTAATTTTTACTCCTTCTCTCAATCGCTGTTCTACTCATAATAGATTTAACCAAATTAAGTATTCTTCTGCAAAAACACCTCTTCATTGATTCTTTTAAAATTTTATCCTATCATTCCATTTCCCCTTCACAAATTGCTGCCGAAGGGGCTTGAGTAATTCACAGAATCTATGGGCTATGCCGTGCGGGGCTACCCAAGATGGACAGGTCATAGTGAAGAGTTCTGACTCAACGTGATCCACCTGGAGCAGGAACTGGCAAGCCACTCCAGGACCTTTGCCAAGAAAACTCCATGGACAGAAACAAAAGGCTAAAAGATGCTGGAAGATGAGCCCCTCAGGTCGGAAGGCGTCCAACATGCTACTGAGGAAGAGCAGAGGAGGAGAGGAGATGATGGAGTGGAGGCATGAAATCCATGGGATCAGGAATTGGGGAGGGGGAAGAGAGCAGGTCAAATAACAAAATGCCTTGCCCCCCACTCCACCCTTTAGCTCTCTTTCAGTCCCTCCTTCCCCCTCTTCCCCAGGCATCATCCCCCCTTTTTTTCCACCTCTCTTCAGGCCCCTTTGTGAGCTGCTTTCCCATTTCCACCTTGTCTCCTCTCTCCAGGGGGGCAGGAGGCCAGGCCGCCCCACAGGAGAGAAGGAGGAGAAAGGCCCACCCTGTGAGTCAAGCCTGGTTAATCGCATTATTGCCATTAACTTCCTTCCTCCAGCCTGAGCCTTTTTCTTTTCTCCAAGGGAGGGAGGATGGGCTGGGATTCCCCCCCCCCGCTGGTAGGGAATTGGAACCCAGGTCTCCTGAATCCTCCCTCCATCCAGCCTCTCTGCTCGCCCCCCAACCCCCACCCTTTCACAGAGATCAGGAACTCTTAGTGGGATCCTAACCCTGCCATTGACCTGATTGGGGGGGGGCTCCTTAGGAATCCCTCCTTTCCCCCCCCACCAGTTTTGGGGATCTAGAAGGAGGAGGGGAATACATCTCTTTTCCTGGGTCTGGATGGAGACCCAAGAAGGGAGGCAGGAAAAGGCACAACGTTTTCCCACTACCCAAAATCCCCACCATCTCCCTCTTCCACCTCCCCAGCTGCCTCCCTCCCAATCCTTCCTTGTTCGGCTCCTCCCTGGTTTTTCTATCTCTTTCTCCCCACCTTGGATTCTCCCCTAAACTGGGAAGGAGGAGGGAAGGTGGGAGTCTTGGGAAAAGGGGGGGGGACAGACAAATTAGGAAAAGCATTCCCCCCTTCTCCGATTGGAGGGAAAAGAGCCGATACAGACTGTGTTTTCCCTCCCCTTGGAAAGAGAAACAAAGGTGGGGGGAACTGAAGATATAGCAAGTGGGAGGGAGGAGAGATTATGAAGGGACAGAGACCCCTCCCCACCTGGAAGGTGCAGGGCTTTTGGTGGGAACCTCTGGCCTTCCTGGAGTCTGGAGAGGGAAGGAAGGATCGGGACCCCCCAGTCCTCTGAGGATGGAAAGAAGGAGCCGTGCTCAAGGTTCCAGAGAGGCAGATCTTCTGACCCTTCTGCGAATGGAAGAATTTGTGAAAATTTGCCTCTTTTGAATGAAGATCAGATAGAAAGCCCTTCCCTGAGGATAGCTCGGTCCATCTATGGAAGCCCTTCCTTGACTCTTTGTCAGTGCATAAGGTCCTTTCATTGTCAGCCATTTGCTGATGACTTCATTCCCGTTGTGCACACAGAACCCGCCTTAGTTTAGGCTTTCGCCTTTCTCTCTCTCTCTCTCTCTGTGTGTGTGTGTGTGATTGTGCATCGGTCATTCGCCCTGGAGCGGAGGAAGCCTGTGCAGTCCACAGACAAGGGAGGAGAGTGCTTTGGCTCTCACACACTCTCCACAAAACGGGCTTCCTTCACAACAGAACCAGATGTACACATCGCCCCATCAGCCACAGTTCTGGACCTCCGGGCAGAATTAACAAGGTGGGGGTTGGGGCCAGGGCACTGGGGGCCAAATATTCTCATAATGGCATCTCAATCTCGTCCTTTTGTAGATGGCTTTGCTGTGGCACAAACCGAACTTGGATGCTTTCGAACCCCAGGCAACAAAAACTCCTTTGGGACTTATCGTGAGAAGGCAGGGAAAGACCCTCGGGCTGGGAAAGGAGGAAAGGCAGCAGGAAAAGAGGAGGCCCCAATATGAGATGGACGGACTCCCTAAAAGAAGCCCCAGCCTGGAGTTGATGCATGAGCTCAGCAGGACCGTTGAGGACTGGGTGATTTGGAGAGCGCTCCTTCACAGGGTCATCAGAGCCTAAGGAGAGCCCTGTGGTGGATCAGGCCCAGGGCCCCTCTCAGTCCCGCTTCCTAGGTATCTCTCCCCTTTGGCCCCACCAGATGGCCCCCTGGGGAGCCCACGAGACCCCCAGATCCCAGTCGCCCGATGGGAACCCTCTTCCTCCCCTTCATCCAGCCTTTTGGGTCAACCCGAGGCTTTGACAACTTGGTGCCCATGAAGAAAAAGCATCTTCCGTGGCTTCCAAGGCCCTTCAGCTCATGCCCTGGTTCTCATTTGATTATTCATTTCGTCTTCCCCCCGCTTTATTTTGTGATTTAAGTTTTGTTTTGGCCCCCTCTCCCTGGGAAGATCAGGGATGGCCCCTCCCCTCTCACCCTCCCGAAAAAAGGCTAAAGACACCCGTCTCTTCAGGCAGGCTTTTGACAATTACAAGTGAATCCCTGAACCCCATTTTAGCAGAGAGTTTCAATTTTTTCACCTTTTAATTTAAATCCTATATTAATTTGTCTTTTAATATTTTAACTTATTTCTTCCTGAGGGCTCCCCTTTCCCCAAGAAGACGAAAGGGCGGGGGTCTTAATTATTCTTAATAATTATTACCCCTCCTCCTTTGTCTCCCTTCAGGAAACCGTTAAGCGAGGAGGGAGGGGAGGAACCATAGAGGTAGGAAGGAGGTAGAGAGGATCGACCTCTCCCAGGGGACCAGAAGCGGAAGCCAGGCACCTGCCGGCCTCTCTCCCCCCATCTCTATGGTCCCCCCCGTTTCCCACCAGAGGACTTGGAAGGAAGTGTTAGTGGGCAGTAGGTGTGTGTGTGTGTGTGTGTGTGTGTGTGTGTGTGTGTGTGTGTGTGTGGTGTGTCTTTGTGTGGGTCAGAGGGGATTTCCAGAAAAGTTTGCTCCTGTTACATACAGCACTGATGTTACCTGTCTGTCATGGGTTTGGAGGGAAAGTTCCATCCTATGGGGAGTGGAAGGCGGGACATCAGGAGGAGGGGCTGTACTGTATATATATGTGGAGCGTGTGAGGAGAAGCTGTGAGGAGAGAAGCAGCTGGGAAGAAGAAGCTGGTATGGGAGTCTGTGTGTCAGACAGGGTACTACTGTGTGTCAGTCAGTACCAACCTGATAGGTTCAGGTGTCTGTATGGGTAGCCAGAACTGATAGGTTCAGGGTCTGTGCTTTATTTAAAGGTGTTCTGTGTGAACCAAACTGGTGTATGTATGATTGAGACTAAGCCACGTTACTGTATCTTATTCACTTGATCATTTTATTTTCCCTATGTGTTATTTAAATAAACCTTATTCCTTTATTTGTTAAAAATCCATTCCTGGTCTGTGTGACTCCTTACAGGGAATGGTTGGTGGCAGCTTAGTGAAACTGTGGCATATCCCAGTAGGTCTGGGGTTGTCACATTGATTGGTGTCCAGCGTGTGGGATACGACTGGTCCAGTTGTCCAGTGGTCCAGCAAAGCCTTGGCAAGTGTGCCCAGAGCAAGGGGGGTCTAGTCAGGGACAATCTGAGAGCGCGTAGGTAATCTTCTAGGCTTACCTCACGGGGAGGTATGCTAGTGGAAGAACGTGCCACCTCAGATTGGGGACTAGATTAGGGAGCTCTGAGGCAACCTGTTTTGGCGGGAAAAAAGCTGAGGCAAAGCTGAGAGAAGTAGCAGTGATCTAGCTTGTCTGCTGAGAGGCCTAGCAGAGGGGGGTGGACTCTGGCTGGCAACAGTTGCAAGTTAGTGCTGAAGAACAGCAGCAATCTATAGAAGGCTGGTTCTGAGGCAAAAGAGAAAAAAAAGTGGTCGCTTTATTTTGAGGCTTGACTTTTGAAAGCAGCCTGTTCTGGGGGGGGATTATGCCCTTGACTCGAAGCCAAATGGCAGAAATGGGTGAAGTGAGGGAACCCCAGGTGGACCAAGGTTCTGAGGATGAATTTGGCTCAGTGCAGGATGAGAGCACGGGAGAACAGAACCCAGAACTCAGGAAAATGCTCATAGCCCAACAGCATGAACTAAGGATGAGGCAATTGGAAAGAGAAGAAAGATTAGAGAAAGAGAGAATGGGAATGGAAAGGGAGAGAGAGAGAGAGAAAATTGCTCTGGAAAAAGAAAGGATGGCGTTTGAGTTAAGAAAATTGGAACTGATGAATCAGAATAATAATAACAATAGAAATTCTGAGGGGGGCCAATTGTCTAAAACTGACCTGAAGAAATTCCCTGTGTACCACAAGGGAGATTGCCCTGAGGTGTTCTTTTCCCTTGTAGAGAGAGCGTTTGTGGACTTCTCAGTGAGGGAAACTGAGAAGATGACCATTATGCGATCTTTAATCAGTGGCAGCCTGGCAGAAGTCTATGCAGAGATGCCAGAGGAGCTGTTGAAAGATTTTGCAGAGTTTAAAAAACTGGTGTTTGCCAGACATGGGATAAATGCGGAACAGCTGCGGCAAAAATTCAGGTCACTCACAAAGAAACCAGAGCAGACTTTTACCCAAGTGGGGGCCCAACTGGTGAGGCTGCTAGAGAAATGGCTATCTCAGGAGGGGACAGAGACCTTCCAGCAGCTCAAAGACCTGATAGCGCTGGAATAGTTTTATTCAGTCCTGCATGGGGAACTGAAGTTCCAGGTGAGGGAAAGGAAACCGAAATCTGTGGCCAAAGCGGCCGAGATCGCAGATTTTATTTCCCAAATAAGAAAGCCCTTAGGTGAGGGGAAATCGATAGGTAAACCCAAAGAAACCTACAGCAAGTACTCTCAGGGACCAGGAAAAAACCAGCAAGTGGGAGGGGCCCATGGTGAAGGGAAGTCCTCAGACACGAAACCAAGACCTCAGATTTTGGAGGGAAAACCAAAACAAGAAGAGAAAGACTCAAAATACAGCAGAAAATGTTATTTCTGTCAAGGAAAGGGCCATCTAATCTCAGAGTGTGAGAAATTAAAGCAGCTAAAAGGAAATGTGCCTCATGATTTGAGTGGAACCAAGCCAAAAGCTGTGTTCTGTGTCCAGAAAGAGCAAAGCTCCTTGCCACTGAGGGAGCCTGTTGCCATGGCTACTCAATCTGGAACAGTTACATCTGCTGATCAGGCTGAGGAAAATGGTCCTCTTGTGGAGGTCAAGCGCTGCTTGCTAGTGAGAACAGATTCGCAGTTGTTTGAAACCGCAGGGGTGGACGTAGGAATACTTGACCATCAGTATAGGGGGCTGAGGGATACTTGTTCCCAGGTGACCCTGTGCCATCCAGATATAATTCCTAGGGAGTATATAATCCCGAATGAGAGCATGAAGGTGGCAGGGATTGAGGGACAGGTGATCTCGCTGCCAGTAGCTGAGGTACCTGTGAACTTCCAAGGCTGGAGGGGAGTTTGGCGGCTAGCGATTTCATCGACTCTGCCAGCAGCCGTGCTCGTGGGAAATGACCTGGCTGAACATGTGAAACGGGTGCTAGTGATTACACGCTCACAAGCCACCACGGGGACAGTTCAGGGGGGTACTGATGAGCCCGAGACGGAAGCAGAGGGAAGTTCCGAAGCTGTGGTGGAAACCTTAACCACAGACAGCCGATTTGGCCAAGAGCAAAAGGCAGACGCCACTCTCCAAAAGTGTTTTGAACAGGTGACAGACGCCCAGCTAACACCTGAAACCCCAGTGAGATTTCGAGAGAAAAAGGGAATTTTATATAGAGAGACCCTGAGGAATATCTCAAAAGGGGGAGATGGGATCAGAATTCAGCTAGTGGTACCTGAAAAGTATCGCCCATGATCTTACAAAGGGGACACTCTGACATGTTTGCTGCGCACTTAGGGGTGAACAAAACACAGCAAAGAATCACACAGAATTTTTACTGGCCTGAAATAGGGAAGCAGATCAAGGAGTTCTGTAAACAATGTGATGTGTGTCAGAGGCAGGGGAATAACCGTGACAGGACCAAAGCAAAGTTGTGCCCTTTGCCTGTGATTGACACTCCGTTCAAATGCATAGGGGTGGATATTGTGGGACCTTTGCCCAAAGCCACAAAGAGGGGGAACAGGTTCATTCTCACCATTGTGGACCATGCCACGAGGTACCCTGAAGCCATACCCTTGACTAACATTGAAACTAACACAGTGGCAGATGCCTTGGTGGGGTATATGTCCAGGATGGGATTCGCCTCAGAAATAATCACAGATTTGGGCGCATCGTTTACATCGAAGCTCATGAAACGGTTATGGCAAATCTGTGGACTTAAACACAAGGAAACCACTGCCTATCACCCTGAAAGTAATGGGTTAACGGAGAAGTTCAATGGGACTTTGATGCGCATGATTAGGGCTTACTTGGCAGAGAATCCAAAGAATTGGGACCAGAAGCTGCAATCCCTTTTGTTTGCTTATCGATCAGTGCCACAAGCCAGTACCGGGTTCAGTCCGTTTGAACTTTTGTTTGGGAGGAGGGTGAAAGGGCCCCTTGATTTAATCAAGCAAGATTGGGAGCAGATCACCCAGGATGACCCACAAGACGTTGTGACATATATAGACTCTTTAAGGAATGACCTAAAGAGAAACCTAGAGCTAGCAGCAGAGACCCTGCAAGCTCAAAAGGTCAGAAAGAAAGCTTGGGATGACCAGGAAGGCAGGGAGAGGCACTTTAACCCAGGGGAGGAAGTGCTTTGGCCTAGGCCTTGCAAAGAGAATAAACTGCAGATGGGTAGCCCAAAAATAAAATACTTGGGTCACATGGTAGGGGGAGGAGTGATCAAACCCCTAGAGGCCAAGATAGAAGCAGTTCGTGATTGGCCTAGACCCAACACCAAGAAAAAAGTCAAATCATTTCTTGGGTTGGTGGGCTACTACAGAAAGTTCATCCCGAGGTTTAGCGAGATTGCGGCTCCGCTGACCGATCTGACGCGGAAGAAGACTGATGACCGCATCCCGTGGACCAGCGACTGTGAGGAGGCGTTCCAGAGGTTGAAGGAGGCCCTCATCAACTATCCAGTGCTGCGTGCTCCAGACTTCGACCGGGAGTTCATCATCTACACCGATGCGTCTAACAGCGGGGTAGGAGCAGTTCTTTGCCAGGAGGATGAAAATGGTGACCAGCATCCAGTGTCCTACCTGAGTAGGAAACTCCAGAAAGGTGAGAGACATTTGGCAACCGTGGAAAAGGAGTGCCTGGCCATAGTCTACGCGATCCAGAAGGCCAAGCCTTACATCTGGGGAAGACATTTTATTCTGTGCACTGACCATTCACCACTGCAATGGTTAAAGACAATGAAAACCCACAATAGTAAACTTATGAGGTGGGCTTTAAACTTGCAAGACTATGACTTTGAAGTGAAGGTGGTCAGAGGGTCAGTGAACTGTGTTGCTGACGCCTTGTCAAGAAGACCCGAAGAATGAAGACGGCGAAGGAACATGGACTATGTATATATTTTGGTGACCAAAAGGTTAAATGTATCTGTTTATTAAACATGCCTGGTTTGTATGAATAAAGGTAACTTGATGTATTGTAAATGGTAAATGTTTAAATGCCTAATTGATATGGTTATCCTAGAGTAAGTATGGGATTGTATGTTATTGTATAACTGTTTTTGTATGTTTTGGATCCAGGTTGTTTTTTGGAGAAAAGCACTTTAGCTTTCCCCCTACAAAACAACTTATAAAGAGGGGAGGTGTTACATACAGCACTGATGTTACCTGTCTGTCATGGGTTTAGAGGGAAAGTTCCATCCTATGGGGAGTGGAAGGCGGGACATCAGGAGGAGGGGCTGTACTGTATATATATGTGGAGCGTGTGAGGAGAAGCTGTGAGGAGAGAAGCAGCTGGGAAGAAGAAGCTGGTGTGGGAGTCTGTGTGTCAGACAGGGTACTACTGTGTGTCAGTCAGTACCAACCTGATAGGTTCAGGTAGCTGGAGATAGATGAGCTGCACTTTCTGTATCAGCTTCGTAAGAATCTGAAATGTCATGCTGCAATAATGTCTGAAGACCACCAGGTGTCACTTCGACATCTCCTCGGAGCAATGTACCCCGCAGACCACGAGATGTCGCCCTTCTCCTTCTCTCTGATGCCAAAAAAGATGCAAAACTGTCCATGTGCTTTAAAAATGAAATTAGCACATAGGGAAAAAAAAATCACTGCAGAAATGCTTGTGAAGTTCAAGGAATTCACTCAGAGAAAAATGTACATTTAATAAGCCAATTTAACTTTAAAAACGTTCTTTCCTACCAAACTCCTGCATGGCTAATGTTTTTATCAAAGAAAACCGATTAGCTTTTCACTTACTCACACAGCTCTGCTTTAAGCAGACACTGCTTTTAATGCCATAAATCAAATATATAGTAGGCTAACGTCTTACTTTTACGATCGTTGCCTAGCTATAAATCTTCAAACTGTTGCTAGCAAAAATAAACAAAGCACGTGTTTCATGACACCGCTGCCACCATATAACGACTCTTATTTACTTCATTCAGTTCCTAAGAAGCTGTAATAAAGTAATTAGAGAAGCACAAGTAGGGATTTGATAAACAAACAAAGCAATCCCCTCTCTCTGCTGTCCGTCAGCCCAAATACAAACAGTTAGGAGCTTTACTCTTGTCTGTTTCAAAAAGCCCACTTGATTTTAAATAACACAACACAGACATATAAGATTTTAATTGGTTGGGCTGAATCATCAATTAATTAGGTAGCGTAAATTCAGTACTCAAAATGCATTCGGTTTGGTCAGGAAAGAACATAATTTTAAACTGTCAAATAGACAGAAGTATTTATTAAAGAATTAAATCAACATAACTCTAATATAATATAAATAGATATTTGTACAATTTTTTACTCTAAGCAGTTTCCCTCCCCTTCATTGCATTTCTCTAGAAAAATACTTAAACACATTCTCTAAATAAAAAAAAAAAATTATCTCACGTCCTTGAATACAGCTGGTAAAGCACAGAAGTTCTTTAGTTGTAGGGATATTTCAGCAACGACTATAAAATCAATCATGTAAATGTTTCTTCAGTCCATCATAAATCTCCATCTTGTCTTCTTCCTCTCAGCAGCAAAAAACGAACTCTCTCCTTGCTGTTTTTTAAACTGTCTTTTTATCTAGGGAAACTCCCACTCCCTTCGGCCAGCTATATTATTTTTTTTTTCCAGTTACCAGATAAGCAATGTGCAGAAAAAACTAGGTGAAAGTTCTTGCTGCCTAACTTAATTCCTCACACCCAGGAGAGCTTTCCTCCATTTCCTCAGGAAGTTTTGTCTAGGAAGGAAGCACAGGTACTGGCTCTATGGGCTTTTCTGGCTTATTCTCTCTGTCCCCACCCCCCACCGCATGGTTAAATTGGGACTTCCCAGGAGAGCTTTCCTCCATTTCCTCAGGAAGTTTTGTCTAGGAAGGAAGCACAGGTACTGGCTCTATGGGCTTTTCTGGCTTATTCTCTCTGTCCCCACCCCCCACCGCATGGTTAAATTGGGACTTCCCAGGAGAGCTTTCCTCCATTTCCTCAGGAAGTTTTGTCTAGGAAGGAAGCACAGGTACTGGCTCTATGGGCTTTTCTGGCTTATTCTCTCTGTCCCCACCCCCCACCGCATGGTTAAATTGGGACTTCCCAGGAGAGCTTTCCTCCATTTCCTCAGGAAGTTTTGTCTAGGAAGGAAGCACAGGTACTGGCTCTATGGGCTTTTCTGGCTTATTCTCTCTGTCCCCACCCCCCACCGCATGGTTAAATTGGGACTTCCCAGGAGAGCTTTCCTCCATTTCCTCAGGAAGTTTTGTCTAGGAAGGAAGCACAGGTACTGGCTCTATGGGCTTTTCTGGCTTATTCTCTCTGTCCCCACCCCCCACCGCATGGTTAAATTGGGACTTCCCAGGAGAGCTTTCCTCCATTTCCTCAAATACTCCTATTCTATCTACGATCCCATCTCTGTCCTTAACATGGTAGATATGCATGGCCTGTGGGAAGGTGGAGTTTTTAGCTTTGAACGAGGCTGAGCAGGAGAGCATGTCAAATGGCGTGCTAAATCTTCAAATCCTATCTTTACCGAAATTTGATACATTGGAATGACAACAAACATAGAACACTTCCACACTATTAGAGAGGAGGCCGGGTAGGTGGGGCTCGTCAGCCCTGGAAGGCAGCCCATCTAGGAGAAGGAAAACTCCGACTTCAAACCTCCACTGCCTTGTGGCTATATCCACTTATGGAAAGGGCTTCAGGAGATAACCTCGAGGCAAAATCCGGAGCCGGAGTCCCGGAGGCAGTTTATATCATTCCGCCAACTCCTGCGACGTCACTGGAACCAATTGTACTGGCTCTTGCCTTTCCACTGGACAATTTCAGTGACGTGGAGAGGGGGGATTTGCTGCTTGGGTAACAGCCTATCCTCCATACTATTTTTACCCAGGCTTCGTGCTCTGGAGAGGACACTCCAGCTTCGCATACAGCGTCGAAACAACACGGGAGGTAGCAGTTACCGGTTATAAGTCCTTGCTCAATTGGCGTAGAGCATGACGCCAGGGGCTACTTCTGACGGTGGGAGAGGTCATTACACCTCACCAGGTAGATACCGCCCGCCTTAAGCTGGGCAGCCCCCAGCCAGTAAGGTGCTACCTCGCCACGGTCTGTTAACTTCACGGGGTGCGTGGGGTTTAGGGTCAAACCCGAGAAGCAGATCGATAACTGTGCACCATGCAACAATCGTAAGAAAACGCCTGCCCTAAAGCTGGGCACCTGGAATGTACGGACAATGACCCCTGGCTTTCCTGACTACGGCTTTCCTAACGACCTGCAAGAAATAGATGATGTGCGCAAGACAGCTGTCATTGACATGGAACTGAGTAGACTGCAGATGGACATTGTTGCCCTGCAAGAGACAAGATTGCCAGACTCGGGATCTGTCAAGGAAAAAAACTTCTCATTCTTCTGGCAGGGAAAACCATCGAATGAGACCAGGGAATATGGTGTTGGCTTTGCAGTCAGAAATACTCTCCTGAGATGCATTGTTCCACCTACTGTGGGGAGTGAAAGAATCCTGTCTCTGCAGCTCCACTCATCAGCAGGACCAGTAACCCTCATTAGTGCATATGCACCAACACTGTCATCCACTCCAGAAGTGAAAGACAAATTCTATGACGATCTGGCAGCTGCTATCAAAAAAGTCCCTGAAAGAGAGGCACTGTTCATTCTTGGGGACTTTAACGCTAGAGTTGGTGCTGATCATAATTCTTGGCCCACTTGTCTAGGCCGTTTTGGCATTGGAAAGATGAATGAAAATGGCCAGCGCTTGCTGGAGCTTTGCTGCCATTATGGTCTTTGCGTCAGCAACACATTCTTTAACACGAAGCTGCAACACAGAGTTTCCTGGAGACATCCAAGATCCAAGCATTGGCATCAGCTCGATCTAATCCTCACTAGACGTTCCAGCCTTCCTAGTATTACGATCACACGCAGTTACCAGAGTGCTGATTGTGATACTGATCACTCCCTGGTGTGTAGTAGAGTAAAACTGCGAACAAAGAGAGTATATCACACGAAAAAGGAAGGAAGACCACGTATTGACATCAGCAAGACTCGTGATCAAAGAAAAGTGAAAGAATTTGCCCAAGCACTTGAGGAAGCCCTTCCAGGTCCGGCTACTGCAAATGCACCTGAACGATGGGAACACTTCAAGAACACTGTCTATAACGCCGCCTTGTCCACCTTTGGCAAGAAGACCCAAAAGGTGGCTGACTGGTTCGAAGCCCATTCAGAGGAGTTAATGCCAGCCATCGAGGTTAAGAGAAGAGCACTAGCAGCATACAAAGCCTGTCCTAGCGAGTACAACTTGCAAGCTCTTCGAGCTGCTCGCAGCCAAGTCCAACAGGCTGCCAGGAGATGCTCCAACGACTATTGGCTCCAGCTCTGCTCTCATATACAGTTAGCAGCGGACACAGGTAACATCAAAGGAATGTATGACGGTATCAAGCAGGCCTTAGGTCCAATACAGAAGAAATCTGCTTCCTTGAAGTCTGCTACAGGTGTGCTCATCCAGGACCGAGCACAGCAGATGGAACGCTGGGTACAGCACTACTGTGAGCTATATTCCAGAGAGAATGTAGTAACCGAAGAAGCATTAAATAACATTGAGTGCCTACCTGTCTTGGAAGAGCTGGACAGCGAACCAACCCTAGCAGAAATAAAAGCGGCCTTGGACTCCCTCGCCTCCGGCAAGGCACCTGGAAAGGATAACATCCCTGCTGAAGTGCTGAAATGCTGTAAGGAGATCATCACCACCGAACTGTACGAAATCTTTTGTCTCTGCTGGAGGGAAGGTGGAGTACCACAGGACATGAAGGATGCAAACATTGTCACATTGTACAAGAACAAAGGAGACAGGGGTGATTGCAATAACTACCGTGGCATCTCTCTTCTTAGCGTTGTAGGGAAGCTGCTTGCCCGTGTTGTTCTGAAGAGGCTCCAGGTGCTTGCAGACAGAGTCTATCCAGAATCACAGTGCGGATTTCGAGCTAATAGATCCACCACTGACATGGTATTCTCCCTCCGACAGCTGCAGGAGAAATGCAGGGAACAACAACAGCCACTCTTAGTGGCCTTCATAGACCTTACAAAAGCATTTGATCTGGTTAGCAGGGATGGCCTTTTTAAAATACTTCCCAAGATTGGATGTCCACCTCGTCTCCTTAACATCATCAGATCTTTCCATGAGGGAATGAAAGGCACTGTAGTTTTTGATGGCTCAACATCAGACCCCTTTGACATCCGAAGCGGAGTGAAACAGGGCTGTGTCCTCGCACCAACACTTTTTGGGATCTTTTTTGCTGTCATGCTGAAGCATGCCTTTGGAACTGCAACCGAGGGTGTCTATCTCCGGACTAGATCAGACGGAAAGCTCTTTAATCTCTCTAGATTGAGAGCGAAGACCAAAGTCCAACTGAAATGCATGCAGGACTTCCTCTTCGCAGATGATGCAGCCATCGTTGCCCACTCTGCTGAAGACCTCCAACAACTCATGAATCATTTCAGCAAGGCCTGCCAAGACTTTGGACTAACAATCAGCCTGAAGAAAACACAAGTCATGGGCCAGGGCGTGGACTTACCTCCTTCCATTACCATCTCTACACAAGAATTGGAGGTTGTTCATGACTTTGTGTACCTTGGCTCAACCATCTCTGACACCCTCTCTCTGGATGTCGAGCTGGATAAACGCATTGGCAAAGCAGCCACCATGTTCTCTAGACTCACAAAGAGAGTATGGCTCAATAAGAAGCTGACGACACATACAAAGATCCAAGTCTATAGAGCCTGTGTCCTAAGCACACTCCTGTACTGCAGTGAGTCCTGGACCCTTTGTGCACGGCAGGAGAGGAAGCTGAACACGTTCCATATGCGTTGCCTCCGACGGATTTTTGGCATCACCTGGCAGGACAAAGTCCCAAACAGAGTAGTCCTAGAACGAGCTGGAATTTTCAGCATGAATACATTACTGAAACAGCGACGTCTACGTTGGCTTGGGCACGTCGTGAGAATGGCTGACGGTCGGATTCCAAAGGACCTCCTGTATGGAGAATTAGTGCAGGGAAATCGCCCCAGAGGGAGACCACAGCTGCGATACAAGGACGTCTGCAAGCGAGATCTGAAGGCCTTAGGAATAGACCTCAACAGATGGGAAACCCTGACATCTGAGCGTTCAGCCTGGAGGCAGGCACTGCATCGTGGCCTCTCCCAATTTGAAGCGACCCTTGCCCAGCAGGCCAAGGCAAAGAGGAAATCACAAAAGCAGCAAAACCAGGGAGGGACAGATTGGATTTGTCTTCAGTGTGGAAGGGATTGTCACTCTCGAATTGGCCTCCTCAGCCACACTAGACGCTGTTCCAAGTCCTCCATACAGAGCACGCTACCATAGTCTTTCGAGACTGAAGGATGCCTAACTGTATGGGTAGCCAGAACTGATAGGTTCAGGGTCTGTGCTTTATTTAAAGGTGTTCTGTGTGAACCAAACTGGTGTATGTATGATTGAGACTAAGCCACGTTACTGTATCTTATTCACTTGATCATTTTATTTTCCCTATGTGTTATTTAAATAAACCTTATTCCTTTATTTGTTAAAAATCCATTCCTGGTCTGTGTGACTCCTTACAGGGAATGGTTGGTGGCAGCTTAGTGAAACTGTGGCATATCCCAGTAGGTCTGGGGTTGTCACATTGATTGGTGTCCAGCGTGTGGGATACGACTGGTCCAGTTGTCCAGTGGTCCAGCAAAGCCTTGGCAAGTGTGCCCAGAGCAAGGGGGGTCTAGTCAGGGACAATCTGAGAGCGCGTAGGTAATCTTCTAGGCTTACCTCATGGGGAGGTATGCTAGTGGAAGAACGTGCCACCTCAGATTGGGGACTAGATTAGGGAGCTCTGAGGCAACCTGTTTTGGCGGGAAAAAAGCTGAGGCAAAGCTGAGAGAAGTAGCAGTGATCTAGCTTGTCTGCTGAGAGGCCTAGCAGAGGGGGGTGGACTCTGGCTGGCAACAGTTGCAAGTTAGTGCTGAAGAACAGCAGCAATCTATAGAAGGCTGGTTCTGAGGCAAAAGAGAAAAAAAAGTGGTCGCTTTATTTTGAGGCTTGACTTTTGAAAGCAGCCTGTTCTGGGGGGGGATTATGCCCTTGACTCGAAGCCAAATGGCAGAAATGGGTGAAGTGAGGGAACCCCAGGTGGACCAAGGTTCTGAGGATGAATTTGGCTCAGTGCAGGATGAGAGCACGGGAGAACAGAACCCAGAACTCAGGAAAATGCTCATAGCCCAACAGCATGAACTAAGGATGAGGCAATTGGAAAGAGAAGAAAGATTAGAGAAAGAGAGAATGGGAATGGAAAGGGAGAGAGAGAGAGAGAAAATTGCTCTGGAAAAAGAAAGGATGGCGTTTGAGTTAAGAAAATTGGAACTGATGAATCAGAATAATAATAACAATAGAGATTCTGAGGGGGGCCAATTGTCTAAAACTGACCTGAAGAAATTCCCTGTGTACCACAAGGGAGATTGCCCTGAGGTGTTCTTTTCCCTTGTAGAGAGAGCGTTTGTGGACTTCTCAGTGAGGGAAACTGAGAAGATGACCATTATGCGATCTTTAATCAGTGGCAGCCTGGCAGAAGTCTATGCAGAGATGCCAGAGGAGCTGTTGAAAGATTTTGCAGAGTTTAAAAAACTGGTGTTTGCCAGACATGGGATAAATGCGGAACAGCTGCGGCAAAAATTCAGGTCACTCACAAAGAAACCAGAGCAGACTTTTACCCAAGTGGGGGCCCAACTGGTGAGGCTGCTAGAGAAATGGCTATCTCAGGAGGGGACAGAGACCTTCCAGCAGCTCAAAGACCTGATAGCGCTGGAATAGTTTTATTCAGTCCTGCATGGGGAACTGAAGTTCCAGGTGAGGGAAAGGAAACCGAAATCTGTGGCCAAAGCGGCCGAGATCGCAGATTTTATTTCCCAAATAAGAAAGCCCTTAGGTGAGGGGAAATCGATAGGTAAACCCAAAGAAACCTACAGCAAGTACTCTCAGGGACCAGGAAAAAACCAGCAAGTGGGAGGGGCCCATGGTGAAGGGAAGTCCTCAGACACGAAACCAAGACCTCAGATTTTGGAGGGAAAACCAAAACAAGAAGAGAAAGACTCAAAATACAGCAGAAAATGTTATTTCTGTCAAGGAAAGGGCCATCTAATCTCAGAGTGTGAGAAATTAAAGCAGCTAAAAGGAAATGTGCCTCATGATTTGAGTGGAACCAAGCCAAAAGCTGTGTTCTGTGTCCAGAAAGAGCAAAGCTCCTTGCCACTGAGGGAGCCTGTTGCCATGGCTACTCAATCTGGAACAGTTACATCTGCTGATCAGGCTGAGGAAAATGGTCCTCTTGTGGAGGTCAAGCGCTGCTTGCTAGTGAGAACAGATTCGCAGTTGTTTGAAACCGCAGGGGTGGACGTAGGAATACTTGACCATCAGTATAGGGGGCTGAGGGATACTTGTTCCCAGGTGACCCTGTGCCATCCAGATATAATTCCTAGGGAGTATATAATCCCGAATGAGAGCATGAAGGTGGCAGGGATTGAGGGACAGGTGATCTCGCTGCCAGTAGCTGAGGTACCTGTGAACTTCCAAGGCTGGAGGGGAGTTTGGCGGCTAGCGATTTCATCGACTCTGCCAGCAGCCGTGCTCGTGGGAAATGACCTGGCTGAACATGTGAAACGGGTGCTAGTGATTACACGCTCACAAGCCACCACGGGGACAGTTCAGGGGGGTACTGATGAGCCCGAGACGGAAGGAGAGGGAAGTTCCGAAGCTGTGGTGGAAACCTTAACCACAGACAGCCGATTTGGCCAAGAGCAAAAGGCAGACGCCACTCTCCAAAAGTGTTTTGAACAGGTGACAGACGCCCAGCTAACACCTGAAACCCCAGTGAGATTTCGAGAGAAAAAGGGAATTTTATATAGAGAGACCCTGAGGAATATCTCAAAAGGGGGAGATGGGATCAGAATTCAGCTAGTGGTACCTGAAAAGTATCGCCCCATGATCTTACAAAGGGGACACTCTGACATGTTTGCTGCGCACTTAGGGGTGAACAAAACACAGCAAAGAATCACACAGAATTTTTACTGGCCTGAAATAGGGAAGCAGATCAAGGAGTTCTGTAAACAATGTGATGTGTGTCAGAGGCAGGGGAATAACCGTGACAGGACCAAAGCAAAGTTGTGCCCTTTGCCTGTGATTGACACTCCGTTCAAATGCATAGGGGTGGATATTGTGGGACCTTTGCCCAAAGCCACAAAGAGGGGGAACAGGTTCATTCTCACCATTGTGGACCATGCCACGAGGTACCCTGAAGCCATACCCTTGACTAACATTGAAACTAACACAGTGGCAGATGCCTTGGTGGGGTATATGTCCAGGATGGGATTCGCCTCAGAAATAATCACAGATTTGGGCGCATCGTTTACATCGAAGCTCATGAAACGGTTATGGCAAATCTGTGGACTTAAACACAAGGAAACCACTGCCTATCACCCTGAAAGTAATGGGTTAACGGAGAAGTTCAATGGGACTTTGATGCGCATGATTAGGGCTTACTTGGCAGAGAATCCAAAGAATTGGGACCAGAAGCTGCAATCCCTTTTGTTTGCTTATCGATCAGTGCCACAAGCCAGTACCGGGTTCAGTCCGTTTGAACTTTTGTTTGGGAGGAGGGTGAAAGGGCCCCTTGATTTAATCAAGCAAGATTGGGAGCAGATCACCCAGGATGACCCACAAGACGTTGTGACATATATAGACTCTTTAAGGAATGACCTAAAGAGAAACCTAGAGCTAGCAGCAGAGACCCTGCAAGCTCAAAAGGTCAGAAAGAAAGCTTGGGATGACCAGGAAGGCAGGGAGAGGCACTTTAACCCAGGGGAGGAAGTGCTTTGGCCTAGGCCTTGCAAAGAGAATAAACTGCAGATGGGTAGCCCAAAAATAAAATACTTGGGTCACATGGTAGGGGGAGGAGTGATCAAACCCCTAGAGGCCAAGATAGAAGCAGTTCGTGATTGGCCTAGACCCAACACCAAGAAAAAAGTCAAATCATTTCTTGGGTTGGTGGGCTACTACAGAAAGTTCATCCCGAGGTTTAGCGAGATTGCGGCTCCGCTGACCGATCTGACGCGGAAGAAGACTGATGACCGCATCCCGTGGACCAGCGACTGTGAGGAGGCGTTCCAGAGGTTGAAGGAGGCCCTCATCAACTATCCAGTGCTGCGTGCTCCAGACTTCGACCGGGAGTTCATCATCTACACCGATGCGTCTAACAGCGGGGTAGGAGCAGTTCTTTGCCAGGAGGATGAAAATGGTGACCAGCATCCAGTGTCCTACCTGAGTAGGAAACTCCAGAAAGGTGAGAGACATTTGGCAACCGTGGAAAAGGAGTGCCTGGCCATAGTCTACGCGATCCAGAAGGCCAAGCCTTACATCTGGGGAAGACATTTTATTCTGTGCACTGACCATTCACCACTGCAATGGTTAAAGACAATGAAAACCCACAATAGTAAACTTATGAGGTGGGCTTTAAACCTGCAAGACTATGACTTTGAAGTGAAGGTGGTCAGAGGGTCAGTGAACTGTGTTGCTGACGCCTTGTCAAGAAGACCCGAAGAATGAAGACGGCGAAGGAACATGGACTATGTATATATTTTGGTGACCAAAAGGTTAAATGTATCTGTTTATTAAACATGCCTGGTTTGTATGAATAAAGGTAACTTGATGTATTGTAAATGGTAAATGTTTAAATGCCTAATTGATATGGTTATCCTAGAGTAAGTATGGGATTGTATGTTATTGTATAACTGTTTTTGTATGTTTTGGATCCAGGTTGTTTTTTGGAGAAAAGCACTTTAGCTTTCCCCCTACAAAACAACTTATAAAGAGGGGAGGTGTTACATACAGCACTGATGTTACCTGTCTGTCATGGGTTTGGAGGGAAAGTTCCATCCTATGGGGAGTGGAAGGCGGGACATCAGGAGGAGGGGCTGTACTGTATATATATGTGGAGCGTGTGAGGAGAAGCTGTGAGGAGAGAAGCAGCTGGGAAGAAGAAGCTGGTGTGGGAGTCTGTGTGTCAGACAGGGTACTACTGTGTGTCAGTCAGTACCAACCTGATAGGTTCAGGTGTCTGTATGGGTAGCCAGAACTGATAGGTTCAGGGTCTGTGCTTTATTTAAAGGTGTTCTGTGTGAACCAAACTGGTGTATGTATGATTGAGACTAAGCCACGTTACTGTATCTTATTCACTTGATCATTTTATTTTCCCTATGTGTTATTTAAATAAACCTTATTCCTTTATTTGTTAAAAATCCATTCCTGGTCTGTGTGACTCCTTACAGGGAATGGTTGGTGGCAGCTTAGTGAAACTGTGGCATATCCCAGTAGGTCTGGGGTTGTCACAGCTCCCCTTGGGGGGAAGGAAGGAAAGAGGACCCTGGTTTCAACCCCCCCTTTTTTTATTCCTCCTCTTGTCGGGGGACGTTTTTCTTCAGGGGGGAAAGAGAGAAAGGAGGGTCCCGATCCCACCGGGGGGGCGGACGGGACACAAGGAAGCTCTCCAGGATCCTCCCCTATGCCGTGTCTATGAGTGCGTGTGCGTGCAGGGAATCATCCTCTGGGAGGGGGTTGTTGTCACCCCCCCGTGCCTAGAGACACCCCCCTTTTCCTTTTCTCCTTTTCTTCCTTCCTTGGGGGGGCGGTGACTGTGTCTCTTCCCCTCCTTTATTCTCTCCCCCTTCCGTCTTCCCCTCCCCCTCCCCCTTTCCTTCCTCCTCCCCACCGACTCTCCGGGTGACCCCCACCACACACACACATACCAAGGGATTTCCCCCCCCTTTCACGCTTGGCCATGGGGACTTTTTGATTCCTTTTGCGGGGGGAGTAGAGAGGGATTTTTAAATGTCCAGTGCCCTCTATGCCCTCTTTGTGGCGCAAATATTGGTCTTGGGGGGGGAGGACCATTTTTTCCTCAGAAACCCCTTAGAATACTAGCCCTAAGACAGACCGTCAATGAATTTTTGAAATAAATAAATAAATTCCTTCATAAATCTCCTTCCTGCTTCCACTACTGTATTTCAAAATCCGTGAGACGTTATTGTGGCAGCCGTCCTGTTTGTCAGAGAATTGGACATGCAACTCAGATTACTGAAGCTGAACTTCAGAGTATGCCTGTTATTTCTGAACCTTTTTAAAAAAACGCATTTGGAAGTTGTGGGCCCTTTTCCACTCAGTCAGACTGTTTTCTCCTTCCCGCGTCCAGTGTCCTTTGAGGAAGTGACCCCCGTCTTGCCCCCAACTCAGAGGCTGGGATCTTCTGGATCAAGACTAGAGATCTCTGTGCGAGGACCTCCTGCTGGAGATTTCTGGGATCAAATTATCTCCAGGTAAGGATCCTGTTCCCCTTCATGGATTGCTGCCTTGTCACGGCGAAGGGGCTTGAGCAACTCAGAGAAGCTATGGGCTATGCCGTGTAGGGCCACGCAAGACGGACAGGTCATAGTGGAGAGTTCCGACTAAACGCAATCCACCTGGAGTAGGAACCGGCAATTCCACTCCAGTATCTTTGCCAAGAATGCCCCATGATCAGAAACAAAAAGCTAAAAGATATGATGCTGGAAGATGGGCCCCTCAGGTCGGAAGGCGTCCAACATACTACTGAGGAAGAGCGGAGGACAAGTACAAGTATCTCCAGAGCTAATGAAGTGGTTGGGCCAAAGCCGAAAGGACGCTCAGCTGTGGACGTGCCTGGAAGTGAAAGGAAAGTCCGATGTTGCAAAGAAAAATATTGCATAGGAACCTGGAATGTAAGATCTATGAACCTTGGGAAG
Organism: Pogona vitticeps; assembly: GCF_051106095.1. Lineage (NCBI taxonomy): Eukaryota > Metazoa > Chordata > Lepidosauria > Squamata > Agamidae > Pogona > Pogona vitticeps. The sequence continues at coordinate 8,887,789 of NC_135784.1, forward strand.
CTGGAAGTAGTCAAAGAGGAGATGGCAAGAATAAACATTGACATCCTGGGAGGTTTGGCCTTGGAGTTCAGAACGAAGCAGGACAAAGGCTAATAGAGTTTTGTCAAGAGAATAAGCTGGTCATCACAAACACTCTTTTCCAAGAACACAAGAGGCGACTCTATACATGGAAATCACCAGATGGGCAATATCGAAATCAGATTGATTATATTCTCTGCAGCCAAAGATGGAGAAGCTCTATACAGTCAGCAAAAACAAGACCTGGAGCTGATTGTGGCTCTGATCATCAGCTTCTCATAGCAAAATTCAAGCTTAAACTGAAGAGAATGGAAAAACCACTGGACTCCTCAGGTATAATCTAAATCAAATCCCTCATGAATACACAGTGGAAGTGAAGAACAGATTGAAGGAACTCGATTTGGTGGACAGAGTGCCTGAAGAACTTTGGATAGAGGCTCGTAACATTATACAGGAGGCAGCAACGAAAACCATCCCAAAGAAAAGGAAATTGAAGAAAACAAAGTGGCTGTCCAAGGAAGCCTTACAAATAGCAGAGAGGAGAAGGGAAACAAAATGCAGGGGAGATAGGGAAAGTTACAGAAAATTGAATGCAGACTTCCAAAGAATAGCAAGGAGAGACAAGAGGGCCTTCTTAAATGAACAATGCAAAGAAATAGAGGAAAATAACAGAAAAGGAAAAACCAGAGATCTGTTCAGGAAAATTGGACATATCAGAGGAACCTTTGGTGCGAGGATGGACATGATAAAGGACAAAAATGGAAGGGACCTCACAGAAGCAGAAGACATCAAGAAGAGGTGGCAAGAATACACAGAGGAATTATATCAGAAAGATTTGGATATCCCGGACAACCCAGGCAATATAGTTGCTGACCTAGAGCCAGACATCCTGGAGAGTGAAGTCAAGTGGGCCTTAGAAAGCCTGGCTAACAACAAGGCCAGTGGAGGTGATTGCATTCCAGCTGAACTATTTAAAATCTTAAAAGATGATGCTGTTAAGGTGCTACATTAAATATGCCAGCAAGTTTGGAAAACTCAACAGTGGCCAGAGGACTGGAAAAGATCAGTCTACATCCCAATACCAAAGAAGGGAAGTGCCAAAGAATGCTCCAACTACCGCACAATTGCACTCATTTCACACGCTAGCAAGGTTATGCTCAAAATCCTACAAGGTAGGCTTCAGCAATATGTGGACCGAGAACTCCCAGATGTACAAGCAGGATTCCGAAGGGGCAGAGGAACTCGAGACCAAATTGCTAACATGGGCTGGATTATGGAGAAAGCCAGAGAGTTCCAGAAAAACATCTACTTCTGCTTCATTGATTATGCAAAAGCCTTTGACTGTGTGGACCACAGCAAACTATGGCAAGTCCTTAAAGAAATGGGCGTGCCTGACCACCTTATCCATCTCCTGAGAAACCTATATGTGGGACAGGAAGCAACAGTTAGAACTGGATATGGAACCACTGATTGTTTAAAAATTGGGAAAGGAGTACGACAAGGCTGTATATTGTCTCCCTGCTTATTTAACTTATATGCAGAGTACATCATGCGGAAGGCTGGACTGGAGGAATCCCAAGCTGGAATTAAGATTGCCGGAAGAAATATCAACAACCTCCGATATGCAGATGATACCACTCTGATGGCAGAAAGCGAGGAGGAACTAAAGAACCTTGTAATGAGGGTGAAAGATGAGAGTGCAACAAACGGTCTTAAACTCAACATCAAAAAAACTAAGATCATGGGCACTGGTCCCATCTCATCCTGGCAAATAGAAGGGGAAGATATGGAGGCAGTGACAGATTTTACCTTCTTGGGCTCCATAATCACTGCAGACGGAGATAGCAGCCACAAAATTAAAAGATGCCTGCTTCTTGGGAGGGAAGCGATGACAAACCTTGACAGCATCTTAAAAAGCAGAGATATGATCTTGCCAACAAAAGTCCAAATAGTCAAAGCTATGGTTTTTCCTGTAGTGATGTATGGAAGTGAGAGCTGGACCATAAAGAAAGCTGACCGCTGAAGAATTGATGCCTTTGAATTGTGGTGCTGGAGGAGACTCTTGAGAGTCCCCTGGACTGCAAGGAGAACAAACCTATCAATTCTAAAGGAAATCAACCCTGAGTGCTCACTGGAAGGACAGATCCTGAAGCTGAGGCTCCAATACTTTGGCCATATCATGAGAAGAGAGGACTCCCTGGAAAAGACCTTAATATTGGGAAAGTGTGAAGGCAAGAGGAGAAGGGACGACAGAGGATGAGATGGTTGGACAGTGTCACCGAAGCAACCAACATGAATCTGACACAACTCCGGGAGGCAGTGGAAGATAGGAGGGCCTGGCGTGCTCTGGTCCATGGGGTCACGAAGAGTCGGACACTACTAAACGACTAAACGAACAAAGGATCCTGTTCCCTTTTGTGCCTAGACTGTGAAGGATGATGGTTGGCTGCCCCACCGAGGATGCCTCAGTCAACGGACGCGCCCTGAGCGTGTGTGTCGGGAGCCCAAAGCTCCTGTGCCACAGTCAGGAACATGACCGTACATTTAAGAAAGCATTTTGTTCTGCTGCTGCACCCGAATGGAGAGTTGGGATCCAGTGCATGTTTTTAATTTAAATTTATTTTTTAAAAATCAATTGTCTAGAACATATTCAATAAAATAGCCTTTCTCATTACTTGCTCCCTCCTCCCACCCCACTTTCTGTCCCATTGCAGACATGAGATATGAGACCTTCGAGACATGCCCTTAAAATGTTCACATTTCAATCTGCCTCACGACGTCCCCAAATGCAAGAGCCTCACAGGCTGAGATTAGCTTTATTACTGATAAATAGCTATGAAAAGTTCTCCCTCCTCGCTAAATACATTAACGAGGTGGGATAGATGGGGATTTTATTCCTTTGGCTGCCTGAAGCTTCTTTGATAATTTTTCCTGTACTGCCATCTGCCCTTTTTCACTGTGTCCGGTTGTCGCCGAAACCCCTTGAGGATTACTCCAAAATACTGTAGGTCAGTGGCTATTCTGGCCACCTAAGACGTGGCTTATAAAATTTTCCTGATCTCCCATTCTCTCTCTCTCTCTCTCTCTCTTGCTCTCTTGCTCTCTCGCTCTCTCATACACACACACACACACAAACACACACACAAACACACACACAAACCCTTCGTTGTAGAATGTCATTTCCAAGAAGTGAGCTATGGATCCCCAGAGGATTGGGAAAGGTGTGAAAGGGAGGCAGAGAGGTGTGGATGAGAAGAGCCGGGCGGGGAGAAGGGAGATCGGGCCCATCACCCGCCCCCCTTTTAACCCTATTCTGGCTAATTGACTGGCTGGCTGCCCCTGTCTCCGTGGGTCCATTACAAATATCTTGACACCCCTCCTAAATTCAAGTTTTGAACATTCCCGGTCTAATTGACAAAAGTACATGTCTTCCTTCTGGGGAGATTGTGGCATTTGCCCGGTGGCCCTTGCTTCTTGTTTCACCAAACACAGAGCTCACGAAGGCATCCCAACACGCCCGTTAGCACGTTGGCACCCGTTGATCTCGTTATTTCCTATAAAAGGCTGAGGCCCAGTCACTACTGAACTTTTAAAGAGAAACAGGTTTATTGACTACACGTTTTCTTATGACTAATTCTTAAGCACATTCTTAAAGTTCCACAAAGCTTCAGTATTTCACTTTAACCTCTTCTATCTTAATTAGTACAGGTCACACTGTGACTGACTAATCACTCCTTGAACACTCTCTCTGCCTCAAAACCATAAACTCTTTCGCTCTTCTCTGTCTCTCTGACTGAACTGGGCTCTGACTCGCCCCCTCCCTTCTCGCCTCTCTGGCTCCGCCTCCCAACCGCTCTCCTTGGTACGTGCCAATAATCGTCTACCTGAACCAAAGCAGGGTGATCGCTACAAGGAGGTTTTGTAAAGAGGTCCATGTGACGTTCCACCCACAGTGTTCCCTGTTTGTTTCCCCCAAACACAGGTTCACTCTCTGGATACGTTTACTCTTTCTTCCGCTACCACCAGTGGATCTCTCACCCACACTGCACCATATATGCATCAGACACGTGCTGCCAATATAACTTGTTTATTTATCTTTTGGGTTTTGAAATCACAGATGTTCTTTTATTGTAGTTTAGGATCACTCATTATTCTTCTATTTGATTACATGTTTGCTTATTCAGGTGTCGTATTTCCTTATTCACATTAACCATTTCATTAATATTCTCTGACAATCTTTTTAGCCTTTTTATTCCATTTATCTCCTCCTCATTCTCTCTAACTCTCCAACTTTCCTATTCTCTCTTCTTAAGGCTTCCATTCTCCTCTCTAACCCCCTCCCTCCAGGGGTCTCCTTGACTCCGCCCCTCCTGTCTTCTCATAGGCTCCTGGCCTTGACCTTCAGCTATGATAGACAGGGCTGACGTGGGCATTCCGCCACAGGCAGCAATATTGTCTTTACTTATTTTATTTATTTATTTATTTATTTGATTTATACCCCGCCTATCTGGACCGATGGACCACTCTAGGCGGCTTCCAATATAAAATTAAACAATAAAACACAACAAATACATGACAAATGCAAAACAACTAAAGTAAACTAAAAAATAGGAAAAAGAAGAAAAAGAAGAAAATCAAGAATTGGCTGGAGGGAAGACCTGAATGAATAACCATGTTTTTAATTGGGTTTTGAAGATGCCCAGCGTAGGGGCCGCGCGAATTCCCGGAGGGAGATTGTTCCAAACACGAGAAACCACCGCCGAGAAGGCCCGGTTTCGTGTTTTCTCCTTCCGGGCCTCTCTCGGCGTCAGGCTCCTCAGCCTCACCTCCTGACTCGCGCGGGTGATCTGGGTAGACTTTGGTGGAAGTAGGCGTTCCGCCAAGTATCGAGGTCCTAAACCGTTTAGGGCCTTATATGTAAGCATTAAAACTTTGAAGTTGACGCGGAAACAGATGGGCAGTCAATGCAATGCGGCCAGCGTAGGAGAAATATGGTGGTGTTTTCTCACTCTGGCTGCAGCATTCTGCACCACCTGAAGTTTCCGCATCAGCCTCAAAGGCAGCCCCACGTAGAGCGCATTGCAGTGGTCTAATCTTGAGATTACGAGTGGTGATACCAAGGTGGTGAGCGCCCCCGAGTCAAGGTAGGGTCGCAGCCAGGCAATCCGCCAGAGATGGAAGAAGGCAGTGTGGACTACCGACGCCACCTGGGATTCCATGGTGAGCATCGGGTCCAAGTGTATGCACAAGCTACGAACCCCACTCTTCACGGCCAAGGTGAATCCCCCAAACGTGAGTCACCCAAGCCACCCACCGCAGGGACACCCACTCTCAGAACTTCCGTCTTATCCGGGTTCAGCCTCAGCCCGTTCTCCTGCATCCACTTCAGTACGGCCTCCAGGCAGCGGTGAAGGGAAAGGACAGCATCACCTGCAGTTGGTGAAAAGGAGATGTAGAGCTGGGTGTCATCGGCATATTGATGACACAAAGCCCCACACCCCCTGATGACCCCACCCAGCGGTCTCATATACAGTAGATGTTAAACAGCATTGGGGAGATGGTCGACCCCTGTGGAACCCCACAATTGAGACTCCACGGGGCTGAGACACTCTTCCCAAGCTGTACTCTCTGGGGATGGTCCCCCAAGAAGGAACGGAGCCAGGCCAATGCCAGGCCATCGATGCCCAGCTCGAAGAGCCTCCCCAGGAGGATACCATGGTCTACGGTATCAAAGGCCGCTGAGATGTCGAGGAGGACCAGCAGAGACACTTTGCCTCTGTCGTCCTCCCTCAACAGGTCATCGTACAGGGCGACCAATGCTGTCTCTGTACCATGGTGCGGCCTGAAGCCCGACTGAAATGGATCCAGGGCATCTGTTTCGTCCAGATGTGCCTGAAGCTGGTCAGCCACCACCCTCTCTTCATGGGGGCAAAATTCAACTTTTACTTTTCCCTCTTTTGCAACCTGCCATCTGGTTTGTTCAGTTATTATTATTATTATTATTATTATTATTATTATTATTATTATTATTATTATTATTATTATTATTATTATTATTATTATTATTATTATTATTATTATTATTATTATTATTATTATTATTATTATTATTATTATTCACTTGTTTTACTGTATTAACCATAACCCTCACCTTCTGCTCCTGTTTCCCATCCTCCCTTTTCAGATATACTCTCTGTGCTTCCCTTAGTAAGTCTTCCATAGATTTGTCACTCCAATTTTTTATCTTTTCCCACTTCTTCCTAATATCTGGCCATGATTCACTCACAAAATTGATTTTTAGGAGGGCTTGTGACACTTTATCCTCTGTGTTCAGCCCAGAGTATTTTCTCATGCTCTCTTTCAGCCTCTGGAGAAACCCTGATGGGCTTTCATTTTTGCCCTGTTGTGTTTCAAAAGCCTTTGTGGTATTTTGTGACTTAGGGGTGGCCACTTTTATTCCCCTTATTATTGAATGTCTTAGATCATGCATGTTAGTTCTATGGCCAGCGTTCTGATGATCCCATTGGGGGGTATTGATTAGGATATTTCTGGTCTGCTGGTGTCTGGTTTGTCCCGAGTGGATGTTCCTCTTCCCATTCGGTTCTACGAATCATCTGCTCTCATTCCCAGTAAATGAAAAGCTCATGATTGACATCATTCTCTCCCCCCCCCCCCCAGGTATATACATTTGGCTCTAGGAACTGATCTATCTTCCCTGCTAGTTCTACTGGGTCTTCTATCAATGACTTCATCTCCTTCTCAAAACTCCTTATTTCCACACTACTTGGGGGGGGCATTCACAAATCCTACCTGATTAGGCCCCATCACTACTTCCCGAAGGGGACATGATTCAATAACTGTAATATCAGTATCCTCCTTTTTCTTGTATTTACTTTCCCGTATTTATCTTATTGTTCATTCACTAGAATCTGGTGCATTAATAAAAGCGGGTTCCTGGGGTGGGACAAGGGGTGAATTAGCTTCAAATGCCCCAAATTATGGCCAAAACACTGCAGGTAGTCTGATGCTTTCCTTAGTTTAGTTCATACAAAACAACAATTTATCATTTTCTTATCTTCCCTTCCAAGCATAGCCTAAAATCGAGATAATGTCGTTTTGATGATGATGATGATGATGATGATGATGATGATGATGATGATGATGATGATGATGATGATGATGATGATGATGATGATGATTAGGATAACTTGGGTTGGGGTAAAGGGGATGGGAAGAGGGTTTGGGTTAGGGGGAGAAACAAAAATATACTAACATCCATTCTATTCATATTGCAATATCAAGATTCAAACTCAGCTGTTCTGCTATTTTCTGCCCTCCATATTTTAGTTCGAGCACTACCTGATGACTCTAGTTGTGGAAAAAGTCCCATCTTTTTGTTGCCTTTTGTAATGGTCTGTCCTTCATCCCTTCTGATAGAATGTCCATTTCTGCCGTTTCCTTTATCATTTCCATAAGATCTTCTTGTTTTGGTACCACCCGACTTTTCCAATGTGTAGGGTCAAGGGAGGAGGTAGTGGCACGGCAGCAAAAGCGATCAAGGATCACCGGGCAAGACGGAGCGCTGGACATCTCTGCTCGATTCACTGTGGTTATACATTCTTTTAATTATTTTATCTTTTGAGCCTAGTAAAGCTTTATCAAATGTCATTTGTTCTAGATAGAAACCTATATCTGGACTCAAGCTGTGCTCTGGACCACCAGTCTATACATATATTCTGTATTTCCAACACTTCTTTATACCTTAGCTCACAGTCCTTTTTCAATAAGTCTTGATATCTTAGGAACTTGACTTTTGTCATTGGATTGGGTTGAGTAAAGGCCTCTATAGGTGATACCCATACTGGTCTTTTTTGGTAGATTTGTTGAATAGTCTTTGTCCAGGTTCCTAACAAAGCTCTTCTTATCATATGTGAATTAAAATGTGTTTGTTCTTTGTCTTTTTTATACCACAGAAAAGAATGCCATCCACTCTACAGATCATGCCCTTCTAAGCTGAGTAATCTACCATTTCCCAAAATTATTCATTCTTTTATCCAGTCTTATACGCAGGATCTATAGTACAAATCCCCAGTCTGGTACAAATCTCATAATTATCTTACTGAGTTCTTTAAAAAGAAAATTTTCATTTCCGTAGCAGTGTCTGCCTGCTTTAGAAAAGCAAAGCAATTTTGAAGGCTTTTCTACCCCTTGTATTTTATTCAGAAAAAGGGGGGGGAGCAATGTTAGGACTTTCATAACCAAAGAAATGAAGCCACAAGCAACTTGACCCTCTCCTTCTGCTGGCCTTGATGTAGCTGTGTTCCTCCTTTCTCATGACAGTCGTGGACAGAGCCAAACCCTTGTCTTGATCCCCAGTGAGATTTCCTTCTGTTCTGCATTCCTCATGGCATCTTCTCTTTTTTTCTCCATCAGGTAAGAAACAGGAGACTCAGAATTATATGGATCTACTTCTTCTGCCACTGAAAAGAGAGGAGAAACTCACCTGACTTTACATGAAAGAACTGACATGAAAAAAGCAATATAAATGCACAGAATGTGGAAAGAGCTTCAGCCTTACCAGAAGCTTCAGTAGATGACAAAGAACTCACATGGAAGGAAGATTATAAAAACATGGAGTGTAGAAAGAGCTTCCAAGTCAGCAGTCACTTGAGTTCCCATCAACGAAATAACACAGGTGAGAAACCCTATAAATGCATGGAATGTGGAAAGAGCTTCAGTCAGAGCTGTCACCTTAGTTCCCATCAGCACACACTGGGGAGAAACCATTTAAATGTATGGAATGTGGGAAGTCCTGCATTAATAACAGTACCCAGAATTCCCATCAAAGAACTCACACTGGGGAGAAACCATATAAATGTTTTGATTGTGGAATGAGCTTCAGTCAGTCACCTGAGTTGCCATCAACGATCTCACACAGGGCAGAAACTCTATAAATGTATGGAATGTGAAAAAAGCTTCAGTGTGTATGGATCATATACTAATCATTTAAGAACTCACATAGGGGAGAAACCATACGCATTGAATGTGGAGAGATTCAGCCGGAGCAGTGCCCTTAGTTCCCATCAACAAACTCACATTGGAGAGAAACCGTATGAATGTATAGATTGTGGAAGGAGCTTCAATCAAAGCAATAGCCTTGGTTTACATAAAAAAACCTCATTTGGGGGAGAAACCATATATGTGTAAGAATGAGAAAGAGCTTGAGTCAGAAGCCATTCAATCAGAAGCCCTTGATCCCCTTTTACAGACAGTAGATTGAGCTGAGATGGCTAGTGCATCATCTTGTCTGGTGAGGTTAATGTGCTTTCTTCCTGCGATGTCCAATGAGGTGGACAGAGTCGTTGTGCGCTGTCTTGCCACCACCTCCTCTTTAGACCCTTGGCAGGCTTAGCTCATCAAAGCAGCCTTCTTGAATAAAGTGATCGAGAGGCCCTCCTGGAGGGAACTGTTGTCCTTGAGCTGTTCCAGTCAGGCTTTAGGCCATGGCATGCACCAACAGCATTGGTCGCCCTGCAGAGGACCTCCTGAGGGAGGCTGACGGGCAATATTTCCTTGTTAGTCCTCCTCGATATCTCAGCGGCCTTTGATACCGTTGACCACGGTGTCCTGCTTTCCGAGTTGGGGATCAGTGGCCTCGCTTTGGTGGGACTCTGTTCCTTCATGGAGAACCGTCTCCAGAGAGTGCAGCTTGGTGAGGTGACTTCCACCCTGTGGATCCTCAATTGCGGGGTTCCTCGGGGTCGATCATCTTGCCAAAGGTATTTAAAATCTGAGGGTGCTGGGTGAGGTCAACCGGAGTTGTGGGGCCCAGTGCAAGCAGTACACTGATGACACCCAGCTTTGCCTCTCCTTTTTTCCAACTGATGTGGATACTATTCTTTTTTTAAAAAAATTATTTTATTTTTAAAGTACTAGGTATAGGGTAGGGAATACAAAGGTTAAAAGGAAGTGGAAGGGTTGGGAAAAAGATTTTAAGGATAGGAGTGTAAGCTAACCCATTCTAATAACCATAAAAACCACTAATCATTACAAGGAGAACACAGAATATACAATCATCCAATCTATTTATATTCAGTATACAAGTATCCAATCTATTCATTTTTCAAAAAAAAAATCCACTTTCTACATTGTTTTTTAACTATTTTAATACCCTCTAGCTATCAACTTACATTTATGTTTTAGTTGGAATCTAAGTTACTCCAACAGTATCAGGAGATCGAGACCATTTGTGAAACACATCCGCTCTTTCAATTTCCTTCTCTCTTGGACATACATTCAGCACACCTGAAAAAGTATCCATTTCTGTCACTTCCCATATTTTCTCAGTATGCTTCTCCTGTTTCTGTGGCTGTGTTTTCCAGTTTTTGGAAGAGAAGGATGAGTAGGAGAGCTCATCGAGTGTTGGAAAATGATCACCCCTCTTGTCTTCTTTGCTCAAGGCTACACGTGCCCAATTCTTTTCAAGCGAAGTCAATACCAAGAATTGGAAGGACAGGATATGTTTTTTTTGGGGGGGAGGAAGGAGGTAGAGAGGTCCAGATGTGGGACCTTTTGCCATTCCACCCTTCCACATCACCCCTTTGAGGTGCAGGAGACTTGTGCCCCCTTTTCCCCAGGACCACTTCAGGGTATTTGTTGACCTCAGGAACTCCCCACCACTTGACATTCCTACTGAAGACACTGGTAGCCCCTGGCCCAGACCAGCCCCCTCCTCTTGCTTCCCTTCTGCCTCTCAGCAGCAAAAACCCAGCTTGATTGGGGTGTTTTGAGATTGGCCGTCGAACAGACTTTTTTGAATAACAGGACGGCTTTTGCATTTCTGTTCTTTTAAATCTCTATTTCATATGGTTTTCACCAAACATTTTTATATAACGTTCATTTAATTCTTCTGTAATATTGGAGTAATGTTCTGTTTTTTGCTTTTAATGTTGTGTTTTTAAGGATGGAAGCTGTTAAATAAGTGAGATCTCCCCTTGTGAAGCCAGAGGTTGGGAGTTTAATTTCTCCCCTGTGCCTCTTTGAGAAAGGCTGCACTTGATGACCCAACTCCGGGAGGCTGTGGAAGGCAGGAGGGCCCAGCGTGCTCTGGTCCACCGGGTCACGAGGAGTCGGACATAACTAAATGACTAAACAAGTAAAACCCTAACCCTAACCCTGCCCCGCCCTTGTGCAGCAGCCAGAAGAAGATGACATGACTGTATTTGAATAAATGTAGATTGTTGAACTAAGCCCTAATGCATTCTTCGAGCAAAAATTAATATAAAACCCTGTCTTATTTTGGGGAAAACATGGGACCTCCTCTTTACAATCAGCTAATGGATAATAGAAGCAGCAAGTTTGTGCAAATATTCAACATGCAAGGCAGGTCCCTGACACTTTCCAGCATTGCCTTTAAATTGCAAGCCCCACAATGCGCACACACACACATATACACACACACTTTCTTTTCAGCTACGCTCTTCCTTCCCACCCACCCCACCCCACCCCGGCTCCCTTTTCTTTGCACCCTGAAAGCATCCAGGGGCTTCTCCGTTCCAGGAAGGAAAGAGCAGCAAGAGGGAAAGCTTTTGAGGTTGCACGTGAAGGGGGAAGGAAAACAAGGAAGGGAGCAAGCTAGAAGTGGGCCTTGCTAAATGGGATTTGTAGTCATGGAATGGTGTAGAAGGAATCCATCTTAGTCTGTGTCTTGTAACTAGAAGCTTCGAGAAACTGTTTTCTCTTGCAGCTCGTTAGGAATTTTATTATGTAGAGAAGACTGTCAACAACACCTGCAATCCCATGAGAAAAGGAGGTGGAGAGAGATGGGCAGTCCTTCATCCTGATTAGCTTGCGTCAATGGAGAGTGAAGAAGACGGTGGTTCCAGCATGTGAAGAAAATTACAGGATGGTTACAGAGAGAGAGAGACTCTTTTTTGTGATTTATGGATTGTACCATGGATTTTTGAATGGACTTTGGAGTTCCCATTGCTATTGCTAAGATGTAGTTCATAGCAGAAGATAGAGAAAGGGGGCTCAGCCTTACCTACCTTTCTAGCTATTAGAATTTTCTTATTTTATTTTTATAGCTGGGATTTGCTATATTTCTAACTACCTTAGATTATGGAAATGTATTCGAATGCTATGCTTTGCAACAAACTGAATATCTCTAAATCTTTCTTTTTCTAATAAAACAATAATACTTAAAAACTTATGTTTGGTCTCTTGAGCAGATAACCTGCTTAATTACCGAGGTTCTGAGGGTGGGCGCCCTTGGGGTTGGTGGCCTGGGTGGCTCTCTCATTTGGGGCTGCTAAGAATGGGGTTCGCAGCCTGGCGGTACACCTGGACCCGACACTCACCATGGAAACCCAAGTGGCGTTGGTAGTTCACACCACCTTTTTCCATCTTTGGCGGATTGCCCGGCTGCGACCCTACCTTGACATGGGGGCGCTCACTACCTTGGTACATGCGCTCATAATCTCAAGATTAGAACACTACAACGCGCTCTACGTGGGGCTGCCTTTGAGACTGATGCAGAAACTACCATTTTTCTCCTACGCTGGCCGCATTGCATTGGCTGCCAATCCGTTTCCGCATTGACTTCAAAGTTCTAATGCTTATCTATAAGGCCCTAAACGGTTTAGGGCCTCGATACTTGGCAGAGTGCCTGTCCCACCAAGATCTACTTGGATCACCCGCATGAGTCAGGAGGTGAGGCTGAGGAGCCTGACGCCAAGGGAGGCCCAGAGGGAAAAGACACGAATCTGGGCCTTCTCGGCAGTGGCTCCTCGCCATTGGAACAACCTTCCTCCGGAAATTTGCGAGGCCCCAATGCCGGGTACTTTCAAATGCCAACTGAAAACATGAATGTACATCCAGGCCTTCCCTCCTGTCAACTACTGATTTCTTTGCTATGCTATTTATTATTTATTCCTGCACTATTTGTTATTGTTGTATGCTAATTTTTAAAATTGTTTTTGATATTCTAGCCGCCTAGAGTGGTCTTAACCAACCAAATAGGCGGGATATAAATTAAATAAATAAATAAATAAATAAATAAATAAATAAATAAATAAATAAATAAACAAACAAATAAATAAATAAATAAATAAATATTCTGTAAGCCGCCCAGAGTGGTAGAATATACCAGATGGGGAAAACATGGGATATAAATCGAACAAATAAATAAATAAAATAAGAAGGACTCATTACAGCTTTGATAGGAGTATGCTGAACCCCCAGAACTTCTCTGTTCCAGCCTCAGCATTCTCCTAGGAGAGTTGAGAGCTTACACTAGGCACTGTTGCACTCTCTGCTTTTAATCCTTAAAGCTCGGTAGGGCTTACTTTCGGGAAAACACGGTAGCTGTTTCACTTGAGCAGTGGGTTTCCCCTTTATACAGTAGGAGATCTTGGATGACTAGGAAGATGACTCTTTTTATTAAAGGACCTCCTACATTCCGTGCATTTCCATGGCCTCTCCATGTCTTTTATAGCTACGAATCATGAGGACACCTGACTCCGCAGGAATCCTACAGAAATTTACAGACCTCCCAGGCACGGGGGAGATTCTAGGATTCATCAGTGCTAATACGATTGCAGAAAAGGGGTGATTTCCACAATGAAACCAGACTGTGGGGGTTCGGTATTCTCAGATGTCTGGAGATGTGCGAATTCCCCTCTGGGTTCAAAAAAAGACAACTGACCCACTGGGGTTCATATCTGAGGGGTTGATCCAACTCTCCCTTTATCTTTTGGCTAGCATGCCTCTTTCCTCCCTCATCTTTCTGCCCCACTCTCTTCTCTTTCTCTACCCAATAGGAGGGCTTCTCAGGTCTTACTTCTCCTTTCCGTATTTCTCCCCGTTTGGTCCAGGGGTCCTCCATTCATATTATCTTCCAGCCTTGAAATAATATCCTCTCCTTCTTTTGCCCTCCTGCCTCTCCAGCTTCCGCTGTCCCTTCTATATTTATCCTCCCGATATATTTCTCTTCCCTCTTCCTGTCTTATTCCTTTCTTTTTTCTCCTTCACCTCCGCAGTTCTTAATGTTCCCTTACCCAGTGGATCCTTCCTTCACTCTTCTTCTGCTTCCCTCACTCAAACTTCCACCTTAGGCACTCCTGGCTCTTTATTTCCAGTCTCTCCCATCCCTTAACTGCTCTGAAACTGATTCTTCACCAAGACCTATCTCTATCTTCCTGGTTTTCTCTGTCACCGTTCTCATCTGATATCTCTCATCCCATTCACCCCATAGAGCTGTTGCTTCTCTGTTAGATCACATGTTCTTTCTCTGTGGCTTTATGAGCTTCTCCATCCTCTCCTCAAGAAAGGACGGCACTCCAGTCAGGAAGAGTTCATCCTGACCTTCTCAGTCACAAAGACAATCAGTGACAAGGTGTTTGAAGCTCATCTGGGTATCTCATAAAAAGTCTTTTCATTGTTGTAATGATTCCAGGCAATTCCAAAACGTGTTAATTCTGCACAACTTCTTTTATTGACATCATTTCTAGGTTCCACACTTAAATATACTAAATCAAATAAAATGAGAGGAAGTCTTACATCTGTGAGGAAAAAAACTGTAGCTACAGATCTTCAAATCCATAAGTCCTCTAGTTATGCAAAAACTGTAGTCTTACTTAAAATACATCCTTGCACCTTGGAAAAAGATGCGGGTATTTAAACTTAGGTTATAGGCAAATTTTAAGACATGTTTGAATCAAAAATACAAGCACATTAAAACACCAGAGCTCATAACCTAGAAAGACAGATAATACATCTTCTGAACACTTTGAAGTTTCTAAGAATACAATGATAAAAAGCAAAAAAACTTATCATTTTCAATGAGAGACATGCAAAAATATTTAAACTTTAAAAATAAATGTATACAAAGTCAAAAGCATTATTTGGTTCTAAGTGGGTTATTAACACACAGAACATGTTCTTCTCACCCAGCCGTATGTAAAATCCATTGCTGGCTGTCACTGCCACACGGTTATCTTTCCTCTTTACTAAGGAATTTCACCCTGCATCAGTTCCATTGTGTTTTGTTGTACCCCATGAAAACAAGTCCTGTGTGGTTCTCCATTCCTTTCTAATAACAGTGTTTGTTCCTCATCTGTCGGCAAAACAGCCTCTTCCCAAGGCTTGGGCTTGCCAGCCTCTGAGAAGCTGAGATGTTGAAAATCAAAGGATTGAGTCAACCCTGACCCAATGAAGTCCAGGGCCTGAAGAGATCAGAGCTTGAAAAACTCAAAGTTTGAACAAATCTCATTAGCACAGAAATGTCTAGTTGTTGATAAAAAAAAAATACAGCATATTCATTGGTTGCCTCTTCAAAACTCAATTACTACTATTATTTACGAGGGCAAAGTCTTCTAAAACAATTGACACCTTTTGTCTCTGCTACTTGCTCATCTTTCATCAGTTTGCCTCAAAACATCCATCTTTTTTTCATTTTACACAAATTCTGTAAAAGCTTCCATTGTACAATATATTATTATTCTCCACATCCCTTTGCTAATTACCGTTATAAATTAAATACATCAAAAACGGACTTCAATATTCACTTGTTTTTTCTCTTTTCTCTCGGTTTCATATTACGTCAGCATTTTCCTGTCTATTCTTTCCAATGGATAACACAAAACTGAACGAGCTACTTATGCGTTCTTAACTTATCAGTAGCTTTTGTACCAAAACAAGGGGTTGCAATGTAAACTATATCCCCAGCTGTGATTTTTCTAAAACATTTAAATTTTAATGCACCTCTGAAGCACCTTTTTAAAAGCAGTGTTATTTTTAGGATAAAAAAATCTGCATCACATAAAGATAATTCTTTTTAAATAATGCACACAACTAAGGTTATCTCTCCAACTGAAGCTCAATCGACATTCCATGAACTTCTATACTTTCTGCCCCATTCTTTGTTCTTTGATGAGTGTGAGGAAATAGGAAAATGGAACTTGTCGTCATACAAAGATGGAGTCTGTTAGGTTCTGTGTAAGATGAATTTAAAGCAATGAAATGTTCTCATGGGATTGTTGTGCAGAGTTGCTTTGCCTGGCACGAAGATAAGGAAGCAAGGCTAAAGAGGCCCAGAGAAGATGAAACAGAGCATAAAGATAAGCCACCTGGGCTTTGATCTTCTCATGTGAAATGTGGACGGTGAACCATGTTAAACTCACTTGGACTTAATTGTTTAACAGCTTGGAAGCCTCATAAAGAAGGTGGTCCAGAGATATGTAGAAAAATGGTTGTTCTTGGGTGTGAGATTGATGGTGGATGTTGTGGAATGTGAGAGGTTTGCGTTTTGAAAGAGAAGAGGGGGGAAATCACCCAGCTTCCCTAGATGCTAACATGTAGTGAGAGCAAAGACGATAACTTAGGTTCTAGTTGTTATTTTACTTAGAAATAGTAGACTTATTTTAATCATTGTAACAAATGGATATGCCTCCTGCTTACGCCATTAAGGCTACAACTGTATTCTAATGAAATCATTTTATTTTCTTAATAAATACAACCATAATTATTCAATAGAGGACTGGTCTCTTGAACAGCAGGATTACACCTAAATCTAGTGAGGATCTGAGAAGGGCACTCATTGTTACTGTAATATTGAGAGGTCCTACTTGCTCAGGGTGTTGTCCGGCCAAAGAAGCACTCATTAGTTTATTGCTTTTAGAGTATGCAAAGTTTTCTTTTAAAGTTGGGCTTGTCCATGGAGCTTGTACTACCCACTTCTGAGGCTTAAAGCACTTACTGCAGGCACTAAAGGTGGTAGGTTGCACCCACAGTGACTCCCTGACCCATGATTCTTATCTCTTCAGGTAGAGGTCATCCCGACAATGATGACTAAGGCTATTGGTCTAATTCAGGCTTTCCACATTCAATGTATTGATATGAACAAAGATAATTGCTCCTAATGAGGCTCTGTTTACATTCTGTGTATTTCAATGCTTTCTCCTCAGTGTAAATGTTTAGATGAGACCTAAGGCTACTGCTATGACTGAAGCTCTTTCTACATTCCATGCATTTATAGGGTTTCTCCCCGGTGTGAGTTCTTTGATGTGAACTCAGGGCACTGCTCTGAGTGAAACTCTTTCCACATTTCATGCATGTATATGGTTTCTCCCCAGTGTGAGTTTTTTTTTATGTGAGCTAAGGGCACTGCTACGACTGAAGCTCTTTCCACATTCGATGCATGTATATGGTTTCTCCCCAGTGTGAGTTCTTTGATGTGAACTCAGGGTACTGCTGTGACTGAAGCTCTTTCCACATTGCATGCATTTATATGGTTTCTCCCCAGTGTGAGTAGATTTATGTGAGCTAAGGGCACTGCTCTGACTGAAGCTCTTTCCACATTCGATGCATGTATATGGTTTCTCCCCAGTGTGAGTTCGTAGATGTCTACTCAGGATACTGGTTTGGCTAAAGCTCTTTCCACAATCCATGCATTTATGTGGTTTCTCCCCAGTGTGAGTTCTTTGATGTGAACTCAGGTGACCACTGTGACTGAAGCTCTTTTCACATTGCATGCATTTATATGGTTTTTCCCCAGTGTGAGTTCTTTGATGTAAACTCAGGTGACCGCTGTGACTGAAGCTCTTTCCACATTCCATGCATTTATGTGGTTTTTCCCCTGTGTGAGTTCTTTGGTGTGAACTCAGGTGACCGCTGTGACTGAAGCTCTTTCCACATTCCATGCATTTATATGGTTTTTCCCCGGTGTGAGTGCTTTGATGTGAACTCAGGGCACTGCTCTGACTGAAACTCTTTCCACATTCCATGCATGTATATGGTTTCTCCCCAGTGTGAGTTCTTTGATGTTTCTTCAGAGTATCGCCCTGACTGAAAGTCTTTCCACATTCCATGCATTTATAGGGTTTTGCCCCAGTGTGAGTTCTTTGATGTGAACTCAGGCCACTGCTCTGAGTGAAACTCTTTCCACATTCCATGCATGAATATGGTTTCTCCCTAGTGTGAGATCTTAGATGTGAACTCAGGGTACTGCTGTGACTAAAGCTCTTTCCACATTCCATGCATTTATAGCGTTTGTCCCCAGTGTGAGATCTTTGATGTCTTCTCAGGGCACTGCTCCGAGTGAAACTCTTTCCACATTCCATGCATGTATATGGTTTCTCCCTAGTGTGAGATCTTTGATGTGAACTCAGGGTACTGCTATGACTGAAGCTCTTTCCACATTCCATGCATGTATATGGTTTCTCCCCAGTGTGAGTTCTTTGATGTGAACTCAGGTGACTGCTCTGACTGAAGCTCTTTCCACATTCCATGCATGTATATGGTTTCGCCCCAGTGTGAGTTCTGTAATGTGAACTCAGGGAACTGCTGTGACTGAAGCTCTTTCCACATTCCATGCATTTATATGGTTTCTCCCTAGTGTGAGATCTTTGATGTGAACTCAGGGTACTGCTCTGACTGAAACTCTTGCCACATTCCATGCATGTATATGGTTTCTCCCCAGTGTGAGTTATGTGATGTGAACTCAGGGTACTGCTGCGACTGAAGCTCTTTCCACATTCCATGCATGTATATGGTTTCTCCCCAGTGTGAGATCTTTGATGTGAACTCAGGGTACTGCTGCGACTGAAGCTCTTTCCACATTCCATGCATGTATATGGTTTCTCCCCAGTGTGAGATCTTTGATGTCTACTCAGGGTATTGCTCTGACTGAAGCTCTTTCCACATTCCATGCATGGATACAGATTCTCCTCTGTATGAGATCTTTGATGTCTTCTCAGAGTACTGCTCTGACTGAAGCTCTTTCCACATTCCATGCATGGATACAGATTCTCCTCTGTATGAGTTATTTGATGTCTACTGAGATGACATGCATGTATTTGGTTTTTGCCCTGCGTGAGTTCTTTCATGTGACATCCATTCCTGCCCAGTTGGATTTTCAATTCTCTGATTTTTTCCTTGTTCATGTGTTTCTGCTGAGGATGCTCCTGGCGTTGCTGGATGATTCTTTTTCTCCTGTTCATCGTCTGGTAGATTAGAAAAAGAAGAGAAACAACTACTTTAGAAATCTTCAGGGCTAAGGAGAAATGCATTAGTACTCCATCTGAGTAACAGATGAGGAAGGAAAAAACAGGCAAAAAGGTGAGGAAGGAGAACCAGGGTGTGTTTGTGGCTGGACCTGTGGGCGTTCCTTTGACTTTGAGGTGGGAGTGGCACTTCACTGAGGAACCTTTCAGGGAAAGGAGTCATGAAGGAAGGAACACTGCCACACACAAAAAGTACCTCAAACGCAAAGTATATTAACTTTATTTCCCACTCAATTTTAATTTGGTAGAGGCCGATTTGCATCCCTCCCTTAATTATTAGCATCAAATTCTATTCTGAAAAGTCTATTTTGATGTGATGTCGTTATCGCATTAAAATGCTTTTTAATGAAAATTGTACAGTGGGGTCTTGACTTAAGAACAACTTGAGTTAAGAACATTTTGACTTAAGAACCACTCTCAGAGGAAAATATTGACTTGACTTACATACTTAGATTTGAGTTAAGAACTGAAAAAAAACCCACGTGGGAGGTAGGGAAAGTGCAAAATGTGAACTTTCAGTTAACTGTCGGCCAGTGAAGAGGGTGCCTGTCTGCTTCCTCACTCCTCCCAGCGTTTAGAGAGTGGATTGGGAGACAGTCTTCAGACTGCCTGGTACTGCCTGGACTGTATTTTCCCTGCCTTCCCTGAACCTTTCTTGACCTAAGAAAAAAAGAAACAAAAATTTATTTTATTTATTTATTTATTTATTTATTTATTTATATCCCGCCTATCTAGTCGCGGTGGACTACTCTAGGCGGCCAACAACAGAGATAAAATACAATAAGATAAAACAGCATAATTACAAAACAATTAAAAGTAAGGAAACAATAAAGGAGAAAAGAAAATCAAAAGTAATCTGGTGAAAAGGCCTGCCGAAACATCCAAGTCTTTAATAGATTCTTAAAGGTGCCCAGCGAGGGAGCTCCGCGAATACCAGGAGGTAAATTATTCCAAAGGCGAGGAGCCACCGCCGAGAAGGCCCTATTTCTTGTTTTCTCTTTTCGGGCCTCCCTCGGCGTTAAGCTCCTCAGCCTCACCTCCTGGCTCGCCCGTGTGACCCGGGTAGAACTTGGTGGGAGTAGGCGTTCCGCCAGTTATCGAGGCCCTAAACCGTTTAGGGCTTTATACGTAAGCGTTAACACTTTGAAGTCGATGTGGAACCTGATGGGCAGCCAATGCAATGCGGCCAGAGTGGGCGAAATATGTTGAAATTTTTTCACTCCACTGAGTAATCTGGCCGCCGCATTCTGCACCACCTGTAATTTCCGCAGCAACCTCAAAGGAAGCCGCACGTAGAGCGCATTACAGTGGTCTAATCTTGAGATTACGAGCGCGTGTACTAAGATGGTGAGCGCCCCCACTTCCAGGTAGGACCGCAGCTGGGCTATCCGCCTGAGATGAAAAAAGGCGGTGCGGACCACCGACGCCACCTGTGACTCCATGGAGAGCACCCGGTCCAGATGGATCCCCAAGCTGCATACCCCATCCTTTGCAGGGAGAGTCACCCCCCCAAAAGAGAGGGAGTTTCCCAAATCCCCAACTGTGGGAGGCCCCAACTGTGGGAGGCCCCAACTGTGGGAGGCCACCCCCACCCTCAGTACTTCCGTCTTGTCTGGGTTCAGCCTAAGCCCGTTCTCCTGCATCCATTCCAGTATAGTCCCCAGGCAGCGCTGAAGGCACAGGACGGCTTCTCCTGCGGTTGGCAAAAAGGAGATGTAGAGATGCGTGTCGTCCGCATACTGGTGACACGAAGCACCACACCCCCTGATGACCCCACCCAGCGGCCTCATATAGATGTTAAATAGCATTGGGGAGATAATCGACCCCTGTGGAACCCCACAATTGAGGCTCCACGGGGCCGAGACTCTCTCCCCAAGCTGAACTCTCTGGGGGCGGTCCTCCAAGAAGGAACGGAGCCAGGACAATGCCAGGCCACCTATTCCCAACAGAGCCTCCCCAGGAGGATACCGTGGTCAATGGTATCAAAGGCCGCTGAGATGTCGAGGACCAACAGGGACACTTTGCCCCTATCGGCCTCCCTGAATAGGTCATCACACAGGGCGACCAAAGCCGTTTCTGTGCCGTGGCGCGGCCTGAAGCCCGACTGGAATGGATCCAGGGCATCTGTTTCATCCAGGAGCGCCTGAAGCTGGTCGGCCACCACCCTCTCGACTACCTTGCTAAGGAAAGAAACACTGGCGACGGGCCTGTAGTTGCCAATTTCGTCTGCCGCCAAACTAGGTTTCTTCCTGATGGGCCTAATGAGTGTGTCCTTCAGGGCAGATGGAAATCTGCCCTCAAGGAGAGACCCATTTATTATAGCCGTGGTCCACTCCGTTGTTAGCGGCCTGGCTGCTTTGATTAGCCAGGCCGGGCAAGAGTCCAAAGAGGAGGTGGTGGCACGACAGCGGTCAAGCGCCCTGGAGACAGTGTCAGGCGTAACAGGCTGAAAGGTGTCCAAGATCACTGGGCAAGACGGAGCGCTGGACATCTCAGCTCGACTCACTGTGCTCAAAAAAGGAGAGGTCCCGGCGGATGGCCTCCACTCTTGATTTTAAAAATGCTGCAAATTGGTCCGGCGAAAAACTAGGGGGAGGCCATCGCCCGGACCAATTCCAGAGAGGTCGCGTACTATACGGAATAACTCCGCCTGCTGGTTGGATGCCTCGCTTATCCGGTTAGCGAGGTATGATCTACTAGCAGCCTTTACCTTAGCAAGATAAAGGTTAGTAGCGACCCTGACAGCTATCCTGTTAAAATCCGTCGGGACCTTTCTCCATTTGCGCTCTAGCCGTCTCCTGACCCACTTCCTCGCCCTGAGGTCCTGATTAAACCAGGGTGCCGGGCGGTCTCTGCAGCAGAGAGGGCGTTTAGGTGCGATCATGTCAACAGCCCTAGTCGCGGCAGCAAACCAGCCATCCACCAGAGCCTTGACAGGAGCGCCAGCCAGGTCAGCCGTAACACCTCTCATGGCATCCTGGAATCCAACCGGATCCAGTAGCCTTCGAGGGCGGACCATAACAATAGATCCCTGCTCCCTGCAGGGGGGGAGAGCCATTTTAATGGTACACTTTATTAGGTGGTGATCCGACCATGACAAGGGTACTGACTCAAGGTCAGTCACCATCGGACCACTCTCACTCCCATTGGTAGAGAAAACCAGGTCAAGTGTATGACCCCCCACGTGAGTGGGGCCGTTGACATGTTGGGACATGTTCAAGAAGGCCATGGTCTCCAGGAACTCAAGAGCTGGACCAGAGGTCTCCGCCCCCGCGTGCACGTTGAAATCCCCCAGAACCAGTAGGTTCGGGGAACCCAACAGTGCCCCTCTAGTGGTCGAAGGCAGAATAGCAGCTTCCCATTAGTTTCTATGGACGGAAAAGAGCAGATACGGATCAAATGGTTCTCAATGCATTCCTATGGGAAATGCAGATTTGACTTGAGAACTTTTTGACTTGAGAACCACCTTCCAATACGGATTAAGTTCTCAAGTCAAGACCCCACTGTAGATTGCGTAGCAATTATACAAGCGGATCACGACTCAAAAACGGTTGGGAAACTCTGTTCTAGATGCCTCTTAAGGTGATGATCAGCAGCAGTTATAATCAGTGAGGAAAGGACAAAATAAACGGGAATAAATTTGAGATGACGTTTTATTAGAATGAGGAAAAATACAATTACTATGAAAAGGAGCAATAAATGTTACTAAATGTTACTAAAATTAAAAGATTTTAAAAAACAAAATTTTAAAAACTTGAAATTAGATATTAAAAATAATTTAAGTGATTATAGGAAGACCAACCTTCACAATTTGGTTGAATTGTCTCGTCTAAAATGAAAACTGTACCGAAGATCAATTTTTTAATTCTTTTTTTTAATCCTCCCTATGACTGTCGTGAATTTTCCAGAAAATTAGAAAGGATTTTCTCAAATTTATTAAAGAGAAAACAAATATTTGAACTAAAGGGTTGGTTAGCAAAAATTAATATGGGGGGGGGAAGGACAGTGTTAGAAAAGGAACAGTTAATGTGGATAAATGAGATGCAGCTCAATTATTGGATTCGAGAATGGGTAAAGAGTAGTGAGTGCTCAATGCAGGGAACTGACAAAGTCTGCAGAGATTATCCTTCAGTGGGAGAAGAGTAAGGACAGGTCCATGAAAGGGACGGGATGTAGAATTTATGAGATGTTCTTATGGGTAGAGAATCATGATGCATTTCTGAAAACAGGATAGGAAGCAGAGATGGCCGGGGAAATAGGTATAGAGTTAATAGAATACTAGAACTGCAGAGCTAGAAGGGAAGTGAACAGATCAAAAACCCTTTGGTTTCTGAAGGGCAAACTACCCACAGATGAGGCATCTGTCTTCACGACAGACAACCTTGAGCAGATTATGCTGCCCGAAGGGCCCTTCTTGAAGAAGGTATTCAATAAGATCCAAGTTCTTCTACTTGAGCCACACGGGTCACCAAGAGGGTCTTGTCTGGAGGCCTGGAAATGGTCCACAGAGACTAAAGTAGGAAGGAGCCTTTTGTCCAGCAGTAGAGGCAGCAGAATGTACAAAAACAGTCACGCCTTGGCAGAATCTGTATAGAACACTTCAGGAGCCACAGATCTCTTGGAGAATGTCACTACGGAAAGACAAGCAAAATTACAGGCTGAAGTAGTTTCCATCAAGAACATGTTTTTGCAACAGAGGTTAGCCACTGAGAGGATGCTGCTGCATCATGGTGGCCTGTGTGCCTAATATAAATCAAAAAGGCTGTATGTACCAGGATGCCTCCAAAGGACTAGTATTGGGTCAATGATGTGTGAGCAGACTTGATTGACAGGAATCGCGAGAATAGGGATAAAAGAGTTGAATTCAGGTTCATGGGATTGGTCTTGGATAACTTCATGGAAGCTGGATTTCTCCACCTTACGATACGTTTTGTATTATTCAGGGATTATTTGTATGTGTTCTATCTAGACCTTTGCCTTTGTCCGTTGCTTTTCGTTCATCTCCAAGCCCAGGAATGGCTATACAAAGAGAAGCAGATTTAAATTCAGCATTGTTTTGATTGTCAGAATTTAAAATGGGGGGAGTGATACCTGGATATGGCCAAAAGTAGTTTTATTCAAGTTTCAAAAGTGAAACTTTCAGACTAGTTTTGGCCTTGGCTGTGTCACGAAAATGTGAGGTACATCATATGGATACCTCTTCTCCCAATTTAAATGCAGACTTAGAGCAGAGAATATTCATGAGGCAAATTCCAGGATTTGAGCTGAAGTACACAAGTTCTGTTTTTTGTTGTTTAGTCATTTAGTCGTGTCCGACTATTCGTGACTCCATGGACCAGAGCACGCCAGGCCCTCCTGTCTTCCACTATCTGGCTCAAATTCATCTTGATAGCTTCGATGACACTGTCCAACCATCTCATCCTCTGTCATCCTCTTCTCCTCTTGCCTTCACACTTTCCCAACATCAGGTTTGTTCTCCTTGCAGTCCAGGGGACTCTCAAGAGCCTCCTCCAGCACCACAATTCAAAAGCATCAATTCTTCGGCAGTCAGCTTTCTTTATGGTCCAGCTCTCACTTCCATACATCACTGACCTTTGTTGTCAAGGTGATGTCTCTGCTTTTTAAGATGCTGTCAAGGCTTGTCACCACATTACTCCCAAGAAACAGGCGTCTTTTAATTTCATGGCTGCTATCACCATCTGCAGTCATCATGGAGCACAAGAAGGTAAAATCTGTCACTGCCTCCATATCTTCCCCTTCTCTTTGCCAGGAGGTGATGGGACCAGTGGCCATGATCTTAGTTGTTTTGATGTTGAGCTTCAGACCATTTTTTGCACTCTCCTCCTTCATCCTTATTAAGAGGTTCTTTAATTCCTCCTCACTTTCTGCCCTCAGAATGGTATCATCTGCATATTGGAGGTTATTGATATTTCTTCCTGCAATCTTAATTTCGGTTTGGGATTCATCCAGTCCAACTTTTCGCATTATGTATTCTGCATACAAGTTAAATAAGCTGGGGGGATAATATACAGCCTTGTCATAGTCCTTTGCCAATTCTGAACCAATCAGTGTTTCCGTATCCAGGTCTAACTGTTGCTTCCTGTCCCACGTATAGGTTTCTCAGGAGATAGATAATGTGGTCAGGCACTCCAATTTCTTTAAAGACTTGCCATAGTTTGTTGTGGTCCACACAGTCAAAGGCTTTTGCGTACTTGATAAAGTAGAAGTAGATGTTTTTCTAGAACTCTCTGGCTTTCTCCATAATCCAGCACAAGTTAGCAATTTGGTCTCTAGTTCCTCTGCCCCTTCGAAATCGAGCTTCCACTTCTGGAAGTTCTCAGTCCACATACTGCTGAAGCCTACCTTGGAAGATTTTGAGCATAACCTTGCTAGCGTGTGAAATGAGTGCAATTGTACGGTAGTTGGAGCATTCTTTGGCACTGCCCTTCTTTGGTATTGGGATGTAGACTGATCTTTTCCAGTCCTCTGGCCACTGTTGGGTTTTCCAAACTTGCTGGCATATTGAATGTAGCACCTTAACAGCGTCACCTTTTAAGATTTTAAATACTTCAACTGGAATGCCATCACCTCCACTGGCCTTGTTGTTAGCCAGGCTTTCTAAGGCCCACTTGACATCACTCTCCAGGATGTCTGGCTCAAGGTCAGCAACTACATTGTCTGGGTTGTCCGGGATATTTAAATCTTTCTGATATAATTCCTATGTGTATTTTTGCCACCTCTTCTTGATAACTTCTGCTTCTGTTAGGTCCCTCCCATTTTTGTCCTCTATCATGTCCATTTTTGCACAAAATGTTTTAAAAGCACTTTTAAAATATTTTTTCCAACCAAGCCATTTTAAAGCATGTTTAAACATTGAGACATGACTCTGAAATGCACTTTAACTCTGTTTGAAAGCCAGCATTCTTGTCCCACAGAATTCTTCAGCACAAGCCAAGCCAAGCCAAGCCAAAGGCAGGAAAGGAGCGAGGGCACAATGGGGAAAAGGAAGGAAGGAAGGAAGGAAGGAAGGAAGGAAGGAAGGAAGGAAGGAAGGAAGGAAGGAAGGAAGGAAGGAAGGAAGGAAGGAAGGAAGGAAGGAAGGAAGGAAGGAAAGCCCAGCTGCCTGCATCTACAACCACCACAGGCCCATTTTACAGCATGCCACTCGGCACAGACCCTCACAGAAAATTTTCTGATTTAAAGGGGGAAAAATACCATTTTGGAGTCTTAAACTGCATTTCGCTTGCTTCAAAAATCAGCAAGCATTAAAACCCCATTTTTCTGTACAGTGCATGCCATTGTGGTGTTGGAGGAGGCTCTTGAGAGTCCCCTGGACTGCAAGGAGAACAAACCTATCAATTCTGAAGGAAATCAACCCTGAGTGCTCACTGGAAGGACAGATCCTGAAGGTTTGGCCATCTCATGAGAAGAAAAGACTCCTTGGAAAAAAACTTGATGTTAGGAAAGTGTGACTGCAAGAGGAGAAGGGGACGACCGAAGATGAGATGGCTGGACAGTGTCTGCGAAGCTACCAACATGAATTTGACACAACTCCGGGAGGCAGTGGAAGATAGGAGGGCCTGGCGTGCTCTGGTCCATGGGGTCATGAAGAGTCGGACACGACTAAACGACTAAACGACAATGCGTGCCATCCAGCGCAGACCCTCACAGAAAATTTTCTGATTTAAAGGGGGGAAAACCATTTTACACCATGCCATCCACCGTCACAGAAAAATTTCTGTACAGTACATTTGAAACCCACACATTTTAAAACAAATGAGAAGTCTCGTACACAAACCCTAGAAAGCACAGAATGCAAAAATACAGTAAATTTTACATTTAAAAATTACTGTATAGTCTAATCTTCACATTTAATTTTAATTTAATATTACAGTCTACTTTTCACATTTTAAATCTACACTGCGAGACCCATCAGAGCATAGAAACATACTGTAACCCCCCCACCTAGCCCTAACCCCCCCCCACCAAGCTGCAAAAAAACCCCAGTAAATGTACAGTACAGAATACAGTAGTACTCACCCAGGACAGGCAGCCTCTCTTCTTAAAAAAAGACAGTCAAAAATAAAAAAAAATTTAAAAAAAAATCCAAAAAATAAAAATACAGCCCAGTACCAGGGAGCAACAGCCAAGACAAACTCGCTGAAGACTCTCTCTAGCCGCCGGGACGAGCAAGGAAGCAGACTACTCTCTTCCCTGGCCAACAGTCAACTGAAAGCAGTTCACATTTCCCGCTTTTCCCGCCTCTCCCGCTTGGTTTTTTTTCCTCTTTGGTCCGTAGGTCGATTCTCCGGCTACGTCGATTGGAAATCTTGTGGCCAGAGGAGTACGGAAGTAGAAAAGTATGTAAGTGGAGCCGTTCGTAAGTCGAGACTCCACTGTACAATAAATAATCAGCATTAATATAATTCAAGAAGGGAAGAAATAAATTAAGTGATGACGGGAGGGAAGGCCTGCCTAAAGAGCCAGGTCTTGAGTTTGCCCTTAAAGACACCCAGTGAGGGAGCCAGACCAATTTCTGAGGGCAGACTGTTCCAGAGGCAAGGGGCCACTGCCGAGAAGGCCCAGTTTCTTGTTCTTGCTCTCCAGGCCTCCCTCGGTGTCAGGCCCCTCAGCGGCCACTCTTGACTAGAATGATTCGGGCAGATCTAGGTGGGAGGAGGTGTTGCGCTAGATACTGAGGCCCTAATCTGTTAGGAAATCAATGCAGAGACGAATGGGCGGACAGCTAGACAAATGGTTCACAATTCACTAGAGGTTTACACTTAAAGAGGAACTGCACCATTCCTTCTGTCTAAGAAGAAGAAAGCGGGACTGAGTTCAAAAGCATCTGTTGTACAAGCTGAGAATCAGAGTCTGGATGTCTGGGTCTTAGACAGTGGAACCTCTGATCATTTTTGTGCAAACAAATGTTAGAGACGTGTGACAGATCAAACGCAAGTCTGGCAGACGGACAAATAACCAATGTTGCAGGTCAAGGGAAAGTTTTGGTGAAAAGTCTTGGCATAACTCTTTGTTGCGTGTACCTGCAATACACAACAATTTGTTGAGTGTTGCAAGATTGGATAAAACAGGTTACCAGATAATTTTTTTCTAGTGGTTAATAGTATCTACAGCAAGGTAATAGAACTCTTACAACAGGAAAGTTGGAAAACAGCTTATATGTAATGACTGAAAGGAAGTCTATACAAACTGTCTATAACAAACCTTAGCATAACAAATGCATACATTTATTACATAGAAGACTAGGCCATGCGAGTTTCGGGATATTTAACAAAACTTGCCCATGCGTGTCTGATTTGTGCCCCAAATCTTATTTATTTATTTAATTTATATGCCGCCCACACAACCCGAAGGTCTCTGGGGGGCTTACAACATATAAAATACAATAAAAAGACAAAACAATTAAAATACAATTAAAATATATACTCTAAAAATTGCCATCAGGACCCACCGCTGATATTATTTCAATTAAAAGCCTTCTGGAACAGGAAAGTTTTGACCTGGCACCAATATATCTTGTCAGACATATCTTGATTGTAGTGTCTGCAAGAGGAGTAAGTCTAAAACCTCTCCTACAGTAAATCTGTATCTTCAAGTAGCATCTAAAATACCTATTCAGCTGGTTCATGCTGATTTGGTACGCTCTTTATCTCCCACAAAAGGTCAGAATAGGTGGTTACTTGTTTTAGTTCACTACTATTCCAGGTACAACTTTGTGCATATTCTCAAACACAAAAGTGAAGTTCTTAAAGTGTTTAGAGACTGAGCTGAACTACAGTGGTGCCTCGTTAATTCGTTCAAAAAAAATGCTGCTAAGCAATTTCATTGCAAAGCGAAATAAAAAAGCCGATAAAAACGCATTAAAACGCGATTAATCTATGAGCTTAAAACTCAATGTTGAGCGAAGATCCTCCAAAGTGCCACCATTTTTGGTGCCTCCAAAGAGAGGAATCCATCCCAAAAAACAGCGGGCGGCCATGTTTTTTCCCCTGCGGATATTTTGAAACCACTGATCAGCTGTGCAAAAATAGGGGCTTTGCGATGATCGCTTCCCTGCGATCATCAGAAAGCGAAAATACCCCATAGGGAACATCGCAAAGCGATCGCTTTTGCGATCACAAAAATGCATCGCTAAGCGATTTCGTCGCTCAACGGAGCGATCGCTATGCGAGGCACCACTGTATTTGAGAAAAGATTTAACCAAAAATTAGGGTCTCTAAAGTCTGGTTGGGGTGGTGAGTTTATCTCAAATGAGTTTAGGGCGTGGTTAAGGAAGAAAGGAATTTTTCACAGGTTTACAAATCCCATGAATCCTAGTGAAAATGGGGTGGCAGAGAGACATGGGGGCACGTTGCAAACAATGATGGATTCAATGTTACATGATGGGAATCTAGCCAAAAATTTCTCAGGCGCAGCAGGATTTGGAGCTCTGCTATAGAGGATGTCCCATATGCACTTGTGCATGGAAGATCAAACAGGGTACTAATAAGGATGTTAAATACAGTTGTGACCCGCTTTACAATTACCCCGTTTAACAACGAATCTGCTTGACGGTGAGGTTTTTGCAATCACAAAACGATGGTTTGAATGGGGTTTTTCCACTTTGCGATGACCGGTTCCCTGCTTCGGGAACCGGATTTCGCTTTATGACAATCAGCAAACAGCTGATCATCGGGTTTAAAAATGGCCACCAGCTGAAGAAAATGGCCCCCCGCTGTGCTTAGGGACAGATTCCTCCCTGCACAGGCATGGAAAATGGCCGCCCCTATGGAGGATCTTCACTGGATAGTGAGTTTTCAGCCCACTGGAACGCATTGAGCGGTTTTCAAACACTTTAAAATGACGTACAGTGGTGCCCCGCATAGCGATGTTAATCCGTTCCAGGATTAATATCGCTATACGGAAACATCGCTGAACGGAACAAAAAAACCCATAGGAATGAATTAAACCCTGTTTAATTCGTTCCTATGGGGCAAAACATCACTGTTCAGCGAAGATCCTCCATAGGGCTGCCATTTTCGGTGCCTTGGTAAGCGAGGTGCGAAACGGGCGGCCATTTTGGAACCGATTATCAGCTGGGCGGCGGGCTCTCGGGAAGGAGTGCGGGGACCTCCTCCACTCTCTTTCCCAAGCACCTGCCGGCCTTTCCCCCCAGCTGGGCGGCGCGCTCAAGCGGCGGCAGCAGCTGCAGGGTGGGGGGTGTCCCGAAGGCTTCCAAGCCTTCAGGACACCCCTACCTGTCCCTGCCGCCGGCAGCCGCCCCGCACCGCCTATCCCAGCCGTGCTCGGACACCTGGAAGTCCGAGAACGGGTGGGGTAGGCGGCGCGGGGCGGCTTCAAGCGGCAGCGTTGGCAGTTGCAGGGTGGGGGGGTGCCCCGAAGGCTTCCAGGCAAAGGCCTGGAAGCGTTCGGGACATCCCTACCCTGTCCCCGCCGCCGGCAGCCACCCCGCGCCGCCTACCTCAGCCGTGCTCAGAAATGCCCCTTCTGAAGGGGAATGCAGGCGGTGGCTTCGGAAGTGTCCTTCTGAGGCCACCGCCGGGATTTTCCCCCAGCTGAGTAGCGGGGCTTCAAAGCTCCCACCGCTGAGCTGGGGGAAAATTGGGCTATGGGGAAAAATCGCAAAGCGATTTTCCCCCATAGTCAACATCGTAATGCGATCGCAAAAGCGATCGCAAAATCCGCATCGGTATGCAGATTCATCGTTAAACGGGGTGCTCGTTAAGCGAGGCACCACTCTATTTAGGAGAAATTCAAAATTACCTAGGGGTTCATCTGAGCAAGGCTGAATGAGAGCATTTTGTTCTAAGTCAAAAAGATAAAATAGAGAACTCGCTTAAGTAATGTAACATGTCTGGAGCAAAGTTTCTACTCCTATGGTGACAGAGTTCTATAAAGATAATGATTCAGGAGATTTTGAAAACATTCCCTTGTATCAATCAGTGATAGGGTCTTTGTTGTATTTATCAGTATGGACAAGACCTGATATCACTGCCTGTGTTAACATCTTAAGTCAGAAGTGTGTGAAGCCACAAGTCAACCATTGGAATGGAGGGAAAAGGTTATTAAGGTATTTAAAGGGCACTGTGGATCACAAGCTGAAACTAAAGGTTGGAAGCAGTCTTGAATTAAAAGCATCTGCAGATGCTGACTGGGCAACTGATCCTGCAGAGAGAAAGGCAATTTCAGGTTTAGCAGTCTATCTGGGGGAGGCTTGTGTGATGTGGACGTCCAGGAAACAAACAGGAATTTCCACTAGTGACACAGAAGCAGGAATGTGTTCTTTTCATGAGTTAACTGAAGAACTAGTGTGGATCAAACCGTTTACTTCAAGATTTAAATGTTAATGTAACTGAGCCTGTGCCTATTTTTACAGATAATACGGTATGTATCCGTTTATCTGAGAATACAAGTGTAAAATCCAGAAGCAAACACATACGGACAAAATACAATTCCAATTCCAGAAGGAAGACATGTAGTTTTGCCAAGTAGAACGGGAATGTTCCAAACCTGAATTTAGGAGGGGGTGTCAAGATATTTGTAATGGACCCAAAGATTTCCTTGGAAAAAAAGAGACTCAAATAATTATTGCCCCATCAGCCTGACATCCATTCCTGGAACAATGATTAAGAGCAATGGAAAGAGGGGAAGAGGAGGAGAAAAGGAGACAAGAAAAGGAAAAAAAGCAAAGGACCAGAGAGAGATTGGCGAGGGGGAGTTGAAAAGGAAGGGCGTTTCTGCTCAGCTGAATTGATGCAGAAAGAGTTTTTGTGGTCAATGTGGAGACCTGGAGGAAGGGGACGGCCCATCCTATTGAACTTCTACCTGCCCTAAAGCCTTGAAAAAGGCAGAAAAAGCCCTCCTTGACTGCACCTAGAGAGAAAACCTGAGAGATCCCCCCTCCAGAGGGAAGAGAACCACCTCAGGCACCTCCGTTGCCCAGAGGAGCCTTTCCCTCTCCTTAAGAAAATGGCTTCCAAATGAGCCCCCCCATCGCCCCTCCCCACTGCACAGGCACAGTGACCCCCCAGGCCTTCCCCCTTTTTTACTTAACACTAAGAGGTGAGAGGGAGGGAAAGAGGAGCGCCTGCACCCCAGTTGCTTGAAAGGGAGAGAAGCCCCCCAAGGCAAAGGGAAGTGCGCAAGCGCGCGTGCGCACACACACACACAGACGAGATATGCTTCAAGGGACCTCTGTATGTGCACAGACCCACAGAGATGGCCAGCAAGAAAAGGTTCAAAGGGGGGGCGGGTGAGGGGATACACAGTTCAATTCTTGGAAATGTCATTATATACAACACAGCATGTGTGTGTGTGTGTGTGTGTGTGTGTGTGTGTGTGTGTGTGTGTGAAAGAGAGAGAGAGGACATCAGGAAAATTTGGTTTACAAGCCTTTTCTAAGCCATGTGTTAGATGGAACAACATTAATGTATTTATTGAGGAAGGAGAAACTTTCATAGATAATGATGAGTAGCAAAGCTAATCTCAGCCTCTGAGGCTCTTGCATTTGCGGGCGTCGTGAGCCAGGTTGACATGTGAACATGTTTCAAAGTTCTTATATCCCACGTCAGCAATGGGACAGAGAGTGGGGTGGGAGGAGGGAGTAAGTTATGAGAATGGCTATTGTATTGTTTACGTACTAGACAATTGATGCTTTAAAAATAAAGTTAGACCCAAAACCTGCACTGGATCCCAACTCTCCAGTCGTGTGCAGCAGCAGAACAAAAGGCTTCCTTAAATGTAGGGTCACATTTTTGACTGTGGCACAGGAGCTTTGGGCTCCCGACACATACGCTCAGGGCGCGTCCGTTGACTGAGGCATCTCGGTGGGGCAACCGCATCATCCTTCCCAGTCTAAGCCTAAAGAGGCAACAGGATCGTTACCTGGAGAGATCTTAATCTCAGAAATCTCCAGCAGGTGGTCCTCGCAGAAAGATCTCTAGTCTTGATCCAGAAGATCCCACCCTCTGAGTTGGGGGCAATATGGGGTCACCTCATCAAGGTACACTGGAAGCGGGAAGGAGAAAAGACGACATACGTTTATCCTCCACTCCTTTCCCGACATGCAGAGAGACTCTCCTGCCCTCCGTCCCCCAGTCACTCCCGGCTGGGACGGGGGAACTGGCCGGCTCCGAGAGCCCTTGCCTGGATTGAACAGGTAGGTCATGGGTATGAAGGAAGGAATGTGTTGATTTCAGAGATTTATCCAGGGCTTGTTTTAGTGCTACTGTTCTAAGGAGTTTTCAAGAAAGAGTGTCCCTATCCCTCCCAAGACCAACACTTGCCCCAGTAAGAGGGCAAACAGGGTATTAGAAGCAAAACAAATGGCAAAAAAGGAAACAAAACGTAACTTTTTAAAAAAGGATGGACCTCATGTTCCCCCCCCCAAAAAAAAGTGAATCCAAAAGGCCCCAAGGTGAAGCGTGGGGCAAATCCCTTGGTATGTGTGTGTGGAGTCACCCAGAGAGTTGGTCTGGAGGAGGAAGAAAAGAGGGAGGGGGCAGGGAAAATAAGCACGGGGGGGGGTAGAGCAAAGGACTTCCCAAGGCCAGGGGGAGGAGTTCCGCCTCGGGCCCTTCCCCACCTTTCCCCAAAATCCCCTCTCCTCCCGCCACCCCATCAAGTCACTGTCCCAACCTCTGGGCCAAAGGAGGAGGAGGCGGTGAGCTTCGGGGAGGCATGGTTAGGACTGCTTCCCCCTTCTCCCATCCCTCCCAAGCAAGGCCCCAAGGAAGAGAAAAAAGGAGGGGTTGAAACTGGGGTCCTCCTCCTTTCCCTGCGGAGCAACCGACCATCATTCCTTCACAGTCTCGGCCCAAGAGGCAATGGGATCCTTACCTGGAGATACTTTGATATGAGAAATCTCCAGCAGGAGGTCCCCGCACAGACATCTCTAGTTTTGATCCAGAAGATCCCAGCCTCTGAGTTGGGGGCAATACGGCGTCACCTCCTCAAAGGACACTGGACGCGGGAAGGAGAAAAGATGACATGCGTTTAATCCTCCACCCCTTTCCAGGATGTGCAGAGAGGCTTTCCTGCCCTCCGTCCCCCAAACACTCCTGGTTGGGACGGGGGAACCGGCCGGCTCTGAGAGCCCTTGCCTGGGTTGAAGAGGAACGTAACGGGTATGAAGTAATGAATGTGTGGATTCCAGAGATTCATAGGGGGCTTGTCTTAGTGCTAATCAGACCAACCTTCACCCCACAAAGAGGGCAAAGAGCACATTA
The DNA here is from genome assembly GCF_051106095.1 of Pogona vitticeps. Classification (NCBI taxonomy): domain Eukaryota; kingdom Metazoa; phylum Chordata; class Lepidosauria; order Squamata; family Agamidae; genus Pogona; species Pogona vitticeps. The sequence continues at coordinate 8,922,116 of NC_135784.1, forward strand.
GAAGCAACACAAATGGCTGAAACAGGGAACAAAACTTAACTTTTAAAAAACGATATTTTTTGGGGGGGGAAACACCTCATACCGGCCACCAGAAAAGATGAGAGTGAGAAGCCAAGGCTGGTGAGCCAGAACTGGAGAGATGGGATCCGACTTGTGGACCCCCGTCTGCCCCCCCCACCCCATGGAGGGATCCAGCCAGCAGAGCAGCATCGGGGAAAGACTTCCCAAGGCTAGGGGGAGGGGGTCCGGATCTGTCTCTTCCCTTTTCCCCCCAAAAAGTCCCCATTTCTGGTCACCCTCCCCCCATCAAGTCCTTGTCCCAACCTTTGGCCAAAGGGGGAGAAGGAGGGGGAGGACAGAAAGGGGGGAGGAGAGCCCCCTCCCTTTCTCTCTTCCCCATCTATTTCAACCCCCCCACTGTTGGGGGAGGGGGGAGGTCCTCGCAGGAAAGCCCCAGGCCAACCCTGACAGCCCCTCCCACACAGACACACATCCACAAACCCAGAGACATAGAGGGAGGGGGGCTGTGATGGGAGGGGCTCCCCAGCCTACCTCCAAAGAGAGAAGGAAACACCCCCCCCCCGGCGGGGGAGGGAGAAGAGGCGGGCGCGCGAGAGACAGATGCCCCGCCTACCCTGAGGCTCCTCCCCATGAGGGGCGGGGCATCTCCTCCTCCTGGATGCCCCCCTCCCACCCCAAAGGACCCATGGCCAAGCGTGGGCGGAGGACGGGGGGGGGGGAGAAGGTCACCCGGCGAGTCAGAGGAAGAACAGCGTTGGAGGGAGAGAAATGGGGCAAGTCTCCTTCCCTTTAAAAAAACCTGAGGACTATTCCCTGAACACACACGCACTCACACATATGCAGGGGGGGGACAGGAGTGCTTCCTTGTTCTCCCCCACCCGTGGGATCATGACCCCTTCCCTCCCTCCTCCCCTGAAGAAATCGGCCCCCTATGAAGAAGAGGAATAAAAATGGGGGGTTGAAACGAGGGTCCTTCTTTCCTGCTTTCCTCCCAGGCGGAGCAACCGCGGGGGGGGGGCGTTTGGCTTTGCCTTTTCCCCCCCAATGTTCGTTTCTTTGAAAATCGCCCCCACCGACCCACAAAAACACACACACACACCTCTACTGACCTCGGCGCACCTCCTTCCGGGTCCTCCAGCGGGAGAAGTGGGAGAAAAACCATAGAGGTGGGAGGGAGAGAAAGGCCAGCAGGCGCCCAGCTTCCGCTTCCGGTCAAGGAGAGAGCGGGAGGGGGCCGCTCTACGTCCTTCCTAGCTCTATGGTTCCCTCCCTTCCCTCCCCCCCAAAGGAGGCGTTTGGGGGGAGGGAAGGGGAGGAGTAATAATTAATGAGTAATTAAGAGCCGCCCCACCTCCCTTGGTCTTCTGGGGGGAGGAGAAAAGGGCAGCCTGGGGGGTCTCTTCCCTTACCCGCAGCCTTTCAGCCCCTTTCCCCAAAAGAAGGCCCTCTTCCTCCCGCCCGGAGACACAAGCCCCTCTCCCGGGGACCCCTCCCTCTTCTTCTCCATCTTCACACCCACCCCACAACTGGCACACACAGCCACCCCCCCCGTTCAGTCCAAGGAGGGGGAACTCCGGACCTCCTCAAATCCTCCACTTTCCAGAGGACAGGCAGGGAGGAATGCCAAAATATGGAATTTCACATGTATAGTGTTCAAAGAATTGCAGGGCATCCAGGAAAGTCAGCCCAGTCGAAATGTAAAATGTGTTGAAAAACTGATGCTTGAAAGAGTGTGCTTTCAAGGAGAATAGCCCTCCCCCCCGTTCAGTCCCAGGAGGGGGGAGGGGAACTTCGGACACTCAGGTCACCGGCTCCAGGCCCTCCCTCCCCCCCCTCGCTGCTGGTCCCCTGGACAGCCCCCCTTCCCCACTTTTAATTAGGCTGCACTTCTCTTAATTGCTATACAGGTTTCTTTACATGCTTAACTTCTGATGTTTTTAATTCTGCTCTTTTAATATGGTGAGCCACTTGATTCCCCTTCTCAGGAAATAAAAATGCCTAATAATAATAATAATAATAATAATAATAATAATAATAATAATAATAATAATAATAATAATAATAATAATAATAATATGTCTCAAAAGCTGGAGCAGCCTGGGGTTCACACTGGCGGCATTCCTGTCTTATCCTGGAGCGGAGAGAGCGAACAGCCTGGCCCGCCAGATGTTTTGAATTTTAGTTCCCGGAAGGCTTGGCCACATGGCAGATGGTTGGGAATAATGGGGATTGTAGTCAAAAAAGGACCTGAAGACTCAAGAATTCCCTAACCCACCCTGCGGGCTTCCTTTCCCCACCCCTCCCGCAGTGGAAACTTCCCACTCCCATTTGATAGAGGAAAAGCCCCCCCATATCTGTTTCCACAGAGGGTGGAGGTCCCACTTGCCAATGGCGGCTCCACAGGTGGACCTCCTGCTTCTGCAGGTTGGGTGTTGGGAGCAAATTGTAAACTTGCTTTATTGTGAGTCTTCAACAACAGGAGGGAGAGGAGATCCGACCGCCCTTTTCTCTCCAGGTTGCCAAGGAGATTCGACTGAGCCAGGTGGGGGGCCTGCCCCTCTGCAGACCCACCAGGAAGGCCTGAGAAGGGGGTTGAACGCCCAGCCCTTCCAGGTCTCTTGAGAAAGGCCAGGCCTGGGCTGGAAGGCCAGGAGGGAGGGGTCGGGGGGTGAGCTTGGAGGATGGGCTAAGAAAGCGGGCTGCCCCCCCACTTCCTCCACCCTTTCCATGGTGTGTGTGCGTGCGCGTGTGCATGTGTGTGTGCATGCATGCATGCGTTCTAGGGATCCCTCTCTGCAAAAAGAAAAGGTCAGCAGAATGCCTTTTTTTCTCATTCAACTCTTTTCTTTTTAATATAGTTTTTTAAAAGTTTTATTTACATTCGGGACTCCGGCTCTGGATTTTGCCTCGAGGTTATCTCCCTGGCTTTTCTGACAACCTACAGGAAATAGACGATGTGCGCAAGACAGCTGTAATCGACATTGAACTGAGTAGACTGCAGATGGACATTGTTGCCCTGCAAGAGACGAGATTGCCAGACATGGGATCTGTCAAAGAAAAAAAATTCTCATTCTTCTGGCAGGGAAAACCATTGAATTAGACCAGGGAATATGGTGTTGGCTTTGCAGTCAGAAATACTCTGCTCAGATCAATTGTTCCACCTACTGTGGGGAGTGAAAGAATCCTGTCTCTGCAGCTCCACTCATCAGCAGGACTGGTCACCCTCATCAGTGCATATGCACCAACACTGTCATCCGCAACAGAAGTCAAAGACAAATTCTATGACGATTTGGCGGCTACTATCAAAAAAGTCCCTGAGAGAGAGCCGCTGTTCATTCTCGGAGACTTTAATGCTAGAGTTGGTGCTGATCACAACTCTTGGCCCACCTGTCTAGGCCATTTCGGCATTGAGAAGATGAATGAAAATGGCCAACACTTGCTGGAGTTTTGCTGTTATTATGGTCTTTGTGTCACCAACACGTTCTTTAATACAAAGCCTCAACACAGAGATTCCTGGAGACATCCAAGATCGAAGCATTGGCATCAGCTTGATTTGATCCTCACTAGACGTTCTAGCCTATCCAGTATTACGATCACACGCAGTTACCAGAGTGCTGATTGTGATACTGATCACTCCCTGGTGTCTAGCTGAATAAAACTGCGAACAAAGAGGTTGTATCACACTAAAAAGGAAGGAAGACCACATATAGACATCAACAAGATTCACAATCAAAGAAAAGTGGAGGAATTTGCCCAAGCGCTTCAGGAAACCCTTCCAGGCCCGGCTGATGCAAATGCACCTGAATGATGGGAACACTTCAAGAACGCTGTTTATAACACTGCCTTGTCCACATTTGGCAAGAAGACCAAAAAGATGGCCGACTGGTTCGAAGCCCATTCGGAGGACTTCCTCTTTGCCGATGACGCAGCCATTGTTGCCCACTCTGCTGAAGACCTCCAACAACTCATAAATTGTTTTAGCAAGGCCTGCCAAGACTTTGGACTAACTATCAGCCTGAAGAAAACACAAGTCATGTGCCAGGGCGTGGACTCACCTCCCTCTATTACTATCTCCATGCAAGAATTGGAGGTTGTTCATGACTTTGTGTACCTTGGTTCAACGATGTCTGACACCCTCTCTCTAGATGTCGAGCTGGATAAAAGCATTGGGAAAGCAGCCACCATGTTCTCTAGACTCACGAAGAGAGTATGGCTTAATAAGAAGTTGACGGCATACACCAAAATCCAGGTCTATAAAGCCTGTGTCCTGAGCACACTCCTATACTGCAGCGAGTCCTGGACCCTTTGTGCACGGCAGGAGAGGAAACTGAACACCTTCCATATGCGCTGTCTCCGACGCATTTTTGGTATCATCTGGCAGGACAAAGTTCCAAATAGAGTAGTCCTAGAACAAGCTGGAATTTTCAGCATGTACACATCTTTGAAACAGCGCCGTCTACGTTGGCTTGGGCACGTCGTGAGAATGGCTGGTGGTCGGATTCCAAAAGATCTCCTGTATGGAGAATTCGTGCAGGGAAGCCACCCCCGAGGGAGACCACAACTGCACTACAAGGACATCTGCAAGCGGGATCTGAAGGCCTTAGGAATGGACCTCAACAGATCGGAAACCTTGACGTCTGAGCGTTCAGCCTGGAGGCAGGCGGTGCATCCTGGCCTCTCCAGATTTGAAGAGACTCTTGTACAGTAGGCCGAGGCAAAGAGGCAGTCCCGAAACAAGCAAAACCAGGGAGCTGGACAGGGGACAGACTGTATTTATCTTCAATGTGGAAGAGATTGTCACTCTAGAATTGGCCTTCTCAGCCACAAAAGACGCTGTTCCAAGACCTCTACACAGAGCATGTTACCATAGTCTCGAGACTGAAGGATGCCTACAAAAAAATTTTACATTCGAGAAAAATAAAAACATAAATGGAAAAAAATAATAGTGCACCTCCTCACCCCAATGACCATCCATTAATATAACAGAGAGAGAGAGAGAGAGAGAGAGAGAGATGGTATTAAACACGCTTCTATTCCATACACTTTCCCATTCCTCTTTATTTTTTCCTTAATCTGCCTCCCACATTAGTTTTAAACTGATCTGCCTCTTCTGCCAATATTTTATAAATACTACCAATTCTCTCTTTCTCCTTTTTTCTGTTCATCTCAAATTCTCCAGGAACAGGTTGCCTCTCCTTCAATTTAATTTTTACTCCTTCTCTCAACCGCTGTTCTACTCATAACAGATTTAACCAAATTAAGTATTCTTCTGCAAAAACACCTCTTCATTGATTCTTTTAAAATTTTATCCTTCCTATCCTTCCATTTCCCCTTCACAAATTGCTGCCGAAGGGGCTTGAGTAATTCACAGAATCTATGGGCTACGCCGTGCAGGGCTACCCAAGATGGACAGGTCATAGTGGAGAGTTCTGACTCAACGTGATCCACTTGGAGCAGGAACTGGCAAGCCACTCCAGGACCTTTGCCAAGAAAACTCCATGGACAGAAACAAAAGGCTAAAAGATATGATGCTGGAAGATGAGCCCCTCAGGTCGGAAGGCGTCCAACATGCTACTGAGGAAGAGCAGAGGAGGAGAGGAGATGATGGAGTGGAGGCATGAAATCCATGGGATCAGGAATTGGGGAGGGGGAAGAGAGCAGGTCAAATAACAAAATGCCTTGCCCCCCACTCCACCCTTTAGCTCTCTTTCAGTCCCTCCTTCCCCCTCTTCCCCAGGCATCATCCCCCCTTTGTTTTCACCTCTCTTCAGGCCCCTTTGTGAGCTGCTTTCCCATTTCCACCTTGTCTCCTCTCTCCAGGGGGGCAGGAGGCCAGGCCGCCCCACAGGAGAGAAGGAGGAGAAAGGCACACCCTGTGAGTCAAACCTGGTTAATCGCATTATTGCAATTAACTTCCTTCCTGCAGCCTGAGCCTTTTTCTTTTCTCCAAGGGAGGGAGGATGGGCTGGGATCCCCCCCCCAGCTAGTAGGGAATTGGAACCCAGGTCTCCTGAATCCTCCCTCCATCCAGCCACTCTGCTCGCCCCCCCCAACCCTCCCTCTCACAGAGATCAGGAACTCTTCGTGGGATCCTAACCCTGCCGTTGACCTGATTGGGGGGACTCCTTAGGAATCCCTCCTTCTCCCCCCCCCACCAGTTTTGGGGATCTAGAAGGAGGAGGGGAATACATCTCTTTTCCTGGGTCTGGATGGAGATCCAAGAAGGGAGGCAGGAAAAGGCACGTTTTCCCACTACCCAAAATCCCCACCATCTCCCTCTTCCACCTCCTCAGCTGCCTTCCCCCCCCCATCCTTCCTTGTTCGGCTCCTCCCTGGTTTTTCTATCTCTTTCTCCCCACCTTGGATTCTCCCCTAAACTGGGATGGAGGAGGGAAGGTGGGAGTCTTGGGAAAAGGGGGGGAAAGACGTATTAGGAAAAGCATTCCCCCCCTCTCCAATTGGAGGGAAAAGAGCCAATACAGACTGTGTTTTCCCTCCCCTTGGAAAGAGAAACAAAGGGGGGGGGAACTGAAGATATAGCAAGTGGGAGGGAGGAGAGATTATGGAGGGACAGAGACCTCTCCCCACTTGGATGGTGCAGGGCTTTTGGGGGGACCCTCTGGCCTTCCTGGAGTCTGGAGAGGGAAGGAAGGATCAGGACCCCCCAGTCCTCTGAGGATGGAAAGAAGGAGCCGAGCTCAAGGTCCCAGAGAGGCAGATCTTCTGACCCTTCTGCGAATGGAAGAATCTGTGAAAAATTGCCTCTTTTGTATGAAGATCAGATAGAACGCCCTTCCCTGAGGATAGCTCGGTCCATCTATGGAAGCCCTTCCTTGACTCTTTGTCAATGCATCAGGTCCTTTCATTGTCAGCCATTTGCTGATGACTTCATTCCCGTTGTGCACACAGAACCTGCCTTATTCAGCTTAGCCTTTCGCCTTTCTACAGTATCTCTCTCTCTCTCTCTGTGTGTGTGATTCTGCATTGGTCATTCGCCCTGGAGGGGAGGAAGCCTGTGCAGTCCACAGACAAGGGAGGAGAGTGCCTTGGCTCTCACACACTTTCCACAAAACGGGCTTCCTTCACAACAGAACCAGATGTACACAACGCACCATCAGCCACAGTTCTGGACCTCCGGGCAGAATTAACAAGGTGGGGGTTGGGGCCAGGGCACTGGAGGCCAAATATTCTCATCATGGCATCTCAATCTCATCCTTTTGTAGATGGCTTTGCTGTGGCACAAACCAAACTTGGATGCTCTTTCGAACCCCAGGCAACAAAAACTCCTTTGGGACTTATCATGAGAAGGCAGGGAAAGACCCTCGGGCTGGGAAAGGAGGAAAGGCAGCAGGAAAAGAGGAGGACCCAATATGAGATGGACGGACTCCCTAAAAGAAGCCCCAGCCTGGAGTTGATGCATGAGCTCAGCAGGACCGTTGAGGACTGGGCGATTTGGAGAGCGTTCCTTCACAGGGTCATCAGAGCCGAAGGAGAGCCCTGTGGTGGATCAGGCCCAGGGCCCCTATTGGTCCCGCTTCCTAGGTCTCTCCCCTTTGGCCCCACCCACAAGACCCCCAGATCCCAGTGTCCCGATGGGAACACTCTCCCTCCCCTTCATCCGGCCTTTTGGGTCCACCCGAGGCCTTGACAACTTGGTGGCCCCGAACAACAAGTGAGTCTCCGTGGCTTCCAAGGGCCTTCAGCTCATGCCCCGGTTCTCATTTGATGACCCATTTCATCACTTTTCTTCCCTTTATTTTGTGGTTTGAGTTTTGTTTTGGCCCCCTCTCTCTGGGGAGATCAGGAATGGCCCCTTTCCTGTCACACTTCCGAAAAAAGGCTAAAGACCTCCTTCTCTTCAGGCAGGAGTTTGACAATTACTGCATAAATGAATCCCTGAACCCCATTTTAGCAGCGAGTCTTAATCTTTTCCATGTTTTCAGGTTTTCACCTTTTAATTTTATTTTAAATCATATATTGTTTTATTTGTCTTTTAATATTTTAATTTATTGTGCCCTGATGGCTTCCCTTTCCCCAAGAAAACGAAAGGGCGGGAGCTCTTAATTATTCTTAATACAGTAATTATTACCCCTCCCCTTCATCCTCCATCTCCTCCCTTCAGGGAACCGTTAAGCGAGGGGGGGGAAGGTGTGTTCTACTAGTCACATTGTTGTTGCGTAGTTGTTTAGTCGTGTCCAACTGATGATCATAGCCCCACTCGGCTCCAGGTCTTGCTTTTGCTGACTGCGTAGAGCTTCTCCATCTTTGGCTGCAGAGAATATAATCAATCTGATTTTGGTATTGTCCATCTGGTGATGTCCATGTGCAGAGTCATCTCTTGTGTTGTTGGAAAAGAGTGTTTGTGATGATCAGCTTGTTCTCCTGACAAAACTCTACTAGCCTTTGCCCTGCTTTGTTTTGTACTCCAAGGCCAAATTTACCTGTTGTTCCTTTTATCTCTAGACTCCTTACTTTAGCATTACAGTCCCTTATAATGAGAGGAACATCTTTCTTTGGTGCCAGTTCTACAAAGTGTTGTAAGTTTTCAATTTCAGTCTCTTCAGCATCGGTGATTGGTGCATTAACTTGGATGACTGTGATGTTGAAAGTCTGCCTTGGATTCATATTGAAATCATTCTATCATTTTTGAGATTGTATCCCAGTACAACTTTTCCCACTCTTTTGTTGACTGTGAGGGCTACTCCATTTCTTCTACATGATTCTTGCCCATAGTAGTAGATATGATAATGGTTTGAATTGAATTCACCCATTACCGTCTATTTTAGTTCACTAAAATGTTTATTCTTGCCATCTCCTGTTTGACCACATCCAGCTTATCAAGGTTCATAGATCTTACATTCCAGGTTCCTATGCAGTTTTTTTCCTTGCACCATCCGACTTTCCTGTCACATTCGGGCGCGTCTGCAGCTGAGCATCCTTTTGGCTTTGGCCGAATCCCTTCATTAGCTCTGGGACTACATGTACTTGTTCTCTGCTCCTCCTCAGTAGCATGTTGGACGACTTCCATCCTGAGGGGCTCATCTTCCACCATCTTTTAGCCTTTTGTTTCTGTCCATGGAGTTTTCCTGGCAAAGATACTGGAGTGGCTTGCCAGTTCCTGCTCCAGGTGGATTGTGTTTAGTCAGAACTGTCCACTATGACCTGTCTGTCCTGGGTGTTCCTGCATGGCATAGCACATAGTTTCTATCAGTTACTCAACCCCCTTCGCCACGTCATGTCGAGGAAGGGACAGGTTTGTTTTCCACAGCTCCAGACACTAGGACAAGGAGCAATAGCTTCAAACTACAGGAAAAGAGATTCCACCGGAATCTCTGGAAGAACTTCCTGACAGTCAGAGCTGGTCGCAAGTGGAAGAGGCTGTCTCGGAGTGTGGTGGAGTCTCCTTCTTTGGAGGTTTTTAAGCAGAGGCTGGACGGCTTCGAAGGAGTTCCTGCATGCCTGGGAGGTTGGAGTCAATGGCCCGTGTGGTCTCTTCCAACTCTGTAAGTCTATGATTCTGATAGTAGACCGTCAGAGATAATATATTTAACATGCTCAGAGGCTAACACAATGTGCACTTAGTTTATAAAGGCGCACAACAAATATACCTAAATGTATTCCTGCATATCATGTAATCCCAGAATCCTCTGTATTGCCTTTTATTCCCTTTTAATATGTATGTAATGCTAACTTTGAAGCAATATGCATGTACCTTGTAAGCAATGTAATACCTTACTTCTGATCATTGCAACAGAAATGTAACATTTTATTCTTGAAATGCATATCCTGAAGAATGGCCAGAAAAACGAACAGAGTAGAAGGAGAAGGGGGAACTAATAGTTTACACTTCAAAAGCTACAACATGCTTCACTTGTGAGATAAGCCAGACTACAAGAGGAAACAATATAAGAGTAATATAAGGCCATATCCTCAGCTATCTTCCTCCCCAAAAGAACAACAAAGGGGCCATCTGACTCGAACAGGCAGTGTCATCAAGGACATTTATGAAGACAAATACCCTAGATAGTTGACCCTAATGTGCGAGGAGAAGAAAACAAAACACCACAAATCTAGCAACTTGGGTTATTTTACATATACAAAGAAAGTAACATCAACATGGGGAAGGGAGATAAAAGTAATTCAGATGCATTCCTTGCAGACATCTTGACTCCTCAAGAGAACATCTCAATCCTAGGTCAACTGGACACGAGGGCATAACATGGACATTGTAGTCCGACCAATTAGAATAACCTCTGGAACTTCTTTGGCCAATAATCAGGAAGATCCTATGTCAAAGACCCAAAGAACCAATCAGGTCAAAACCCCTATATCCCCAACGCTGTATCTCAAAACCTATACAGTGGTGCCTCGCATAACGATTTTAATTGGTTCCAAAAAAAACGTTATGCGAAACATCGTTATGCGAAACACCATTTTCCATAGGAATGCATTGGAAACCGGTTAATCCGTTCCAATAGGCACGGATTGCCGTCCTTAAGCGAAAAAAACCATAGGAAACATCGTTATACGATACAATGTTTCCTCCATTGGAATGTATTGTAGCTGACTCAATACATTCCAATGGCTTTGCGAAGTCAATTTTTGCAAAATTAAGTGTGTCATAAAAGGGCCAAAAATGGTTTTAAATGCTTGGATTAGCTTCTGCACCCTCTAAAACGGATGCAAAAGTTAATTTGGCTTTGATCTGACTTTTCGTTAATTAATGGTGAATTTTTTCCCCCCAACTTTTGACAGCTGTCAAAATCTGACAGCTCCATTATTTCCTATGGGGGAAGAATAAATTCACCAAAAATTAGCGAAGACTCAGCAACTGTTCTAAATGGTTGGGTTCGTTAGAGGACCCCCTAAGTCGTGTGCAAACCTGATTTGGCTTTGATCTGAACTTTCGTTAATTTATGGCGAATTGTTTTCTCCCCCATAGGAAAACATGGAGCTGTCAGATTTTGACAGGTCCATTGATTCCTATGGGCCAGAAAAAAAATTAACCATAAATTAACGAAAAGTCAGATCAAAGCCAAATTAGGTTTGCACATGGCTTAGGGGGTCCTCTAACGAATCCAAGCATTTAGAACCGTTTTTTACCCTTCTAAGACACCTTTTTAAATGAAAAAAGAAACATCGTTAAGTGAAGCAGGGGACCTAAAATCGCATTCATTATGCGAAGCATGGTCCCAAACTTCGCTAAGCGAAAATCGCCCATAGGAAACATCGTTATACGGGGCATATTATTTTCTAAAAAAACACATCGTTATGCGAATTCATCATTAAGCGAGGCACCACTGTATAATGTTTATGCTCTTATTGTTCAGGGTCCACCTCTGCTTTTAAGAGATTGGGCCCTAGCTGTGTAATTTAATAAATAATTGGCATCCTATACAGCTGGTTGTCTCGTGTCTTAGTCTGCTGCCTCTGCCGGAGAATCAACCCGATTTTCAGGGTTAACAATTCTAAGTCCAAACCCCCTGCTCAGTACATCAATCCCAATTAGAGTGTATCTGATAGATGTCTGTCAGGCTTTCTTTTCAATGCCTCCAGCACTGGAGCCTTCACGACCTCCCAAGCTAGTCAGTTCCATTATTGTAATCTCAGATTAACACCTGCAACGTAAGTATGTTCAATGCCTTTTCAATTATTTTCTTTCTTGACTCCACCCTGAAGTCTCAGCTGTAGCAAGGTTATTCTCCCCTGTGACCTTGTTCCCAGACTTGGCTGAAAAGTTCACTCTTTCAAGCATCAGTTTTTCAACACATTTTACATTTCGACTGGGCTGACTTTCCTGGATGCCCTGCAATTCTTTGAACACTATACATGTGAAATTCCATATTTTGGCGTTCCTCCCTGCCTGTCCTCTGGAAAGTGGAGGATTTGAGGAGGTCCGGAGTTCCCCCTCCTTGGACTGAACGGGGTGTGTGTGTGTGCGCCAGTTGTGGGGTGGGTGTGAAGATGGGAGAAGAAGAGGGGGTGTCACGGGAGAGGGGCTTGTGTCTCCGGGCGGGAGGAGGAGGAGGAGGGCCTTCTTTTGGGGAAAGGGGCTGAAAGGTTGCGGGGAAGGGAAGAGACCCCCCAGGCTGCCCTTTTCTCCTCCCCCCAAGAAGACCAAGGGAGGTGGGGCGGCTCTTAATTACTCATTATTACTCCTCCCCTTCCCTCCCCCCAACGCCTCCCTTCAGGGGGGGGAAAGGGAGGGAACCATAGAGCTAGGAAGGACGTAGAGGGGCCCCTCCCTCTCTCTCCTTGACCGGAGGCGAAAGCTGGGCGCCTGCCGGCCTCTCTCTCTCCCTCCCACCTCTGTGGTTTTCCTCCCCCTTCTCCCGCCAGAGGACCCGGAAGGAGGTCTGTGTGTGTGCTTTTGTGGGTCGGGGGCGATTTTCAAAAAAATGAACATTAGGGGGGAAAAGTTCAGAGCAAAGCCAAACGACCGCCCCCCCCCGTGGTTGCTCTGCCTGGAGGGAAAGCAGGAAAGAAGGACCCTTGTTTCAACCCCCCATTTTTATTCCTCTTCTTCATAGGGGGACGATTTCTTCACGGGAGGAGGGAGGGAAGGAGACGGTTATGATCCCACGGGTGGGGGAGAACAAGGAAGCACTCCTGTCCCCCCCCTGCATATGTGTGAGTGCGTGTGTGTTCAGGGAATAGTCCTCAGGTTTTTTTAAAGGGAAGGAGACTTGCCCCATTTCTCTCCCCCCAACGCTTTTCTTCCTCTAACTCGCCGGGTGACCTCCCCCCCGTCCTCTGCCCACGCTTGGCCATGGGGCCTTTGGGGTGGGAGGGGTGCATCCAGGAGGAGGAGGAGGAGATGCCCCGCCCCTCATGGGGAGGAGCCTCAGGGTAGGCGGGGCATGTCTCACCCCGCTTCTTCCTCTCCCTCCCCTGCCCGGGTCCTTCTCTCCTTGGGGGTGAGCCTGGGGAGGCCCTCCCATCAAAGCGCCCCTTTCTCCCTCTATGTCTGTGGGTTTGTGGGGGGTGTCTTTGTGTGTGGGGGGTGTCAGGGTTGGCCTGGGGCTTTCCTGCGAGGACCTCCCCCTCCCCCTACTGTGGGGGGGTGAGATAGGTGGGGAGAAGAGAAGGGGACGGGGCTTCCCAAATTTTAATTACTACTCCCTTCTTCAAAGCATCCTTCTCTATGTCTTCATATGATGATAGAAATTGTCCATAGTACATTCTCTACATTTGCCATTAATCCTCAACCATGCCTAATTGGATATAATTGTACCATGATAATTTATTAGTTTCAGGTTTAGCTATAATCTTATTTATTTATTTATCTATTTTATTTTATTTATTTATTTAATTTATTTCCCGCCTATCTAGTCAATTAAGACCACTCTAGGCGGCTGATCCTTTGAGCTCATTTTAATCATCCAGTCCTTCAATTGGCAACTTTTTTATCCTTAAACAAATCAACAAAACCCTTCAAGTTTGTTGGGAAATTTTCTATTTGAGTCACTAATTGTAATGGTGAAGTAAAAGGACAAAATTCTTTTGCATAGAAAAAATTATTTAGAAATGGGCCTTATTGTAGGAAATTGTCTCAGGAGCATAGCCCTAAAAGCTTATCAGACTCATAAACAAAACTAGTGTTCAACTCTAAACCAACAAAGTCTTAAAAGAACTTAGCAACATGTACACACTCCTTATCTTTCGCTCCAAAGGTTTATGAAGAAAAACTATGTCTTCAAAAGGAAGAAATGCATGTTAAAAGTTGTTCTACATACCGGCGACATGGAGGTTTAGTTCTTAGCTGCTCATCTCTCCAAACTTATTAAGGTGGGCGGACTGTGGTGTTGAGAGAGGTCAACTGGTGGCCAGCGTAAAGGAGAGAACGAGTCGTGGGCCTCAGGCTAGTGAAATAATCTGGGGACACGTAGGGGCACGTCAATATTAATATTTAATTTAAATGTTAATTAATTAATTTTACTTATTAATTTAATATTTGACCAATTACTCAATCATCCTGTCCTTACAGGGACTTGCAAAAGCAGCCTTTATCTTCCTTCTTTTCTCTCGCCAGATTGGTCCGTGCACAGATATATGTGAAGGTTTGGGGTGTGGCAGATGATTAGGGTGCCTAGATATTTATACACTTTTACCTGTTCTATTTTGTGCCTATTCAGATTCCATTGAAGTTGCTTCCACGACCTTGAGAAAACCAAAATTTTGGATTCATCCTAACTTAGTTGCATTTTGTTTTTGTCCAGGTATTCTACAGTTCTGTTGATTAAACATTTCAAACCTGGATGGGAACGGGAGATGAAATCTGCATAAAGCACTAACGGGACACAATGCGTCCCAATTTTGGTGGATGGCCCTCCACACTGGCTAGAAAGGGGGCTAGATCATTCATAAATAGGTTGAATAGGGAGGAAGCAAGAATGTTGGTTGGAAATTGATTAGATAACTCCACTTTCCAAGAGACACAAAGTTGGCATGTTGTGCCAGAGTATAAAATTCTTACCAGGGAAATGAGTCTTTTTTTCTATTCCCATATTTTCAAGGTTTTCCCAGAGAAACTCTCTGTCTACCGAATTGAAAGCTGCCTTTAAGTCAAGGAAAGCCACATACAATTTAGAATTTTCATGCTTAATTGTTTTCTTAATAAGATGCAAAGTATTAAGCAGTTATTTACTGTGGCCTTACCTTTCTTGAATGCAGCTTGCTCAGGGCCTAGCAATGTCTGCTTATTGATACAGGAATTAAGTTTAAATAGTTGCTATTTTGCATAGAGTTTCCCAATAACTGATAATAAACTGATAGTTCTGACGTTTTCTGGGAAGTGCAGGTCCCCCTTTTTTATAAATAGGGCAAGGATTGCAGCGGTCCTGAATTTTGGCAAGATCCCAGTATTATCTCTAGCTGTGAAAAGGGAAGCAAAGAGTGAAGCCCACCAGTCCGGTTCATATTTCAATAAGTCTGGTGGGATGGCATGGAGGCCTTCTGCTTTTCTGGGTTCTAATTGAGTCATCTATTGTTACTGGTGGCCAAACAGGAAGATCAGAGAGAGCGAAGAGGGTAGAAGGTCTAACAGCTCTATCTTTGTCAAAAAGAAGGTCTGAAAAATTTTGGACCCATCTGGTCGTCCGACCACTCAGAGTTTCTTTTAAGTCTGGAAGATTTTGACTCTTTATTTGAGTTCATCTCAAGGTGTTTAAATAAGTTATTTGCGTTCTTAATATTCTTGGGCTTTTTAATTAATGGTGATGTGGTCTTATTTTTTGCTAATTTTATTCTTTTTTTTTTCTTGTGCGTCCATACATAGATCCTTCCTGTGCCCTATTCTTGGTTTCCTGTTTGGAATTTTTACCTTCTTTGGCAGAACTGTCCTGTAACAATGCATTATCTTGGTCAGTTTGTTTGTTGTTGTTGTTAGGTACATTTTTTTAACTCAGTTAGTTTGGATAGAGTAGTTAATAGCTCATAAGATTCATAGAGGAATATTTTAATTAAGGTTATCTCCTCTAGAATGTCTTTTACCCACTGGAATAGTGTATTAGTGTCAGACTCTCCTCTTGCCTTAACTGGCTTTGGAAAGGGCCCTTTTTCTGTTTGGATGCATCCTTGTGCCAATTCATCTATTTGTTTTAACATGAGACCATCTACCTCCTTTTTTCCAACCTGCTGGAGTCCAAAACGTTTTCTGCAACTGTTAACTCTGTCGCCAGGTCAGGAGCATAATCTTCCTTATTTGTTTCTATTATTGAACAACGATACTCAACTGACCATTCTAGATTGGGGGGTGGTGATGATATCGTTGTAATTTCATTGGTATTTTATTGCCCTCCTCTTTGGGAGAAAAGAAATGTGTAATTTTCTTTTGTCTCCCTTTCCTCTCTGCTAATAAGTTTCCATGTAATGGAGAAACCCCATGTTCTTTATAACCCCATCTAGTAGAAACCATTGTCCAACAAGAGCAGGTTATTCTTGTACTAGACCATAAGATATATACATATAGTTAAATGTGTACTACTAAGTATATAGATATACTATGCCAGTAATAATAATAATAATAATAATAATAATAATAATAATAATAATAATAATAATAATAATAATAATAATAATAATAATAATAATAATAATAATAATAATACTTTGAAAAGAAGGTCTTTAAAATTATTTTGACTTAACAGTGCTAGCAAGTCTAGGAGCAGAAAAATTCAAATATATATAAAGGAAAGCATATATTGTAGAATGTACTAATTTCGTACTAATATTGTGTGTCCTCTGGTAAGATAGTCCAGTCAGAAGGTCTGGCTTTTTCAGTCTTCTAGCAACTTGCTGGAGCAGGTTAAAAGTTGGAGAATGGGTTTTGCTCTCAGGCACAGATCTTTTGGTTTGATTATCCTCTCACGGCTTGACTTAAACCCAGAGGTAGGTGTGCAGTTACAAGCACAGAACAGGCGGGCCCTCAATTACTTTGGAGTGCTTAGAGATTCCACAATCAAGTATCTGCCTTAGGCCTCACTCATCCCCTTTTGTCCAGAAATAAAAGCAATCTGTCTTAGTCTTAGTCTGCTTTAGACTTTTCAGCAATACTTTTAAACAGTTGGGAGAAGGCGGAGCAGAAAATTCTGTTTGCTTACCGCACCTGATATGGTTGTAAAGGCAAATACACGTCTACTAGCTTCCAAGGGCTTGGGAGGTCACCAGAATGCAAGCTGTAAATCTCTGTCCATGTTTCACACTTGCTCTAGTAAAAATGAGGAACCAGTATCTCCACCTCGCTTGCCTTTCCTCGTGGCCTTTTATCTCCAAGGGAGAAGGCGATGGCCCTGGTGCTGCCTTGAACAACCTCTGCCTGAAAAATAAATTCTTCAGAGCAGTAGGTCAGCAGTTCAGCTGTTTCTTCTCCCCCTTTCCTTGTGGTATTGGTGAAACAGCAGAAAATTCCAGAGGTTGTATTAACTCCCTAAATGCTTGGCTTCAAAAGCTTCTTCAGAGCTAATTAGAAGCTATTTAGAGGGAGTTAAACATAGTTTTTAAAAAAGGAACTGGAACCTTGCATACAAACAGGCAATGGCATTTACAGTGGTGCCCCGCATAGCGACGATAATCCATTCCAAAAAAATCATCGCTATATGGATTCGTCACTATGCGGGGCAAAAAACCCCATAGAAACGCACTAAATTAATGCGTTCCTATGGCACTGCGGCCGGCTACCCCAGCCATGGCCGGACTCTCGGGAGTCCAACCATGGTTGGGGTAGCCGGCCGTGGGTCGGATCCAAGCGGCGGGGGCAGGGTGGGAGGGTGGGGGGATCTGGATGCCCAGATCCGACCCATGGCCGGCTACCCCAGCCATGGCCGGATTCTCGGGAGTCTGGCCATGGCTGGGGTAGCCAGCCGCGGGTCAGATCCAAGCGGGGGGGGCAGGGTGGGGGATCCGGATGCTCTGAAGGGGAATCCCAGCAGGGGTTTCGGAAGGACCCTTCGGAAGGGTCCTTCCGAGGCTACCGCCGGCATTTTCCCCCAGCTGAGCAGCGGGAGAGCTGCTTCTGAGGCTCCCGCCGCTCAGCTGGAGGAATATGGGGCCTATGAGGAAAATATCGCAAAGCAATTTTTCCCCATAGGCAACATCGTAATGCGAAAATGCCATCGCTATGCGGATTCGTCATTAAATGGGGTGCTTGTTATACGAGGCACCACTGTATATGGTTTCTCCCCAGTGTGAGTTGTTTGGTTTCTCCCCAATGTGAGTTCTTAGATGGGAACTCAAGTAACTGCTGTGACTGAAGCACTTCTCACATTCCAAGCATTTATATGGTTTCTCCCCAGTGTGAGTTCTTTGATGGGAACTTAGTTCACCGCTCCGACTGAAGCTCTTTCCACATTCCATGCATTTATATGGTTTCTCCCCAGTGTGAATTCTTCGATGTGAACTCAGGCTACTGCTGTGACTGAAGTTCTTCCCACATTCCATGCATTTATATGGTTTCTCCCCAGTGTGAATTCTTCGATGTGAACTCAGGCTACTGCTGTGACTGAAGTTCTTCCCACATTCCATGCATTTATATGGTTTCTCCCCAGTGTGAGTCCTTTGATGTGAACTCAGGGCACAGTTGTGACTAAAGCACTTCTCACATGCAAAGCATTTATATGGTTTCTCCCCAGTGTGAATTCTTTGATGTGAACTCAGGGCATTGCTGTGACTGAAGGTCTTTCCACATTCCATGCATTTATATGGTTTCTCCCCAATGTGAGTTCTTTGATGGCAACTCAGGGTACTGCTCTTACTGAAGCACTTCTCACATTCCATGCATTTATATGGTTTCTCCCCAGTGTGAGTTCTCTGATGTGATCTCAGGGCACTGCTGTGACTGAAGGTCTTCCCACATTCCATGCATTTATATGGTTTCTCCCCAGTGTGAGTTCTTTGATGGGAACTGAGGCCATTACTCTGACTGAAGCTCTTTCCACATTCCATGCATTTATATGGTTTCTCCCCAATGTGAGTTCTTTGATGGCAACTCAAGGTACTGCTCTTACTGAAGCACTTCTCACATTCCATGCATTTATATGGTTTCTCCCCAGTGTGAGTTCTCTGATGTGATCTCAGGACACTGCTCTGACTGAAGCACTTTCCACATTCCATGCATTTATATGGTTTCTCCCCAGTGTGAGTTCTTTGATGGGAACTCAGGGTACTACTGTTACTGAAGCACTTCTCACATTCCAAGCATTTATATGGTTTCTCCCCAGTGTGAGCTCTTTGATGTCTACTTAGTTCACTGCTCCGACTGAAGCTCTTTCCACATTCCATGCATTTATGTGGTTTCTCCCCAGTGTGAGTTCTTTGATGGGAACTGAGACCACTGCTGTCAGTGAAACTCTTCCCACATTCCATGCATTTGTACGGTTTCTCCCCAGTGTGAGTTCTTTGATGGGAACTCAGGTAAGTGCTGCGACTGAAGCACTTCTCACATGCAAAGCATTTATATGGTTTCTCCCCAGTGTGAGTTCTTTGATGGTAACTGAGGCCATTGCTGTGACTGAAGCTCTTTCCACATTCCATGCATTTATGTGGTTTCTCCCCAGTGTGAGTTCTTTGATGGGAACTGAGACCACTGCTGTCAGTGAAACTCTTCCCACATTCCATGCATTTGTACGGTTTCTCCCCAGTGTGAGTTCTTTGATGGGAACTCAGGTAAGTGCTGTGACTGAAGCTCTTTCCACATTCCAAGCATTTATATGGTTTCTCCCCAGTATGAGCTCTTTGATGTCTACTTAGGGCACTGCTCTGACTGAAACTCCTTCCACATTCCATGCATTTATATGTTTTTTC
The DNA here is from genome assembly GCF_051106095.1 of Pogona vitticeps. Lineage (NCBI taxonomy): Eukaryota > Metazoa > Chordata > Lepidosauria > Squamata > Agamidae > Pogona > Pogona vitticeps. The sequence goes on from NC_135784.1 coordinate 8,941,436, forward strand.
CCCATTGTGAGTTCTTTGATGGGAACTGAGGCTACTGCTCTTACTGAAGCTCTTTCCACACTGTACACATTTGTACTGTCTCTCACTCCTCAGGGATGTTTCACGTGAAGTACAATGACTGTGCATCGTGATGCTCTTTCCTTGTTCAATGTATTTGCTTTGTTCCTCCTCTGGGTGGACTTTGTCAAGTTCACTGGCATCTGAGGCAAACTTGAATGTTTATGTGCACAGGGAACCGTTTCTCCTTCCTTTTTCCCCTGTCGATTTTTTCAGATGATTAGAGAAGTGCATCAACATCAATAGCAGAAGCTAGAGATTTCTTTTTACCTCTTGTTTTCTGGTTTCCTTTCTTCACTTTTTGCCTTTTAATTGTGCAATTTTTTTTCATCCTTGATATGTCTTTTTTTCCGACTGAAAGAATGACAGGCTAAACAGAATTCCATTTGTCCTCTTCGTCACCTGATGGAGAGAGAAAAAAATTCTTGAGGCAATTACAAAGCAGACACTCTGCAAGCAACTTGAAAACAATGCATTAACAACTGAAAGCCAACATAGAAAGAAGGAAAGAACTGGGTGTGTTTAGCTTTGAAAAAAGAAGCCTGAGGGGAAAGACATAATAGAACTCTTACCTAAAGATGGGCCTAGACAGCATCCTGTCTAGTCATGCTGGCCACTTGACCACTGAAACTGTCTATAGACAAACACTGGCTCTATGGCTTGAAAATGGGGTGAGCACCGCCCCCTAGAGTCGGACATGACTGGAAATTTATCAACAGGAACCTTTACCTTTTTTACATAAACTCTCCCACATCTCACAGGCCAGCTGGGCCAGTCATGTCTTATCATGAACTTCTGGGGTCCATCTTCTCCAGTAGTGCACCAATCCAGAACAGAGCTCTGCTGGCCCTTCCTTGCCTCTTCCTGCGATCAACTAATCATTTGCTTACTGTAGTTGGGAGAATCCTTGTCTTGCTTCCTCATCAGAGCGGTCAGCTGCTGGAGGAGGCAGGGAAGGGCAGAGCCACTTTGCAGACTAGATCACCAACAGAGAAGAACGACCTTGGTAGTTCATGACAAATTGTGAGTGGCTCGGCCGACCTACGGTGTATGAAGCCTCTTTGGCTCCACTGCTGGACTCTCAGTCTCATTGTGACCAGCCTGGGAAAACTTCCTTGAAAACCCCAGATGAATTAAAAACATTGCCAGCAGAAGGACTCATTTGCCTAACTCAGCAAGCAGAAATTAATGCAGTTGCTCAAGTAACTTTGCTAATGCTAGCAGCTCTAACTCAAAAAGCCACCTAGAGTGGTCTGGTAGTCCAGATAGGCGGGATATAAATAAATAAATGAATAAATAAATAAATAAATAAATAAATAAATAAATAAATAAATAAATAAAAAGCAGATGTACCATATTTTTCGCACTATAAGACACACTTTTTTCCTACAAAACAGGGGGGTGGAAAGTCTGTGCGTCTTATGGAACGAAGAAAACAGATTATTTTTTCCTGTTTTCTTCTCCTAAAAATTTGGTGTGTCTTATGGAGAGGTGCGCAGGCACTCCAATCAGCTAAAAAACCGGCCTGCCTCCCTCCCTCCCTGGCTGGCCTGGAAGCAGCAGCCACTTCGGTATCTCCACCTGATCGGCCAAGGTCACATTCCATCTCAGAGAGATGGGACTCCGGGCAGCCTCCAGGCCCAGAGAAAATACTAGGGAATCTGCAGGATTTATTTGATGTCATGGGCTGGTGTACAAAAGAAGCTTTACAAGCATGCCATGTGTCTTGTGAGAAATCAGAAGGGGAGGAGGAAGAAAATCTAAGGGGGGTACTGACTACACACCAATAGGAGGCTTGTTTTGAACTGGGGTCTATGTTTCTAAAGCTAAACTTGCTGCTATTCCTCAAGGCTACACTGCTCTGGTTTTTCCTTGTGCTAATTTTGTTTGTCTGGGCTTGACTGTCATGCCAGGGCTGATAACTCACATGGCAGACATTCAGGTTTGGGTGAAAAATCCTACTCAGCCGGACAGGCTTGCAATGGCAGTTATCCAGATCCTGACCATCCAGATGGGAGGACGTCCAATCCAGGGTCTAGTGGATACAGGAGCTGATGTCACAGTCACAGCTAGGAAAGAATGGCCCCCACCTGGCTAGTAAGAGAGACAGATGCTGTATATGGCAGGGGTCATCAACCCCTGGTCCGCGGCCCAGTACCGGTCCCTGGTCTGAGCTGGACCTGGCCGCGGAGACAGACTTCCTGCCCCCCCGCACTCACCCCCCTCCGCAAAAGCCCTACCGCCTCCCTTCCTCCCTCTGCCCTCTGAAAGCAGGAGCAGAAGCAAGGAAGGCTGTGATGCAGGTGGCCGTCGATTTTAAGGAGTGCCTCAAGGACTCGCCCCGCTTCAGGTGCGGGGGGTGGGGGGCAGGGGCTTCACCGGGAAGGGCTGTCAGGAAGCCCGGGGTGGGCGGGGCGGCCCACTCCCCTCCCTTGCCCTTTCCATTGCTGGACTTGCGGGGCGGGGGTAGGGAGAAAGGGAAACGGCCACTGCTGACCCCGCTCTTTGCCGCCTGAGCCCACTCGGGGCCGCAGCCTGGGTCTCTTCCTGGGCTTGGGAGGAGAAAAGGGAGCCCCAGGGAAGCGCCTCCCGGGGGTGAGGGAGAGGGATGGATGGAGTGAGCCACGCGGGTGGGCCTTGCAACTTTGGAGAGGCTACTTTTACATGGCGGAACGGGTGGGGGGTGGCTTTGGTCCGGATGGGGCCAGGCCAGGCAGCCAGTGGTCATCAGCCCGCCCGTTTGATCCCGGAGCTCTTGCTGCAGCGGGGCTACTCGCGGGAGGTGTTTGGCAGCGGCGGCGGCTGTGGCCGTTTCTGCAGCCAAAGGGGACGGGACTGGCACCTGAGTCCCCCGAGCTCTTTTGCAGGGCTCGGCTGGGCCAGGCCGGAGGCTTCCCTGGAGGCAGCCACGGAGAAGAGGCAGGCACAGGCGGTTAGTCCCCCCCGGGGGGGGCTGCTTTTCTCTCTTCTGGCGTTGGGCAAAAGACTTCCCGGGCCCAGCCGGGAGGGTCACTCGGAGGGTCCTCTTTGGAGTGGCCTCTCCCCTACTCCCCACCCCACCCAGTGGCTGCATCTCCTTGTGGCGCATGGACTCCCCCAGGGTCCCTCGGGGCAGAGGCAGGGCCCCCGCAGGGACTTTGCACGACCCCAACCTGGGAAATATATTTCTCAAGGGAGAACGGTGTGCTTTCAGGGCAAAGAATACACAAAGAACCAACCAAAAAGAAACAGAGGAAGAGTAAGAAAGCAGGAGGGGCCGCCTCCTCAGAGAGGGTGAGAGGAAGCGTGGCGCTTCTGGCCAGCTGCCCCACCGGCCACTTAGGCGACTTGGTGCCGGAGCGCTTCATTGCCTGCCCATGGGCGCTCCTGCCAGTATGCTATGTGCAAGGCAGCACACACCGCCAAGCACTTCTCGTCGTGGTGGAGGGAGGAGGGGTAGGAAGAGGAGGAGGGGCGTCAAAGAGAGCTCTCGAGGTGTTTTGGGGTGGGGTCGGCGAGCAACAGCAGCAACAGCCACCCTTGACTTGGACTCCACTTCTCCCACCGCCCTGCACCTCCCAGCTGGCAGCCCCGGGCTCCCTTCCTGAGCAGGACGGAGAGGGTTGCTCCTCAGCTAGGCAGCAAGCGGGTGGAGGTGCCGGCCCTTCCCTTCAAAAACCCAGAAGGAATCCAAGGAACCAAAACTCCACGCAATGCTTCCCTGGACTTCTTTTGGATGGCGAGCCAACTAAGGGTTAAATACACCGAGTGGGGATTCCTAGAAGGGAAGGGGAGCTTGGGAGAAGGAGACCTTTCTGTCCCCATTGGAAATGTTACCTCTCTAAAAACATGTCCCTTCCTGTCCGTCCTTTTTCTTCCTCTGGAGGAAAGTGAGGCTTGGGTGGCTGGAAAGGCTGCCTGGGACCTGCTTCTCCCTTTCTGGGATCCAGGGAGCCTCCACCTCTTTCCCCCCAACACCCCCCACCATTGCAACTGGGAGAGATGGTGTGTCCCAGCAGGGCTGCCTGGGATGGTGAGTGCGGGGGCAGGACTGGGGGAGGCTGGCGGGAGGCGAGGGGCAGGTAGGGGAGTGAGGGTCACCCAACTCCAAATGCAGCCGAGGGGAGGGAAGCCCCCAAGACTGGGCAGGAGAGGCAGCCAGAAGGGAGCCCAACCCCTTCTGCTGCCTGAAGGGTTACATCCACCCCCTCCTTCCACCTCTCATGCTGGCAAAAGGACTAATCCTGCACCTTCCAAGCCATGAGAATGGGGGTTTGGTCCTGACAACTTACTCAGCAGGCTGTTCATAGATAGAACTGTAGCCTGATGATGGTGTGATGATTTGATGAGATGATAATTTCATAAGGACAGGATCTTTTGGGGATATGCTATACTTTACTATTGCTTCACAATAATTATTTTATCTGCATATTTTACGAAGAGCTTTGGTAATCTGCTTTAATATGAGAAGTGATTTCATTATATTTCATATGTATAATGTACTGCTTTAAATTCTACTTGATAAGCACTGGTTAAAGCAGAAACACCTCACACCCCTGTCATAAAACAGTGAAAAGTATACATAAAATATTACAAGGAAAATTTGGGAATGCTCTCTCTCTCTCTCTCTCTCTCTCTCTCTCTCACACACACACACACACACACACACACACACACACACACACTCAATCAATCAATCAATCAATCAATCAATCCAGTGTTATGAAATCTCAGTGAAAGCAAAAGTAAGACAGTTCTGGAACTTCTTCCACCTTTAATGAGACCTATGAACTGTACAACTCAGTTGAACAGCAAACTGAATTTTTTTAGGTAGAGGGAAATAAAAAATAAAAAAACCCTGAAATAATATGGTTGCATTTGTGTGCACACCCTTACACTAATACTTTGTCAAAACACCTTTTGATTTTGTTACAGCACTCAGCCTTTTGGGGTATGAGTCTATCAGTATGGCATATCCTCACTTGGCAACATTTGCCCAGTCTTCTTTGCAAAAATGCTCCAAATCTCTCAGATTGCAAGGGCGTCTCCTGTGCACAGCCCTCTCCACAAATATTCAATTGGATTCAGGTCTGGGCTCAGGCTTGGCCATTCCAAAATGTTAATCTTCTTCTGGTGAAGCCATTCCTTTGTTGATTTGGATGTCTGCCTTGGGTCGTTGTCATGCTGAAAGATGAAGTTCCTCCTCACGTTCAGCTTTCTGGCAGAAACCTGAAGGTTTTGTGCCAATATTGACTGCCATTTGGAACTGCTCATAATTCCCTCTGACTTGACTAAGGTCCCTGTCCCAGCTGAAGAAAAACAGCCCCAAAGCATGATGCGGCCACCACCATGCTTCACTGTGGGTATGGTGTTCTTTTGGTGATGCACAATGTTGTTTTTCCGCCAAACAGATCTTTTGGAATTATGGCAGAAAAATTCAACCTTGGTTTCACCAGACCACTTTTTCCCACATGCTTTTGGAAGACTTCAGATGTGTTATTACAAAATTTAGCCGGGCTTGGATGTTTTTCTTCATAAGAAAACGCTTTCGTCTTGCCACTCTACCCCATAGCCCAGACACATGAAGAGTACGGGAGATTGTTGTCACATGTACCACACAGTCAGTACTTGCCAGATATTCCTGCAACTCCTTTAATGTTGCTGTAAGCCTCTTGGCAGCCTCCCTGACCAATTTTCTTCTAGTCTTTTCATCAATTTTGCAGGGACATCCAGTTCTTGGTAATGTCACTGTTGTGCGATATTTTCTCCACTTGATGATGATTGTCTTCACTGTGCTCCATGGTATATCTAATCTCTTGGAAATTCCTCCAACAACCTACTGCATAACAAGTACCCCCATGCACGGATGCCCCCCCACGCCCCTCCCCACTCCCGGGCGGCGATGGCGGCAGCCCCCCCCCGGTCCTTGGAAGAATGGTCTTTAACAAACCGGTCCCTGGCATTAGAAAGGTTGGGGACCACTGGTATATGGGATAAGATTAACCAGCTCATGAAAGTGTTTTCCCCATCATCTTCCTATCTGAAGAAAGCATTGTTACACTCAAGTCACCTGTAAGGGGTTGCATACATCCTGGATAGTACATTTTCCATGTTTTTCACAAAACTACAACTCCTATCACACCTTGCATTGCTGAGTTTCCTGAGTAGCTCAGCATGATAGGACTTCATCTGTGGAACGCTTGCCTACAAAGAACTCTCCTGAAAAGAAGGACAGAATGCTTGTTCCAGATGCTGCCAGTTGTCAGGAACAGATATTTAACTGTTTGTTTTTCTTTTCCGCTGGGTGATGTTGATAAGAGTGTTTGACATGTCTTTCCTCTGTCTATTATCAGTTAGCCAGATCTTAAAGGGCAATGGGTATTGAATTTCACAGAGAAGCAATTCTTAGTTTTAATGCTCAGAATTAGCTGCAGTTTTTTAGCCTTTGAGCTTTTTTCTAATTATGAATTTAATTTTGTTGTAGACACAATGTTTATTCTTTTGCATTTGCTTTTTTCATATCTATATCCTTCTACTGCCTTTGATTGTGGGTACATTTTCTAGGTTTCTTCATGGAGATACTTCAACACTATATTTGAACATTTTTATCTGTTCATGCCCGAGACAGAGAAGCATATTATTCCCTTGAGGGACATACACAATATAAGGGATATGGTTTCCAAAATTACCCACATCACTTTAGCACATGAGGCAGAAAATCCAAAAGCATTTTCCCTATTTCTTACAGTAATAAGAAGTAAAATAATGTAACAACTTTTTAGCCTTCCATGGCTCCCAAAGTTTTCTGCCTGAAGCAGCTGCCTCAGTGTGTCTAATGTTAGGGCCAATTCAACATATGCAAATTTGCTCTGAGTCTATGGCTGTTCAAGTCTGAATATGACTGTGTTATGGTCATAGCTCCATGATGCCACCTGGGCATTTTTACAGGTATCTTTTTATTATGAGACCAGTCACTCATCAACAGTTAATTTAAATTTAGATTAAAAATGTGCCACAAGTAGGCCCCACAGGAGGCAGTTTTGTATGTACATTATATAAAAAAAGTAAATACAGTGACTAGGTGAACTTCTGGTTGACCTCTGAGCTGTGCTCACTTAGCTCTGTATCCATCTGACATGCTTGATCTTGCTCCTTGTTCTTGTAGAAACACATTTTCAGTAACCATTATGTAGGATGAGCTTAAAGCTCTTTTCATAACTTCTGAAAGTAGCATTCAAGTCCAGAGAAAAGGGGCAAATTAAGGGCACTAACAAGCACCTCTATCTTTTTTACTACTAATCCCCCAAAATAAAAATAAAACACAGTAAAGAATAAAAGACAAAACAGCTATAGGATTTGACTTGCAGATTCTAGGGCTTAAAGTTGCTGTTCTTAAAGTTGCTGTTCTTTTGCCAAGCAGTATACCTGCTAATTGCCTTTTGATTATTGGCCCAGAAGTACATTTACTGGTACAGTGGTGCCTCGCACAACGGGTGCCTCACACAACGATGAATTCACACAATGATGCCTTTTTCTGTTAAATTTGCCGCCTCACACAGCGATATTTCCTATGGGGGATTTTCACACAACGATGTCTCTTTTTCATTTCTGTAAAAGTGTCTTACAATGTTTGGAAGCCGTTTTAAATGCTTGCAATGGTTAGCCCACCTCCTGAAACCTATGCAATCTGATTTTGGTGTTGTTCTGACACTTCGTTAATTTATGGTAATTTTTTGTTTTCTCCATTGAAAACCACTGAATGGTCTGTTTAATGGTTTCCAATGGAGAAAACAAAAAATCATCATAAATTAACGAAGTGTCAGAACAACACCAAAATCAGTTTGCATAGGGTTCAGGAGGTGGGCTAACCATTGCAAGCATTTAAAACAGCTTCCAAACATTGTAAGACACTTTTACAGGAGTGAAAAGGGAGATCGGGAAAGGGCTCTTTGATCTCCGTTTGCCTTTTAAAGCTCTTCCCGATCTCCCTTTTTGCTCCTGTAAAAGTGTCAGACCAATTCCGGATAGGTTGCGTACTATAGTAAATAATTCCACCTGCTGGTTTGAGGTTTCACTTATCCGGTTAGTGAGGTTTGTTTGACAAGCAGCCTTTACCTTAGCCAGGTAAAGGTTAGTTTCGACCCTATCCAATTATGATCCATCAGCTTATTCCTCCACTTGCGCTCTAGCCTTCTCCTGAACTGCTTCATTGCTGGAAGGTGCTGGTTAAACCAAGGTGCTGGCCAAGCTCGGCGGTGGAGAGGGCGTTCAGGTGCAATCGTGTCTACAGCCCTAGCAGCGGCGGTGAACCAGCCATCAACCAGAGCCTCAACAGGAGCGCCAGCCAGGTCAGCTGTAAGACCTCTCATGTTTCAGCTTTAAAGGGCTTTCAGCTTTAACGAAGCGTGAGCAGGAGTGCACACCTAATGGCGCATGAAATACTCTAATTCTATTTTGGACCCTAATTTAGTAAATAGGAAAGCTAATTAGCATTGCATACACCTGGGGATAGGAAACTTTTAAGGGTCAGATCATACTTCCGCACTATTAGACAGCATGCTGGGTAGGTGGGGCTCATCTGCCCTGGAAGGCAGCCCATCTAGGAGAAGGTAAACTCCGATTTCAAACCTCCACTGCCTTGTGGCTATCCACTTATGGAAAAGTCTTCAGGAGTTAACCTCGAGGCAAAATCCAGAGCCGGAGTCCCGGAGGCAGTTCGTGTCATTTATTTATGTATGTATGTATGTATGTATTTATTTATTAGATGTTTACCCTACCCCTCTAGACCAGTGGGTCTTAAGCTTTTTGAAAGAAATGCCCCATTGAGCCATTGAAGAAGTTATCATTGCCCCCCTCCCCATGGCGATATCTTATTGATTGATTGATTGATTGATTGATTGATTGATTCATTGATTCATTGATTGATTGATATTGATTGATGACACTTAAATCCAATTGGCCCTGAAAATAAAATTCAATTGCAAGAAAATGAAATGCCCCCCAAAACCCCAGTAACATTTAATGATTTAGTTACAAGTGAATTTTAAGATGCAAAAAGAAATATTAAAAGGGCATAAAAACAAACCGGAATGCAGGAACTAAAAATTTCAAGACGAAAACTCTGAAATTAACTTAAGATTCAAGGAAAATACATATTCATGCACACTATAAAAAGGGTTTAAAAGACACAGAGAAAAATTTTACAGAAGGAAAGCAACAAAAATCAGAGCAACAAATTATATATATCTCTACACAAAAAGTTTACACAAAGAGCAGAATTTTTTTTTTGAAACCATAAAACTGAGAAACCAAAATATAATATCGAACTGGAGTGCATGTTAAAAAAGTACAATACAAAGAGATACACAAAATGTTTTACAGAGCACAACAAGAATTCATAAACAAAGCAAACATCGTCACACTGTATATTAACAAAGGAGACGGGCGACTGCAATAACTACCCTGGCATCTCTCTTCTCAGCGTTGCTTGCCGTGTTGTGCTGAAGAGATCCACCACTGACATGGTATTCTCCCTCAGACAGTTGCAGGAGAAACGTAGGGAACAACAACAGCCACTCTTTGTGGCCTTCATACATCTCACAAAGGCTTTTGATTTGGTTAGCAAGGGGGGCCTTTTTAAAATACTTCTCAAGATTGGATGTCCACCTCGACTCCTTAACATCATCAGGCCCTTTCATGGGGGAATGAAGGGCACTGTAGTTTTTGATGGCTCAACATCAGATCCCTTTGACACCGGATTCCAAAATATCTCCTGTATGGAGAAATAATGCAGCGAAATCGCCCCAGAGGGAGACCTCAGTGGCAATAAAGGATATCTGCAAGCGGGATCTAAAGGCCTTAGGAATGGACCTCAACAGATGGGAAACCTTGACATCTGAGCATTCAGCCTGGAGGCAGGCGTTGCATCACAGCCTCTCCCAATTTGAAGTGACCGTTGTCCAGCAGGCTGAGGCAAAGAGGAAGTCACAAAAGCAGCAACATCAGGGAGCTAGACGGGTACAGACTGTATTTGTCTTCAGTGTGGAAGGGATGGTCACTCTCGAATTGGCCTCCTCAGACACACTAGACACTGTCCCAAGTCCTCCATACACAGCACGTTACCATAGTCTCTTGAGACTGAAGGATGCCTAATCAATCAATCACCCATGGGCAAAACACAAAACAAGACATGAAAATGAAAATGAAAAAAGGGTGCTGAGGTTTTTATCCAGTGGAAGTCACTCCACTGATAGAAGGCACTGTCCCCTTTCAGAAGAGGGAAGGAGACAGTTTTCAGTGATGCCCCTCCCTCTTGCAGACCACTTCAGATCTGCTGTTAAGTGTGAGCCCAGGAAGAATATTTGTTGAAGCACAATAAAATGAAATTGACTAAAGAACAAATTCAGGCCTTAAATGAGCCTATAACGTATGCAGAAATTACAGAAGCCCTTAAAAAACAAAAAAATGGGAAAGCACCAGGCCCAGATGGACTACCAGCAGAATACTACAAAGAACTGGAAGAGGTGCTTCTCCAGCCATTTAAAAAGCTTCTAGAATGCATTGAAGAAGAAGGGAAAATACCAGCAACATGGACTGAAGCAACAATCTCTCTTATACATAAGGAAAACACGGAAGGTAAAGAAATACAAAATTATAGGCCAATTTCATTGTTGAATGTGGACTACAAAATATATGCGACTATCCTGGCAACTAGATTGAAAAGAATTTTAACCCACTTGATACATCAAGATCAGTCTGGGTTTCTCCCTAAAAGACAGATGAAGAATAATATAAGGATAGTTTTAAATGCCCTGGAATACTATGAAGTACACCCGGAGAAACAGATGGCTATGATATTCTTGGATGCGGAAAAAGCATTTGATAATCTTGACTGGAATTTTATGATGCACACATTGAAAACACTGCAGGTTGGAGAAAGATTTATGAAACTAATTAAAGCAATATATACGGAGCAAAAGGCAAAAGTAAAAATCAATGGCGAACTATCAAAAGAAATCCAAATACAGAAAGGTACTAGACGGGGGTGCCCACTCTCCCCACTCCTGTTTATTTTGACTCTGGAAATACTAAACGAACAAATTAGAAACAAAAAAGAATTGAAAGGATTAAAAGTGAAAGGTCAAGTCTACAAACTCCAGGCCTTTGCGGATGATTTAGTTATCATATTGGAAGAACCATTGGATTCAATAGAGGACCTGATGACAACGTTAAGAATTTTTGGTGACATGGCAGGAATGAGAATAAACCAAAAGAAGACTAAATTACTTACCAAAAACATGAGAGAACATGAAAGACAAGAGCTAATAGAGAAGACGAACTTTCATGAGGAGAAGAAAATTTGATATTTAGGAATACAAATTACAAAAAAGACAAGTACATTATTCAAAGATAACTACATGAAACTAATGAAGGAGATACAGAACAATTTGGAGAAATGGGACAAATTACAACTATCGTTGTTGGGAAGAATTGCAGCAATTAAAATGACTATTTTACCAAAAATCCTATTCTTATTTCAGTCAATCCCTATAATATTAAAACAGTCATTTTTCAAAGAATTTAATAAGATAATCATGAGATTTATATGGCAAGGTAAAAAACCAAGAATTAAAATTAAGGCAATGCAAGATGCTAAGCAGAGGGGTGGCTTTGGTCTTCCTGACTGGGTTCTGTATTATAGAGCTTGTATTCTAGATTGGATAAAAGAATGGATAACTCTAGAAAATGATAGATTACTTAGCTTGGAGGGACATGATTTGCAATTAGGCTGGCATGCCTATTTATGGTATAAAAAGGACAAAGAACAAAAAATTTTTAATTCACATATGATAAGAAGAGCTTTACTGGGAATGTGGAGAAAAATTGTACAACAAATTTATTACAAAATACCTGTATGGGTGTCACCGTTAGAGGCCTTTATCCAACCCAGTCTTATGACAAAAACAAACTTTTTAAAATATCAAGATCTATTAAAAAAGGATGGTGAACTAAAGTCTAAAGAAGAGCTAGAGTCACAGAATATATATATAGAGTGGTGGCCTAGAGCACAGCTAGAATCTAGATATACAAAAGATAAAATAGAAGGCTTCTACTTAGAGCAAACGATTTTTGACAAACTTTTATTAGGTTCAAAAGAACAAACTGTTAAGAAAATGTATAATTATATGATGGAAATTAAGATGCAAGATGAAATGGTTAAGGAATGTATGATTAAGTGGGCACAAAATATAGGGCATAACATTGATATTGATCAATGGCTGAAAATATGGCAAAATAATATAAAGCTTACAAGATCGGTGAACTTTAAAGAGAATATATATAAGATGTTTTATAGATGGCACATGACCCCAGAAAAATTGTCAAAGATGTATACAGATGTATCAAATAAGTGTTGGAAATGTGAATCACAAGTGGGAAGCTATTATCATATGTGGTGGTCATGTGGAGTAGCGAAACAATATTGGAAAAGAGTACATGTAATGTTGGAACAAATATTGCTCTGTAAAGTGCCATTAACCCCAGAACTGTTTTTATTGAGTATGATACCTGAAAATATAGATAAGTCAAAGAATTATATAGTTATATACATAGTTACGGCAGCTAGAATTTTATATGCTAAAAATTGGAAAAGATCAACGGTACCGAAACAAGAAGATCTTATTGAAAAGATACGGGAAATAGCCGAAATGGACATTTTATCAGAAGTTATGAAGGACTATCCCTTGCAAAAGGCAACAGAAAGATGGGATCTATTTAACAAGTGGACAGAATCAACAGGCAGCTTGTGAACAGTACATATTGAAAGGAGAACTGAATCTAGAAGGCAGAAAAGAGTAAATAGAATAATTTAAAATCTTGATATGGCAATAGGTACAGAATGGATGAAAGTATGTTATTGTCTCCCCTCTTCCTCATCAATCCCAATTCCCTTTTGCTTTTTGTTATCCCTTATAAAAAATAAAAAATACAAAAAAAAAAGATCTGCTGTTAAGTGTGAGTTGGGTAACTGAGCCTGGTGTGGTGGCAATGGAGAATGAGGACAGCACAGGAGAAAGAAAATTAAGGTAGGGAAGCAGCCTAATTTCTCCTTCCACCAGCAAGATGATCCTTACTGGACACAAGCCTGTGTATTCCAAAGCTCGAAAAATGCAGCTTGATAAAAGCTTCACTTTATCTTCCACAAACTACCTCTGATACTAAAGGGTGGCAATTAAAAACAATATGTCTCCATGTCTTCTGGCCACATCCTGATAAAAACATAGCCAGGACTATGTATTAATGGCTCATTCTAGTTTCACCAAAAGACTTGGTCTTCATACTGACCAATAATATGTCAGCTGGCATATTATTGCCATGGCTGGCAATAATATGCTAGCAATTGGTTTTGTCACTTCAGCTACAAGTCCTAACAGAATTTTAAGAATCAGAGAATCTTAGAATAATGGAGTATTTATTTGAAAGGAAAGGAATATTGATTTTGCTGCTGTCTGAACCCTAAATTCAAGATAGCAACCCACTTGGGTCTCAAAATAATTTTTTTGAAAAAGCAGAGCAAAGTTAGAGAGAAATTCTGTAGATAGTAGACTTTGTATTAAGGAAATAGAGAAGCAAATTAGGGTTGTATGTTGCCTTGTAGCAGTTTTCAATTTTTTTTAATTCAAGGAGCATTGTTAGAATAATGCAAAAGTCTGTTGACCAAAGCAACCTTCTACACACGAAACCTGTTTAATGTAACATTTTCACATTATCTTTAAACAACTGAACTGTTGAATAGCTCAATGAGAGATGGTGCGCCACCCCAAACCGACTCGTTTCTTTCTGCGCTTCTGTTGCAATGGGCGGGAAGGTGGGCCAAGGGCAGGGGATTATGGGAATTGTAGTCTAAACCTTTTGGAGCGCCCCCGCCACCCTCTACTTGAAGCAAACTGTTATACTCAAGCTACTGACATGCTGCCATTTTCACCTTCACTGAACGGATCCTCAGGGTTCAGGGAGAAAGAGGAGTGGGTGACTTGTGGATTTTGCCCTCAGCACTCTCAGTTCAATTTGAGAGCTTTCTCTTCCAGAGGATTTACACAGAGAGGCACATCACACCCGTGTACATGGAAGACAGGGGAAGATCTCAAGTCTGATGTCCCTCAAAGCCATTTAAAGTTGGCCAGGTGAACTTTCTTGCCCCTGAGAGCCAGCCACAACAGGGACAAAAAGAAAAGCCAGAAAAGCTGCCAAATTCCCACCCACCCAGGATGACCTGAGCCAGCCCCATCCCTAGAAATCCTGCCACACCACCCCAAACCGACCCGTTTCTCTCCGTGCTTCCCTTGTAATGTGCAGGAAAGCAGGATGGACAAACGGGGCTTGTCTCTCCCTCCCCACCCAGGTGCAAGGCAGTGTTTCACCGGGCAAGGACGGGGACCCAAGAGACCTTTTCCTTCCACCCGATCCACACTCAATGCTCCCCTAAGGGAGAAAGGTGAGATGTGGCAAGCAGAAAGAATGGGATCGTCTAGCAGCAGCAGCACCGGATCCACTGCCAGCACTACGGCTGCAGCTGCCTTCGCAGGTTTGGCTTGCTCCAGTGCCCCCCTTCCGGCCCCCCTTCTGTTCCGCCGCCCCCACACTGCCCCTTTTCGTTCTACCGCTCCCCTGAAAAATGAAAACACCCCCTGGGGGGCATTATCACTCACATAAAGAACCACTGCTCTAGACAATGTCTACTCAGGGCGGCTTACATAGATAAAAACATATCAATATAACATATATAAAATCAAGAAGAATACAATTATAACGATTAATTTCAAAGAATACATTATCAAGATGGCAAAAAACAACAACACATTACTTAATTGACTAGAGGGAAGGCCTGCTTGAATAGCCAAGATTTTAACAGGCTTTTGAATACACCCAGTGAGGGTGCCAGCTGAATTGTGGTTGGGAGAGTGTCCCACAGCCGAGGGGCCACCGCCAAGAAGGCCCAGTTTCTTGTTTTTTCCTTCCGGGCCTTCCTCGGCATCAGGCCACTCAGCCGTCCCTGCTGGCTATATCGGGTGATTCGGGTAGATCTAGGTGGAAGAAGACGATCAGCCAAATATTGAGGTCCCAAACCGTTTAGGGCTTTATATGTAATCATTAACAGTTTGAAGTCAATGTGGAAACATATGGGCAACCAGTGCAAGGCAGCCAGAGTGGGGGAGATATGCTGATATTTTCTCACCCCACTAAGAAGCCTGGCTGCTGCATTCTGGACCACCTGAAGTTTCTGCATCAACCTCAAAGGCAGCCCCACGTAGAGTGCATCACAATGGTCTAATCTCAAGATTACGAGTGCGTGGACTAGAGTAGTGAGGGCCCTCCCATCAAGATATGGTCGCAGCTGGGCAATCGGCCACAGACGAAAAATAGGCAGAGTGGACCACGGACACCACCTGGGCTTCCATGGTAAGCGTTGGGTCCAGATGTATCTCCAAGCTGCGGGCCTTACTCTTTGCGGCAAGGGTCGTCCCCCCAAAAGAAAGGGAGTCACCTATACCGCTAATGGAAGGGCCACCCAACCTCAAGACCTCCATCTTGTCCGGGTTCAGCCTCAACCTATTCCACTGTAACCATTCCAATACAGTCTCCAGGCAGCGCTGAAGGGACAGGACGGCATCCACTGAGGTAGATGAAAAGGAGATGTAGAGCTGTGTATCGTCAGCAACTGGCAACTCCTGTGACGTCACTTAGTTTAGCTGTTATATTGTATAATTTTCTTTTTTCTTTTTGTTTAATTGTATTAAGTTATTAGTATTATTTCTCTTTGTCCTTCCTTTTACTTTTCCTTCCCGTCATGGAACGGAGGGCCTGCCTTCCCAGTGAGGGGCCACAAAACATCTCCGTGATCACGGGTAGAGGGCGATATGGCGTTGTCTCCATCCCTACTCGTATTAGAAGAACAATGAACAGATGTTTAAAGGCTGTTCCTTGTTCTGAGATGGAGACCAACCTCCAGTATCGAGGTAGCCAGACCAGCCGGCCTTCTACTCTATGCCTGGTGTTGTTGAATGCCAGGTCTGTATCTAACAAAACCCAGCTAATTTACGATCTTATTCTGGAGGAAGATGCAGACCTGGCTTGCATAACCGAAACATGGATTGGCGGAGAGGGGGGTCCCCCTCTTGCTCTCATCTGCCCGCCCGGTTATGCTGTCCAACACCAGGGTAGACTGGAGGGACGGGGGGGAGTGGCCATCAGTCCACCCTGGAGGTAGCTAGGTTTTACCTCAGTGGTAAAACCAGGTCTTGAGGCTCTCCACGTGTGGATTGGGGCTAGGGACGGTATTGGGATCTTGCTGGGTTACCGTGCTCCCCGCGACCCAGCCATTTCCCTACCGGAGCTGGTGGACTTTGTCTCCGCGGCACTGCTGGGTTCCCCGAGTCAATATGCGGATGACACGCAGCTCTACATCTCCTTTTCTCCAACTGCAGGAGATGCCGTTCTGTCCCTTCGGCATTGCCTGGAGGCCGTACTGGAATGGATGCAGGAGAACGGGCTGAGGCTGAACCCGGACAAGACGGAGGTACTGAGGGTGGGCGCCCCCACACCTGGGGTAATGGGAAACCCCCTCACTTTTGGGGGGGTGACTCTGCCCGCCAGGGATGGGGTTCGCAGCTTGGGGATCCATCTGGACCCGGCGCTCACTATGGAATCCCAGGTGGCGTCCGTGGTCCGTACCGCTTTTTTCCATCTCAGGCGGATAGCCCAGCTGCGGCCCTACCTTGATGTGGGGTCTCTCACCACTTTGGTGCATGCGCTTGTAGTCTCAAGATTAGACCACTGTAATGCACTCTACGTGGGGCTACCTTTGAGGCTGCTGCGGAAACTACAGGTGGTGCAGAATGCTGCGGCCAGACTACTCAGTGGAGTGAGAAGATACCAACATATCTCACCCACTCTGGCCGCACTGCATTGGCTGCCCATCCGATTCCGCATCGATTTCAAAGTGTTAATGCTTACCTACAAAGCCCTAAACAGTTTAGGACCTCGATACTTGGCGGAATGCCTTCTCCCACCAAGATCTACCCGTGTCAATCGCGCGAGCCAGGAGGTGAGGCTGAGGAGCCTAACGCCGAGAGAGGCCCGAAAGGAAAAGACCAGAAATTGGGCCTTCTCGGCGGTGGCTCCTCGCCTCTGGAATAACTTACCCCCTGAGATTCGCGCGGCTCCCTCACTGGGCATTTTTAAAAAACAACTAAAAACTCTGATGTATAGGCAGGCCTTCCCAACAGAAAACCCCTGACGATCTTCCTTCCTCTATTTTGCCTTCTATCTCTATCTTTGTTTAGCTGTAATGTTTTTAAAATTATATTGCTGATTTTGTTGTAAGCCGCCTAGAGTGGTCTAATATGACCAGATAGGCGGGATAGAAATAAAATAAAATAAAATAAAATAAAATAAAATAAAATAAATAAATAAATAAATAAATACATACCCAGGCTTGGTGCTCTGGAGAGGACACTCATACAGAGTGCGTTACTATGGTCTTTCGAGACTGAAGGATGCCTAAGAATATCATATCATCCTTCAGTCTTATCTTCTGAAGGCTAAACATGCCTAACTATTTCAGACTTTCCTCCTAAGGCTTTAGCATCCTTTCCTGAAGTGTGGTGTCCAGAACTGAACACAATACTCAAGGCGAGGACTAACCTGTGCTGAATAGAGGGGGAATAGCACCTTGTGGGATTTGTAAACTCTACTTCTATTAATGCGGCCTAAAATAGCATTTTCCTTTTAATCACATCACACTGTTGATCTATGACAATTCCCGGATCCTTCTCATTTGTAGTTTTGCTGAGCCAAGTCTTCCCCCATCTCGTAACTGTGCAATTGGTTTCTTATTCTGAGATGCAGGACTTTGCACTTATCCCTGTTGAATTTCATTCCGTTGCTTTTGGCCCAGGGCTCCATCCTATCAAGGCCATTCTAGTCCATGTGCTTGTAGTCTCGAGATTAGACTACCGTAATGGGGCTTCCTCTGAGACTGATGCTGAAATTTCAAATGGTGCAGAATTCGGCGGCCAGACTTCTTATTGGGGGAGAAAACACCAACATATCTCCCCTACTCTGGCTGCCCTGCATTGGCTGCCTGTTCATTTCCACATTGAATTATGACATATAAAGCCCTAAACGGTTTAGAACCTCAATATCTGGCAGAACGCCTCCTGCCACCTAGATCTACCCAAATCACTCGCTTTAGTCAAGATAGGAGGCTGAGGGGCCTAACATTGAGAGAGGCCCAAAGAGAAAGAAAAAAGGCAGTGGTTTAAATGTTGTTATTTATTTTATTTTATTTTATTTTTCTTCTTCTATGTTCTTAGCCACCCAGAGTAGACTTCAGTCTAGATGTGTGGTATATAAAATAAATAATTCTGCCCAATTTGGTATCATCTGCAACATTGACAAGCTTTCCTGTATCCCCAAATCCACATCGTTAATAAAAATATCGAAGAGCACTGAGTCCAGAACTGAGCCTTGGGGTAGCCCACTAGTGACCTCCTTCCAGTTAGAGAAGGACCCATTAATCATCACTCTCTGAGTACAATTCTGTAGCCAATATAGATCAAGTGTCAGGTGGATTAAACATAACCCTCCCAGCCCAAAACCACGTTACAAAAACACCCAGAACAGTCTTTTAAAGCAGAAAGCAGCACCTTACTTTACCAGGCAGTCCCAAACCTCCCTGCAAACACACACACGCTCACTTAGAAGCAGAAGCTAGGCAGTCCCAAGCCTCCTCCGATCGCACACTCTCTAAGTCAGTGGTCAGGGAACAGGGGTAAATTACCCCAAATGGGGTAAAAATGAAAATCCTGGGGGTAATTTTGGACACAACCCTAACCCCCTTCCCTCCTCCTCCTCCTCTACCCGGAGGGGAGTCTCCAGCTCCCCGATCGTCCCCTTCCCGCCCCCTTTTCCAGCCTGTCTTAAAACCTTTTATTCTTAAAGATCACCTCCCGAGGTTTATTTTCTAGTGCTAAGCTTTGGTGAGGGTGGATACCAAGAACAATTGGGTAAAGAAGGGGACTTCTACAGCTAATTCTCACCTTAAAGAGCTGGCCTTCCGCTGTGCATTTTACTGGAACGTAAGCAAGTTCCCAGAGCTCTCAACAGAGAGTTGCAGAAAGGTTTTTTTTTTTTTTTTATTTATTCATTTTATTTATATCCCGCCTATCTGGTCCACTCAGGACCACTCTAGGCAGCTAACAACATAAAAATAATACAATAAATACACATATAAAACAATTTTTCCATAACATAAATATTAAACAAGATGGGAGAACTATAGGAAAGGGGGAAAAGGGTGTCGGGAATTATCTGATGGGAAGGCCTGCCGAAACATCCATGTTGAGTTGCAGAAAGGTATTTCTTAAAATACCCAGAAAAAAGAGCCTGCCCCCCACAACACCCAGAGACCATATAATTTGGATTGGGTCCCTCCTCCCACTTGGTCTGCAATGCATGAAGGCCTTGCAAGTGGAGGGAGGTGGAAGCATCTATTTTTCTCTTGTGCTTCCTCATCCACCTCCTTGGGGGTGGTAAATTTGGAGGGGGCAGATGTGAAGTCTGGGAGGGGACTCAATCCCCCGCTCCCCCACCTGAGCAAGACACCAGCGCCTTTTCTCTGTGCATATCCTGGGTCCTCCTCGGCTTTCATGCCAGGAGAACCCCTTCTTTCCCCAGATCCTGCAGGCACCCTTTTGGGGTGTGGCAAAGGAGGAAAGGAGGGAGTGTCACTCAGAGCTCTTTCCCTCTCCCCCAATTTCTCTTCCTCAAGGTAAACCCCTTCCAGCCTCACCCCCAGGTGGGAAGTGGGCTATGGAGTGCAGGTGGAAGGAGGGGGAGAGGGGGGCTGCAAATGGGGGACATGAAGGAGTCAGCTGGGTGCAACAGGGATCCCTTCCTCTTCCCCCCCATGCCTGACCTGCCATCCGGAGCCTCTTCAGGATCCCCCTCCCCCTCCACTTTTCTCCCCTCTTGATGCCTATATATGTACCAACCACCGTAACTATGTCCAATTTTTACTTATGCCAATAAAGGTTTTATCTATCTATCTATCTATCTATCTATCTATCTATCTATCTATCTATCTATCTATCTATCTATCTATCTATCTATCTATCTATCTATCTATCTACCATACCTCCTATGAGATTGGATGGAAGAAGGACTTTTATATCTGTCCTTTACTTAAAGAAAAACTATTGTTCTCCTATAAATATTTCTTTAACACAATATATAAGGACAATATACTCGTGCCTGGTGGGTTTAGGAACAGGCCTCCCTGTAAGGGCGGACTGGGTGTGGTGAGGAAACACAAATGGGGCGTTGAGATCTGGAAGTGGGACCGGGCCAACAGGGTTCAAAAGGCTCGCTTGAAGGGAGGGTCAACCAGGCGGAAATGAAAGAACCTGCCCGGGAAATAAAGTGCTGGAGAGCGAACGGAGTTGATGATCCAGAGGGTCCCTTCCAGCTCAGCTGTTCTAAGAGAATGGGTAGACTCCAGAAGCGACATCTCGCACCAGTGAGGTTGCGATTTCTAACGCACCTCCCTAGTGGAAAAAGAGGTGAGTTTCAGGATTTCTGAGGGCTCTGGAAGAAACTGGAGGCATTTGGGGATATTTAATGAAACCGGAATGATTGAAAGGCTAGATCTCTAAAGTTAGCCTTACAAATCACTTTACAGAAGGGCTCAGGCAAATCTACTTTATACACCTTTTATAAGCTCCGTGTTAGAT
This sequence comes from Pogona vitticeps, assembly GCF_051106095.1. Taxonomy (NCBI): domain Eukaryota; kingdom Metazoa; phylum Chordata; class Lepidosauria; order Squamata; family Agamidae; genus Pogona; species Pogona vitticeps. Next base: position 8,962,264 of record NC_135784.1, read on the forward strand.
GGCCAGAATGTCACACTAGAGGAAAAATTAACAAAATAACTTCAGGCAGCCGAAGGAATGAAATCTCCCCAGCCCTCCCTCCCCGTTAATTTATTTATTCAGGAGGGAGAACTTTTCATAGTTATTGAGGAGTAGCAAAGCCTCTGATGCTCTTACATTTGGGGGGATTGTGAGCCAGGTTGAAATGTGAACATTTTAAGAGCATGTTTCGAAGCTCTTATATCCCACGTCTGCAATGGGACAGAGAGTGCGGTGGGAGGAAGGAGTAAGTAATGAGAATTACTATCGCATTTTATTATGTTGTAAACATTTAGAAAAAATATTAAAGTTACCTGGAGAGACGTCGTTCCCAGAAATCTCCAGCCGGAGGTCCTCGCGCAGTGACCTCAAGCCTCAATCCAGAAGATCCCAGGCTCTGTTGGGGTCAATATGGGGTCACCTCCCCAAAGGCCACTGGAAGTGGGAAGGAGAAAACAGTCTTATTAGGTGGAAAAGGTCCCATAACATCCCAACTCCGTTTGTTTAAAAGGTTTGAAAATAACAGCCATTCTCTGAAGTTCAGCTTCAGTAACCTGAGTTGCATGTCCAATTTAGCAGGGTGGGCTAAGATGAAAGTTTTCTCGGTAAGGCTTTGGCACTGTGTTGGGGGAGGCAGGAGCTCCTCGTAAGAAAGTCCCAGAGCAACCTTGACACAGCCAACCACATTTATGGGGGGAGGGGTCTGTGGTGGGAGGGTCTCCTTAGCCTCATTGCAAGGAGAGAAGGACGTGGGGTGGGTGGGCAGGAGAAGGGAAGGAAGAAGAGGTGGAGCAAGAGAGACAGAGATGCCCCACCCACCCCAAGGCTCCTCCTCCCAAGGGGTGGGGCATTGCCTCCTCCTCCTCCTCCTCCTGGATCCTCCCCCCCAAAGGGAATCCAAAAGGCCCCACAGTCAAGGGTGGGCAAAGGAAGGCCTGGGGGGGGGCTCATCAGGAGAGTTGCCGCCTCTCCTTCCCTTTGGACAACCCCCCAAAGGAAGGAAGGAAAGAAGAGGTCTCTATGCACAGGAGAGAAAAAAACAACAACCACCCGAGGATGATTCCCCTGCGCGCTCTCACCCCCTGTAAACTATATATGAAAAAGACATGATCTAATGTTTCAATTTCTTCATCATTGCAGGGACATTTTCTTAATGTATACTGTGGTAACGTCTCTCTAAAACTGCTGATGGAAGGCAGTTAAATCTTGCTCCTGAAAAGACCTGCCGGTATCTTGGGGATGGTTGAGTTTTCCAGGTGGAATTTGACATTTAGACCCAAGAGGCTTTTGAGACTGAGCCCCCTTCCTCTTCCTCCTCGCCACCCCCTCAGGCTCGCTTCCCACCCCCACCCCCAAAGACTTGCAACCTGAACCAAGATTTGACAGAACGGGGTGGGCGGGTTGGGGGGGGGAGATGTTGAGGTCGGGTTTCCCCCTCCCCCCCTTGGGGGGGTCCCTTGAGTGGGGCTGGGGAGAGAGTCAGGCCCCTTTCTCTCCTTCCCTTTTGAAAACCCACCGGGAGGTGTGATTTTTTTGGTGGTGGGTGGGGTGTCGCCATGCAGGAAAACCCAGGACCGACCCCCACCTCCACCCCACCCCCATGGGTGCCTTGCTCGGAGGGGGATCTGGACTCCTCTCTCCCCCCCTCCAAACGGACAGACACCCCCCTCACGCAGAGGGGGGGGAGACCCAGAAGAAGCAAAAGGCCAGCCTTGGGGGAGATTTGCCATCTGGATTCCTTTCCCCCTTTTTGTTTCGGGGAAATGACCCCCCCTCTCCATCTCTTCCCCCCCCACTGCTCTCCCTCCCTCCTTCCGCGCCAAATCATCCCCCCCCCCGCCCTTGCCCACCTCCTGCCCAGACCTGATTGGGGGGGAAGATCCTGGGAGCCCCATAGAGGTTGGGGGGGAGGAGAGGGAGGGAGGAGGGGGGGCCACAGCTCTAGGGTCCCCTCTCTTCCTCCTCCCCCCCCCCCCGCAGAGAATTGAGAGAGAGAAGGAGAGGGGGGAGGGGGAGGTCAGGAGGGGCCGGCGACTTCTCCCCCCCCCCCACAGTTTGTGCATACCTGAGGCCAAGAAGGAGGAGAGACGGGGGGGGGGGTTGTTCATCGCGGAGGGAAGGGGGAAGGAGCGCCTCCTCTTTTCTCTCTCCAGAGGGGCCCCCCCCCGACCTTCCTTCCTTCCTTCCTTCCTTCCTTCCTTCCTTCTCTCCAACCGCAGGCCTTGATGAGGGGGAGGAGAAAAGGGCGGGGGGGGGAGGAAGAGAAAGCCCCAAAGGGCGCAGGCGCGTCAGGGACCAACCGCCCTCTGGTGGGAGGGGAGGAAGAGCGGCGGGGGGGTGGGGCCCGGAGGGGGTTTGGTCCCTATTTCCCCCCCTCAGGAAGGGATACTGAGGCGAGCGTGGGGGGGGGTGAGGTGAGGGGGGGCCCTCCCTTCCCTTCCCTTCCCTTCCCTTCCCTTCAGGCTCTTCCCCGTTTGGAGCCTCCTTCCCTTTCTTTGACAAGGGAGGGGGGCTTTTTTCTGCCCTCACCGTCAGCCTTTTGGTTTTCTATCTATAATACATGGGCTGAAAGGAGGGCGTCGAACTGACTCCGCCGCAAATATATATATTATATAATATATACTCTGTATAGAGAGAGAAAGAGAAAGAGAGAAGGGGGATATTCTGCCCAGAGAGAAGCCCGTAAGCATGTGATGGAGTTGGGGGGGGGAAGGGGAGGGGAACTCGAAGAAGTCCGTGTGTGTGTGTGTGTGTGTGTGTGTGTGTGTGTGTGTGTGTGTGTGTGTGTGTGTGTGTGTGTGTGTGTGTGTGTGTGTGTGTGTGTGTGTGTGTGTGTGTGTGTGTGTGTGTGTAAAAATACTGCAGACCAGGAGGGACGCCCTTTTTTGTGTGGGTGTGGGTGTGGGTGTCCCTTGCACAGACTGACTGGGGGCCACCCGCCCCCTTCTGCAAGCAGGAAGGCCCCTTGCCATCTTTCGACTTGCTCAGAGAGACAGACAGCTTCCTCCCTCCCTCTCTTGCTTCCTCCCTCCCTCCCTCCCTCCCTCTCTCCCTTCCCTTTCCTTCCTTCCTTCCTTTCTTCCCTTTCCCTTCCCAGCCGGGGCTCCTGCCTCCCCCCTTCCTCGCCCCCTTCCACCAGCACACCAAGCTCTCTTTCCTGTTCCCTCACAGACAGCTCAGAATCTGTGAGCTGATCACTCAAGTTTTGAAATTTTTTTGCCCCAATGTGCATTATTTTACATTTTCTTAGATAGAAACGCCTTTCCCATTTTGCCACGACTCTCCCAGTTTGGAGAGATCCTTCTGGAGCCCTTCACAATCCCTTCTGGTCTTCACCACCCAAAAAAACGTTTTGTGTCGCCTGCAAACTTGGCCACCTCGTTGCTTCTCCCTGTCTCCAGGTAACTGGTGAACAGGTTCAAAAAAAAAAGCACGGGTCCCAGGAGAGATCCCAGGGGCAGGCTGCTCCTCACCTCCCTCCATGGTGAGAATCTGCCCCACTGACACCTCCTCTCTGTTCCCTGGTTCTCCACCAGTTCTCGACCCATAAGAGGACTTGCCCTCTAGTCCCCTGGACTGTGGAGTTCTCTCAGCAGCTGCCTTGGGTGAGGGTGTTGCTAACTAGCCTCCCTTTAGGGATCGCTGCTCAGTCGGCCAGAGAGCATCCAGGTGTCCAGGTACCCCTTTCCAGCTGGGCTGAGGCCTGGTAACCCCAGCTAGGGCGTAACACAGATCCTTTCCCCACAGGTCTGGCCTAAAAGATTCACTCCTCCACTAAATTATACTTAACAAGTACAGGCACCTGGGCTTTGTAGTCCCTTAAGACTCTCTAAAGCTCAGAAAGATAGGATTCTGTTATTAGCAATCTCCTGGCCTTGCCACCCCCCCCCGGAAGCAGGCTCAGCAGACTTGCTGTTCAAATTACCATTCCTTAAGGATTTTTAAAGAATAATTTTTATTGAAAAGCAAAGTCTTTATAGATATTCAGTTTGTTGCCTAAGCATAGCATAGCTTACATTTCCAAAGAATATTGCAGTTAAATGAATAACAAAATCCAGCTAAGTAAAAAATAACTATACTTCTAAAAAGCTTCTTCTTTTTTTTTTTGAAATGGCCAGAATCAATGGCTACATGCAAGACAAGCAAGAAATACATGCATGGAAAAACACTGTGGAGAACCTCTGTCTCCTAAAATATCTGGTAGTTTATACCCGCTTATACATCAGTGAGAGCAAGTATAAATGTTAGAGGAGAGAGATCATGATTCTGGCCGAGGAGGAGAAAGGGGATAAATAAAGGTGGGGAAGAAAGAGAAGAAGAAAACAGCTAACCTGATCTTCCGGTGGGGGTAGGAGAAATGCAGCATCTTCAGCTAAAGGAAACACGAAGGGGTCATGTGATTGGCATAATCCGCAACCAAGCAGGACGGAGCTTCCCCTGTGACTGAGCTTGCTGGGGTTGTGAGCTGTTACTATTTTAAATTTTATATAAAGGGCCTATTGCAATTTCATTACTTTGATGTCATTCCTTACATTCCTTAGCAGTATTAGAAACCATTTGAGCTACTAATTCAAAATAATGGAAAAACAATTTGAGGTGTTTCACATTGTGGGTTTGGATGACCATTCTATGTATCATGCTGTGGTAGAACACGGAGAGTAGCCCTAAGCAATAAGTCAGCAGTATAGAAATTCATGAAAGGAAGAAGCTGGTTTTAAACAAGTAGATGTGAATATTGTGCCAATGTTTTAGATTTCATGCCTCTTATATTTCAGGAGGAAAGTCCGATGAATCCCAAAGAGAACAAACAGAATCAGCCTGTGAGGACGAGTCAGAGAGTGATCCGTCCCCTCAAGCAACTAGGATAGAACAAACAAGGGAGACATTAAAATCAGAATGGGAAAATGGAGAACAAGGGAAAGAGCAAGTGGCAGAAACACGCACTGGAGAAAAGGAAGATGATCACACGGAGGAGATAGGGTTGACACGAGACAGAGAAAGCCAGGAGAGTGAAAGACTGCTAGATCCGTTAGAAACAACCAAGGGAGGAGCAAAGAAGGAGTTAGGAGATGTGAGGGAAAGGATTGACGTCTTTCTGATGACCGAAGAAGGTGTTTGGTCTAAAGAGATTGTTATTAATGAAAACCTAACAAAGAAACTAGATAAAGAAACTCAAGTATTCTCCGTGCCTAGAAAAAGAACATCAACGAACACAGATGAAGAAAGAGAGGAGGTACTGGACAAAGATAAAGTGAGACCCATAATGGTCTTAACTGACCAGGGCATTGTTAGCCATGCTTTCTAAGGCCTACTTGACTTCACTCTTTATGATGTCTGGCTCAAGGTCAGCAACTACACTATCTGGGTTGTAAGTTACATCCAGTTCTTTCTTGTATAATTCCTCTGTGCATTCTTGCCACATCTCTTTGATGACTTCTGCTTCTGTTAGTCCCCCCCATTTTTGTCCTTTATCATGTCCATCTTTGCACAAAATGTTCCTTTAATACTCCAATTTTCTTGAACAGATCTCTGGTTTTTCACTTTCTATTATTTTCCTCTATATCTTTGCATTGTTCATTTAAGAAGGCCCTCTTGTCTCTCCTTGCTATTCTTTGGAAGTCTGCATTTAGTTTTCTGTATCTTTCCCTATCTCCTTTGCATTTTGTTTCCCTTCTCTTCTCTGCTATTTGTAATCCTCATTGGACAGCCACTTTGCTTTACAATGTAATGTGCCTCTATCCAGTTCTTCAGGCACTCTGTCCACCAAATCTAGTTCCTTAAATCTGCACTTCCACTGTGTATTCATAAGGGATTTGGTATAGGTTATACCTGAGTGGCCCCGTGGTTTTTCCTACTCTCTTCAGTTTAAGCTTGAATTTTGCTATGAGAAGCTGATGATCAGAGCCACAATCAGCTCCAGGTCTTGTTTTTGCTGACTGTATAGAGCTTCTCCATCTTTGGCTGCAGAGAATATAATCAATCTGATTTCGATATTGCCCACCTGGTGATTTCCATGTATAGAGTCACCTCTTGTGTTGTTGGAAAAGAGTGCTTGTGTTGGCCAGCTTATTCCCTTGACAAAACTCTATTAGTCTTTGGCCTGCTTTATTTTGAACTCCAACGCCAAACGTATCTGTTGTTCCTTTTATTTCTTGACTCCCTACTTTAGCGTCCCAGTCCCCTTGAATGAGAAGAACATCTTTCTTTGGTGTCAGTTCTAGAAGGTGTTGTAAGTGTTCATACAATTGGTCAATTTCAGCCTCTTCAGCATTGGTGGTTGCTGCATAAACTTGGATGACTGTGATGTTGAAAGGTCTCCCCCGGATTCGTATTGAAATTATTCTTTCATTTTTGAGATTATATTGCAGTACAGGTTTTCCCATTATTTTGTTGACTATGAGGGCTACTCCATTTCTTCTACGGGATTCTTCCCCACAATAGTAGATACGATAATCGTCTGAACTGAATTCACCCATTCCCATCCACTTTAGTTCATTGACGCCCAGGATGACAATGTATATTCTTGCCATCTCCTGTTTGACCACATCCACATGGTCTGATGGGGGGCAGGGTTTCAGATTTAAAGCAGCAGGAGCAGGAGCGCACCCCTAACAACGTGAAATTTTCTAATTCTGTTTTTGACTCTAATTTGGAAAACAGGAAGCAATTTAGTATTGCATACACCTGGGGGTAGGGAACTTTTAAAGGGTCTATTAAAGAGCAGGCCGGGTAGGTAGGGCTTGTCAGCCTGGAAGGCAGCCCATCTAGGAGAAGGAAAACTCCAATTTCAAACCTCCACTGCCTTGTGGCTATATCCACTGATGGAAAAGGCTTCAGGAGTTAATCTCGGGGGGAAATCTGGAGCCAGAGTCCTGGAGGCAGTTCATATTGTTCTGGCAACTCCTGCGACATCGCTGGAACCAGTGGTATTCTCCCTCAGACAGTTGCAGGAGAAATGCAGGGAACAACGACAGCCACTCTTAGTAGCCTTCATAGATCTCACAAAGGCCTTTGATTTTGTTAGCAGGGATGGCCTTTTTAAAATACTTCCCAAGATTGAATGTCCACCTCGACTCCCTAACATCATCAGGTCCTTTCATGGGGGAATGAAAGGCACTGTAGTTTTTGATGGCTCAACATCAGATCCCTTTGACATCCGAAGCAGAGTGAAACAAGGCTGTGTCCTCGCACCAACCCTTTTAGGGATCTTTTCTATCTGGCCTGTATCCCACAGACTGTGACTCAGGGTAGCTAGTAATAACATCTAACAAAAGAAGCACAGTTAAGATTAAGATTAATTAGAGCGTGGCCTCCACTTAAAAGTCAACGCCCCATCAAGAACGGGGGGGAAAGCCAACCCCTCGCCAGATTAAACACTTATTTCTGGGGAGGGCTGATCCACCATCCCCATAAGAGCAGGCTTTCCCAAGAGAGCTCGAAGCATAGGAGTCCTGACTGACCAGAAGCACCTTGGGCTGATTTATTTTTATTTTTTATTTTTTTATTAGATTTATACTCCGTCCATCTAGACCAACGGTGTCCTGTGGTTGGATGTTCATCCTCTTCCAGCTTATCAGAGGGCCTGCAATTACATCAGTTCCACTCAATTGAGCACCTGTTCTCTCCCCTCCTCCATACAATTTTTCTGTTTTTAAAAAAAGTATGCTTGCCAAAAGGCAGTGTTGTTTCGAGATAAATTAAAGGATGAAGGAAAAGGATCCCAGTGGGAATTGCCAATCTCAGCAGGGATGGCTCTTTTCACAGGTTTCCGCTTCTGCTCTTGCAGACTCCTGCAGCACGATAATTGATGGTATTTGTGCAGGTGGCTACAGTGGCCTCATAGGCAGAAGCCAGCAGGGACCTGGTTTGGAAAACTTCAGAGCAAACTCCTAAGTCCCCACCCCCAACGTCCTGTAGGTACTTACACCTTAGGACAAATTCCTTGAATTTCGACAGGAAGAAAGAGAGCAGGATTCCCTACAAAGGTAGCTTCTCAGCACAAGCATAACTGTCAGTGGGGGGCTCCAGGAAAGGCTTCCCCCCCCCTTTTCCTCTCAGTTTGTTGTCTATGGAGGGGAGAGCATTTGGAGACTGGGTTGGCTGTTGAGCCAGTATGCTCAGAGTTGGAAAACTGGTCAGGCTTGGAGGGGCAGCTACCCTCTAAGCCAACATAGTCCTCCTTTTTCCAGCTGAGCCTCCTTGGCGTCTTTGAACGTAGATCAGGTCTGGGACGGGAGGTCACTAAGACAGCCCCCATGCTTGGTGCTTGCCAGAGAGGGGGGTGGCACCAAACTCTACCAGAGGTGACTTCTGAGCAGAGACTAAGGAGGCCCAAGCAGCCGATGGCGGCTGGGGGCTTAGTCATTTCGTAAGTGCTGGGTGGGGATGCACTCCTGTTTTTTCTGTTATAAGCAGAAGCTCTCCAAGGTGCTGAATCCCATCCACAAACTACCATCAGCATCTCAAATAATAACTCAGACAAAGGGCGACCTGAATTGGGGAGGGGGGGAGAGAAGAGGACAAATAAATGCCTTGCCCACCATCACCCCACTCCACCCATTAGCCCTCTTTCTGTCCCTCCTTCCCCCTCCTCCCCAGGCATCATCCTCCCTTTTTAACCTCTCTTTAGCCCCTTTGTGATTTGCTTTCCCATTCCTGCTTTGTTTCCTCTCTGGAGGGGGGCAGGAGGCCACGGGTTAACCAGGCCGCCCCACAGGAGAAAGGCACTCCCTGGGAGTAAAACCTCCTTAATCTCATTATTGCCATGAACTTCCTTTTCCCTGCAAGAAGCCTCCAGTGGAGTCTTTTTCTTCAAGCGTGGGAGGATGGGCTGCCGTTCTGCAGGCCGGTAGGGAATTTGAAGCCAGGTCTCCTGAATCCTTCCACCACCCGGCTTCTCTGCACATGGGCAGAGTCTTTTCCTCTTGCCCGAGATCCTGCTCGCCCCAACCCCTGCACTCTCACAGAGGTCAGGAACTCTTAGTGGGGCCCTAACCCTGCTGTTGACTGGACCCGGGAGGCTTTCTTGCGGGGGGAAAAGGAAGTTAATGGTAATCAACCTGCCCCCTCCCCAAATTTCAGGGATCTAGAAGGAGGAGGGCAATAGATCTCTTTCCCTGCCTCTGGATGGAGACCCAAGAAGGGAGGCAGAAAGAGGCATAACGTTTCCCCCCTGCCCAAAATATCCCCACCACCACCATCTCCTTCCTCTTCCACCTCCCCAGCTACCTTTCTCCCCCCCCCATCCTTCCTTTTTCGGCTTCTTCCTGCTTTTTATCTCTTTTTCTCCCCACCTTGGATTCTCCCCTAAGCTGGGAAAGAGAGGTGAGTGAGACAGAAGAATTAGGAAAAGCATGCCCCCCCTCCGATTGGAGGAAAAAGAGCTGATCCAGACTGTGTTTTCCCTCCCCTTGGAAAGAGAAATGAAGGGAGGGGGAACTGAAGATATAGCAAGTGGGAGGGAGGGAGAGATTATGGAGGAACAGAGACCCCTCCCCACCTGGAAAGTGCAGGGCCTTTGCATCAGGTAGTTTCTTGTGAACACATAGGATACCATTTTGTATTGACTTTCTGTCTGTCTGTTTTGTTCGCTTTTGCTCATTTTAAACTCTTCTTAGTGTAATTTAAGTTTATATTGTTATGTTAAACATGCTGGTGGGGGGCACCATTTACACACCTCTGCTTGTCTTACGCCCTGCTGTGGAGGGAGAGAGAGGGCACCAGCTATTGGGCAAAATCCTGTATGTGTATGCTTGTGTGTGTATGTGTTTGATTGTGCATTGGTCATTCGCCCTGGAGGGGAGGAAGCCTGTGCAGCCCATGGACAGGGAGGAGAGTGCCTTGGCTCTCGCACACTCTCCACAACACGGACATCCTTCATAACAGAACCAGATGTACACATCGCCCCATCAGCCATAGTTCTGGCCTCCAGGCAGAATTACCAAGGTGGGGTTGGGGCCAGGGCACTGGGGGCCAAATATTCTCATAATGGCATCTCAATCTCGTCCTTTTGTAGATGGCTTTGCTGTGGCACAAATCGAGTCTGGATGCTCTTTCGAACCCCAGGCCACAAAACTCCTCTGGGGCTCATCATAAGGCAGGGAAGGACCCTCAGGCTGGGAAAGGAGGAAAGGCAGCAGGAGAAGAGGAGGACCCTATACGAGACGGACGGACTCCCTAAAAGAAGCCCCAACCTGGAGTTGATGCATGAGCTCAGCAGGACCGTTGAGGACCGGGCAATTTGGAGAGCGCTCCTTCACAGGGTCATCAGAGCCGAAGGAGAGCCCTGTGGTGGATCAGGCCCGGGGCCCCTCTTAGTCACGCTTCCTAGGTATCTCTCCCCTTTGGCCCCACCAGATGCCCCCCTGGGGAGCCCAAGAGACCCCCCCCAGATCCCAGTCTCCTGATGGGAACCCTCTTCCTCCCCGGCATCTGGTCTTTTGGGTCAACACGAGGCCTTGACAACTTGGTGGCCCCGAACAACAAGCGAGTCCTCCGTCACTTCCAAGGGCCTTCAGCTCATGCCCAGGTTCTCACTTCATGACCCATTTCGTCTCTTTTTTCCCCGCTTTATTTTGTGATTTGAGTTTTGGCCCCCCTCTCCCCAGGGAGATCAGGAATGGGTCCTTTCTTGTCACCCTTCCAAAAAAAGGCTAAAGACCTCCGTCTCTTCAGGCAAACTTTTGACAATTGGAAGTGAATCCCTGAACTTCATTTTAGCAGTTTTAAATCTTTTCCATGTTTTCATGTTTTAACCTTTTTCATTGTATTTTAAATCATATATTGTTTTATTTGTCTTTTAATATTTTAACTTATTGTGCCCCGATGGCTCCCCTTTCCCCAAGAAGACGAAAAGGCGGGGGCTCTTAATTATTCTTTCAGGAAACCGTTAAGCGGGAGGGGGGAGGACCATAGAGGTAGGAAGGAGGAAGAGGAGCGCCTCTCCCAGGGGGACTGGAAGCGGAAGCTGACTGCCTGTCCTCCTCTCTGTCTCCCCCAACTCTATGGTCTTCCTCACCCATTTCCCGCCAGAGGACTTGGAAGGAGCTGGGCGAGGTCGGTTGGTAGGTGTGTGTCTGTAAGAGAGAGTTGGTGGTTTCGGGGGGGGGGGGGGGGGGGGAGGGGATTTCTGAAAATGAACATTGGCCTGTGTGGAGGGGAGTTTTTTCGAGTGGAAAAAAATCGGATCAAAGCCAATCCGCCCCTCCCCCGCGGTTGCTCCACCTGCAAGGAAATAAAGAAGGACTCTCACTTAAACCCCCCCATTTCTTCATCTTCCTCGGGGGGGGGAGGGGCGTTGCTTCGGGAGGATGGGAGAAGAGACCCTAACCCTGCCCCTCCCCCATGCTCTCCCCCCCTTCTGCCCCTCCTTGCCCACCCCAGGCAAAGGGTCCACAAGGGAGGAGCTGAGCGCCCCCTCCTCCCCCTTTAGGGGAGACCCCACAGAGGCGATGGCGCCAGCGACCCTTCCCCCCCCACATGGAGAGACCCCCCCAAGGGTTCCTTCCTCCAAGGGGGGGGCCGGGAAGAGCCTCCCCCGGATCCTGGAGGAGAAGAGGGTCCGGGTAGGGGGTGTGTTCCCCTGCTCTGCTCCCCCTACTCTTCTCTCCCCCCAAAAAAACCCTTGTTCTCAGGTCAACACCTGGGGTCCCCCCATCCACCCCCCAAGTGCCCCCTCTTATGTCTTCCCGCCTGCTGCCCTTCTGGTCCCCCAAGAAGACAAAGGGGAGGGGCTCCTAATTAGTCTTATTACCCAATCCGTTGCTATCGTTCAGGCAAGGGGGGGAAGAGAAGGGGAGGGACCATAGAGGTAGTAAAGAGCAAGAGGGTCCCCTCCCTCCTTGAACAGAAGCGGAAGCTGGGCGCCTGCCGTCCTCTCTCTCTCTCTCTCCCACCTCTATGGTCTTCCTCACCCCTTTCCCGCCAGAGGACCCGGAAGGAGGAAGCGCGAGGTCATTAGAAGAGAGTCTGTCTGTGTGGGTGTTTGTGGGTTGGAGGGGATTTCCAAAGATGAACTTTAAGGGGCCCCCCCCCTCAACTCCCCAGGGACCGCGCGGGGAGGGAGGGTCTCTTCCCCACCCGGTGGAAAAAGAACAGCAAAGGCAACGCTCCCCCGACCCCATGGAAGGAAAGAAGGAGCCCCCTTTTTTCCTCCTCCTCCCCCTTCTTTCTTCCGTGGGGGGTCACGATCTCACCCCGGGGGGGGGGTGGAACAAGGAAGCTCCCCGGGATCCCCTTCATGCCCCGTGCGTGTGCTTGTGCAGGGAATCATCCTGGGGTGTGTGTGGTTTTGTCCCCTCCTGCATAGAGACCCCCCTTTTTCCTTTTAGGCTTTCCTTCCTTCGGGGGGGGGGGTTCCAAAGGGAAGGGGAAGTGGTAACTGCATCTCTTCCCCCCCTTAATTCTCTCCCCTCCTCCGTCTTCCCTCCCTCTTTTCTTCTGGACCAACTCTCCAGGTGACACCCCCCCCCAAACCAAGGGATTTTCCCCCTATGCTTCGCCATGAGGCCTTTTGGATTCCCTTTTAAAACTTAGGATCCTCCCTATGATATGAGTGCGTGTGCATGCAGGAAATCATCCTAGGGGAAGGGTTTTCCTCCTGCATAGAGACACCCCCGTTTTCCTTTTTGGCTTTCCTTCCTTCCTTTTGAGGGGGTTTCCAAAGGGAAGGAGAGGTTGTAACTGGGTCTCTCCCCCCCCTTATTTCTCTCCCCTCCTCCGTCTTCCCTCCCCCCTCCCTCTTTTTTCCGGATCAACTCCAGGTGACCCCCCCACCCCACACCAAGGGATTTTCCCCATACACTTGGCCATGGGAACTTTTAGATTCCTTTTTGGGGGGAGAAGAGAGCCATCCCTTTTTAAAAAGTTAAGTTTTCTTCCCCTTTTTTGCCATTTTGCTTCTAATGCCCTGTTTGCCCTCTTTGTGGGGCGAATGTTGGTCTTGGGGGGCCTTAGGGCCACTCTACTAAAACAAACTGTCTATAAATCCCTGAAATCAACACATTCCTTCCTTCATACCCACAATGTACCAGTTCCATCCGGGCAAGGGCTCTCGGAGCCGCCTGGTTCCCCCATCCCAGCCGGGAGTGTTTGGGGGACGGAGGGCAAGAAAGTCTCTCTGCAAGGAAGTCTCTCTGCACGTCCTGGAAAGGGTTGGAGGATTAAACGTGTGTCACCTTTTCTCCTTCCCGCGTCCAGTGTCCTTTCAGGAGGTGGCCCTGTATTGCCCCCAACTCAGAGGGTGGGATCGTCTAGATCGAGGCTCAAGATCTCTGCACGAGGACCTCCTGCTGGAAATGATTTTTGGGAACAAAGTTCCTCCAGGTAAGGATCCAGTTTCGTCTTCAGGCTGAGTGTATGTGTCCGGAGCCCAAAGCTCCTGTGCCACAGTCAAAAATGTGACAGTAGCATTTTCTTCTGCTGCTCCATGTGAATGAAGAGTTGGGATCCAGTGCAGGTTTTGAATTTATTTTTAAAAATCAGTTGTCCAGTACATAAACGGAGCAATAGCCTTTCTCATTACTTGCTCCCCCCTCCCACCCCACTCTCTGTCCCTTTGCAGACGTGGGATATAAGAGCTTTGAAACATGCCCTTAAAATGTTCACATTTCAGTCGGGCTCACAACACCCCCAAATGCAAGAGACTCAGAGGCTGATATTAGCTTTTCTACCAATAAATATCTATGAAAGGTTCTCCCTGCTCACTAAATAAATTAATGAAGTAGGATGGAAGGGATTTTACCCAAAGTTTCTTTGTTAATTTTTCCTGAAGTGCCATCTGGCCTCTTTTCACTGTGTCTGGTTGTAGCCAAGACCCCTTAAGGATTCCTCCAAAATTGATCAGCGGCTATTCCGGTCATCTAACACGTGGCTTATAAAAAGCTTGTAAACCAAATTTTCTTGATCTCCCATTCTTTCTCTCTCTCACACACACACAAACACACACAGAGAGAGAGAGAGAGAAACATGCTGTGCTGTATCCAATGACATTTCCAAGAAGTGAGCTCTGGATTGGAAAAGGTGTGAATGGGAGGCGGAAAAGCACAGAGGAGAAGAGCCGGCCGGGGAGAAGGGAAGTCAGGCCCATCACCCGCCCACCCCCCCTTGAACCCATTCAAGCTGATTGGCTGGCTGGCTGCCCCCATCTCTGTGGGTCCATTACAAATATCTCGACACCCCTCCTAAATAAAGTTTTGAACATTCCCATTCTACTTCACAAAACTACATGTCTTCTTTCTGGAAGAGGTTTTGTAAATAGGTCGGCAATATGGTCTTTACCAGGGCAAAATCCAACTTTTAGTTTTCCCTCTTTTACAGGCTGTCTTACATCATAGTATTTTGTACATATGTGTTTGTGTGATCAGGTCTTTAAATCTATTTGATCCACGCTAGTTCTATAGTTGTTTCTGCCTTGTACACTTGTATTCTCAGATAAACGGATACATGCTGTCTTATCCATAAAAATAGGCACAGGCTCAGTTACATTAACATTTAAATCTTTAAGTAACTGATCCACACTCGTTCTTTAACTCATGTAAAGAACACATTTCTGCTTCTGTGTCACTAGTGGAAATTCCTGTTTGTTTCCTAGACATCCACATCACAACAAGCCTCCCCCAGATAGACTGCTAAACCAGAAACTGCCTTTATCTGCAGGATCAGTTGCCCAGTCAGCATCTGCATATGCTTTTAATTCAAGACTGCTTCAAACCTTTAGGTTTAGCTTGTGATCCACAGTGCCCTTTAAATACCTCAATAACCTTTTTACTCCATTCCGCTCTCAAAATTTTGCTTTGACTTGCAGCCGGGGTTTTGAGATTCTATCACGGGGAAAAAGCTGGGAAATTTGAACTGCTTTCCCTCTTCTCCTTCACTGTAGTCTATTGTCCAACAACATATTCCAGCTCCTCTCTCCTTTTTTGTAGCTCTATGTTCCCCCCTCCTACTCAAAGGGTTTCAGGAAGGAAGGGAGGGAGGGGCTTCTCTGTGCAAAAGCCTTTGCAAGGCAAGCTCCCCCCCACACACAAATACACATTTTTGCCCTGAATCCTGCAGGTGTAAAAAAAGGAAATGAAAGAAAAATAACTTGGCTCTCTTCCCCTACCCCCTATTTTTCCCTTTTCCAGCCAAAGTCTCAAGGCCCCCCTCCCGGAGGGAAATTCCAGCCCCTCCCTCTTTCACAAATCTCGGAAAAGGCTGCACGTCCCCCTCCCTGAGGGAACGGGGCCAAGAAGGTGCAGGGAGGAAGAGGAGGAGGGGGGCTGCCAAGGGGTAGGAAGGGCAGCAGGAGGGTTGGGGGAGAAGGTGGTGGTCAGCTGGGTAGGAGGGGGCTGATGCAGGACCCCCCCCTTTGAGCTATATCCATCTCCCAAGAAAATGAGTTGGGTGGCTTTGACATCCCCTTTCCTTTGAAACAGGGACTGAAGGAGACTGTTGGAGATGATGATGATGAAGAGGACCCCTGTCTTTGATTTGTGAAAATCAAACACAGGGACTGAAGGGGGAGAATCCCTGATGGGCAAGAAATGGGGAAAGGGTTTTTTAAAGGTTTTTTTTTTTTGTGGAAATGAGAAGAGAGCCAGAGGTAGGTGGATGAAGGTGGGGGTCCAGGGTTTGGCCCCTGGGGAGGGGGAGGCACGGTTGAGAGAAGGAGGGATGGAGGGGATTGGATGTCTGGGGGAATTGCCCCCCTTTCCCTCCCCTAAAGGGCAGAGAAAGGGATCGGGGAGACTTTTTCCCTCCTGGCCCAACCCACCCCCTCCCCCACCCCAGCTGGGTTCAGAAAATCCCTGGCTCCCCTTGGTTGCCCGCTTTCAGATCCCTCTTGATCTGGTCCCCATGGGGCTCCCTGGTGGGGCTCCGAGGGCAGATCCTTGCACGGGGGGAGAGGGGGAGGCTGTGTGGCCTACTGGGAAGAGCCGGGCCATTTCAGCTCTAGGCAGGTGTTCTGCTGGTCTCTCCTGACCCTCTGCCCTAGCTGCATTTGTATTAGGAGTTACTGTTTCACCATTCTCTGAGATAACTTTGTTTTGCTGCACGCAGTACACTGACTTAGGCTTGGGTAAATTGGCTTTTTGACCCCCTTCTCTGGCTTTCTCACATTGTGAAATTAAATGACTTTTCTGTCCACAACCAAACCACGATTGGGAATTTCTCTGTTCTGGACTAAGGGTCTTATCTCCCTTCTCAGTGCTTGTATTTTGGCTGGCTCTGATCTGTGGGCCTGCCTACAAAATGGCCGCCACTTGTCTGCTGGTTCTTGAAGTAAACCTTGGGCTCTTTTTTGCTGTCCTCCCAGGTTTTTCTCCCTACTTTTACCTCAGAAAAATTTGGGTTTCGAATGTGTGAAATAAAATCAGCAACCCCTCCAGCTTCCTGAATGTCTTTGGGCTTTTTATCTCTCACTAGGTACCTCAGTTGTCCAGGAAGAAGTCAATAGAACTGCTCTAGCCCCATGATATTCTTAATATCTTGTACAGTCTCCACTCCTTCCTGTTGGAGCCACTTATCAAGATATTTGATCAAGTTTGCCCCCAATTGAGAGTAGGATTCTTCAGGTTTTTTCGTCAGTGCCCTGAACTTTCGTCTCAAATGCTCAGCATTGATGCCATACCGTGTAAAAACCAACTTTTAAAATTCATCTAAATCTTTCACTAAGTCCAATGGCATTTTGGCGTATATATCCGCTAACCCGCCACTAATCTGAGAGCTCTTCACAATCATGCATTCAGATCCCCTCACTTCAAAATCTTCACACGCACGCTCAAACATAATCATAAAAGATTCAGGATCATCGCCCTTTCTAAACACAGGGAATATCTTAAGGTCTACCTTGGACAGATGCCTCTCTTCAGAATTAGACTGGCTATTATTATTATTGTTATTAGCCTGAGCTGTTAGCTCCAACCTCTTAATTTCAAATGACATCCCTCCTTCTCCAGGGCAATCTTTTCCTTCTCCAGTTCCAATTTTTCCCTCTCTCCATGGCCATCTTTTCCTTTCTAGCTCTAAATCCCGCTGTCTCTCCTCAGCTCTAGCCTGAATTTCTAGCTGTCTTAGCCTGTATTCCTGTTCCCGTGCTTTCTCTAATTTCCATTTTTGAAATTCTATAGAGTCTTCCCCCCTTGAAGTCTCCATTCCCCTCTCTGAGGTAATTCCTTCTTGAGGTTCTTTCTCCTCTTGACCTGAGTCAACTGAGGAGGTGACTGGGTCTCTTCCCCCCTTCATTCTCTCCCCCTCCTTCTTCCCTGCACCTCCCCCTTTTCTTCCTCCCCCGACTGATTCTCCGGGTGACCCCCCCACACCACAGGATTTCCCCCCTCCCACGCTTAGCCATGGGGCCTTTTGGATTTCTTTTGGGGGGGAGAAGAGGGGCATTTAAAAAAAGTTTTTTAAAAAATTTGAAAAAAAGAAAGGTTTTTTTTCACCCTTTGTTTTGCTTCCAGTGCCCTGTTTGGCCTCTTTGTGGGGCAAAAGTTGGTCTTGGGGGGGTTAGGGCCACTCCTTCTTGGAAACCCCTTAGGGTAGTAGCATGAAAATAAGCTATCTATAAAGAAATCTCTGAAATCAACACATTCATTCCTTCATACCCATGACGTACCTGTTCAATCCAGGCAAGGGCTCTCGGAGCCGTCCAGTTCCTCCATCCCAGCTGGGAGTGTTTGGGGGACGGAGGGCAGGAAAGTCTCTCTTCACATCCTGGAAAGGGGTGGAGGATAAACCCGGGTGGTCTTTTCTCTTTCCCACTTCCAGTGTCCTTTGAGGAGGTGACCCCATATTGCCTCCCACAAAACTGGGATCTTCTGGATCAACACTAGAGATCTCTCTGCGAGGACCTCCTGCTGGAGATTTCTGGGACCGAAGTCTCTCCAGGTAAGGATCCCGTTGCCTTTTGGGCTGAGACTGGGAAGGATGATGGTTGCCCCACCGAAATGCCTCGGTCAACAGAAGCGCCCTGAGCATGTGTGTCGGGAGCCCAAAGCTCTTGTGTCACAGTCAAAAACATGACCCTACTTTCAATTTTGTTCTGCTTCTGCACACAACTGGAGAGTTGGGATCTAGTGCAGGTTTTGAATTTATTTTTTAAAAATCAATTGTCCAGTACATATACAAAGCAATAGCCATTCTCGTTACTTATTCCCTCCTCGCACCCCGCTCTCTGTCCATTGTAGATGTGGGATATAAGAACTTTGAAACATGCCCTTAAAATGTTCACATTTCAATCTGACTCACAACACCCCCAAATGCAAGAGACTCAGAGGCTAATATTAGCTTTGCTACTGATGAAATAGATATTTAGTCCTTCCTCACTAAATAGATTAATGAAGTGGGATGGAAGGGATTTTATCTGAAGTTTCTTTGTTAATTTTTCCTGTAGTGCCATCTGCCCTCTTTCACTGTGTCTGGTTGTAGCCGAAACACCTTAAGGATTCCTCCAAAATTGATCAGTGACTTTCTCCCTCCGGGGCCAACCCAGCCCACCCCAGCCGGGTTTGGAAGATCTCCAGGTCCCCCTTTCAAGGGTTTCCCCTTTCAGATCCCTCTTGATCTCTTTCTGTCCCTCCTTCTCCCTCTTCCTCAGGCATCATCCTCCCTTTTTTCATCTCTCTTTAGGCCTCATTGTGAGCTGCTTTCCCATTTCCACCTTGTCTCCTCTCTGGAGGGGGGCAGGAGGCCAGGCAGCCCCACAGGAGAGAAGGAGGAGAAAGGCACACCCTGTGAGTCAAACCTTGTTAATCTCATTATTGCCATTAACTTCCTCCCCCCCTCCAAGAAGCCTTGAGGTGGAGCCTTTTTTCTTTTCACCAAGGGAGGGATGATGGGCTGGGGTTTCCCCCGGCTGATAGGGAATTTGAACCCATGTCTCCTGAATCCTCCCACCACCCGGCCTCTCTGCACATGTGCAGAGTCTTTTCCTCTTGCCAGAGATCCTGCTCACCCCCCACCTTCTCATGGAGCTCAGGAACTCTTAGCGGGACCCTAACCTTGCGGTTGACCTGACTGGGGTGGGGATTCTTGAGTAAAGTGGCCAGATACAAAGTTCCAAACAGAGTAGTTCTATATCGAGCTGGAATTTTTAGCATGTATACCTTACTGAAACAATGATATCTATGTTGGCTTGGGCATGTTGTAAGAATGGCTGATGGTCAGATTCCAAAATATTTCTCACATGGAGAATTTAAAGGAGTTAAAGGAGTTCTAAATAGCCTATCTTCAATTTACGAACCGTTTATCATCTGAAAACTACCCCCACGCCATTTGTTTCTTCTCGGTGTTATCTGTCCTGGTAATTTATTGGATTCTCTGGACTTCTGTTTCCCTCCCTGCCTGCTTCCCTTGTTTGTTCCTGGATGGTTTTCTTCAGGAAAAGATGTGAGGAAAAGATTGCTCGACACTGATTAACTCGAGGATTGGAAAAACTGCTTTAACTCGCGAACCTGTTGATTTTGTAGTGTTGCCCTTGAGGCTGCATCTAGGGCTAAGGAACTCTGCAGGAAGACGCCCAGATATCATGGGGGTCTCTAAATGCCCCAGGGACACAGATGGCTTACTTCCATTTCCCAAGCAATCGAAAATAGGATATTTTTATTCCACCGAGATCCCAATTCATAACTGTTTTGAGATTTTGACAATAATAACGATGATAATGATGGTTTTAATTCACCACTCCAAAAAGCAGCTGACTCCAGTAGATCAACTAACAACTGTGTTAATGCTGATCAACCCAAGGACAAGGCCTCCCTGAGTTTAATTCAGGAATGACCGACAACACCAAATATTCTAATTGCTCGTTAGCTCACCTCTGTTTGCTAGTAGCAAGATCTTTGAAGCTTATTTGGAACAACTTAGCCTCTATGCATACTAAGCTGGATCATCTAACCTACTTGCACAAGAAACAAGGGATCATTGCAGATTGGGAAAAGTCTCCCCTCCAGTCTCACTTCTCCCAGAAAGCTGCCACTTGCTCTACCTTTAACTCAAGGCCCGATCCTGCTTGGCATTTGATATTACAGCCATGCAAGGCTACCCAATGACCCCTGGCTTTTCTGACAACCTGCAGGAAATAGACAACGTGCGCAAGACAGCTGTCATCGACATTGAACTAAGTAGGCTGAGGATGGACATTGTTGCCTTGCAAGAGACAAGATTGCCAGACATGGGATCTTTCAAAAAAAAAACTTCTCATTCTTCTGGCAGGGAAAACCATTGAACGAGACCAGGGAATATGGTGTTGGCTTTGCGGTCAGAAATACTCTGCTGAGATCCATTGTTCCACCTACTGCAGGGAGTGAAAGAATCCTGTCTCTGCAGCTCCACTCATCAGCGGGACTGGTCACCCTCATCAGTGCATATGCACCAACACTGTCATCCACAACAGAAGCCAAAGACAAATTCTATGACGATTTGGCGGCTACTATCAAAAAAGTCCCTGAGAGAGAGCCGCTGTTCATTCTCGGAGACTTCAACGCTAGAGTTGGTGCTGATCACAACTCTTGGCCCACCTGTCTAGGCTGTTTTGCCATTGGGAAGATGAATGAAAATGGCCAACGCTTGCTGGAGTTTTGCTGTTATTATGGTCTTTGTGTCACCAACACATTCTTTAATACAAAGCCTCAACACAGAGTTTCCTGGAGACATCCAAGATCGAAGCATTGGCATCAGCTTGACTTGATCCTCACTAGACGTTCTAGCCTATCTAGTATTACGATCACACGCAGCTACCAGAGTGCTGATTGTGACATTGATCACTCCCTGGTGTGTAGCAGAATAAAACTGCGAACAAAGAGATTGTATCACACTAAAAAGGAAGGAGGACCACATATAGACATCAACAAGATCCACAATCAAAGAAAAGTGGAAGAATTTGCCCAGGCGCTTCAGGAAACCCTTCCAGGCCCGGCTAATGCAAATGCACCTGAACGATGGGAACACTTCAAGAACGCTGTTTATAACACTGCCTTGTCCACATTTGGTAAGAAGACCAAAAAAACGGCTGACTGGTTCGAAGCCCATTCGGAGGAGCTGATTCCAGCCATCGAGGATAAGAGGAGAGCTCTAGCAGCATACAAAGCCTGTCCTAGTGAGTACAACTTGCAGGCTCTTCGAGCTGCTCGTAGCCAAGTCCAACAGACTGCCAGGAGATGTTCCAACGATTATTGGCTCCAGCTCTGCTCTCAGATACAGATGGCAGCGGACACAGGTAACATCAAGGGAATGTACGACGGTATCAAGCAGGCTTTAGGTCCAATACAGACGAAATCTGCTCCCTTGAAGTCTACTACAGGCGTGATCATCCAGGACCGAGCACAGCAGATGGAACGCTGGGTGCAGCACTACTCTGAGCTATATTCTAGAGAGAATGTAGTAACGGAAGAGGCATTAAATAACATTGAGTGCCTGCCTGTCTTGGAAGAGCTGGACAGTGAACCAACTTTAGCAGAAATAAAAGCGGCCTTGGATTCCCTTGCCTCTGGCAAGGCACCTGGAAAGGACAACATCCCCGTTGAGGTTTTGAAGTGTTGTAAAGAGATCATCATCACTGAGCTGTATGAAGTCTTTTGTCTTTGCTGGAGAGAAGGTGGAGTACCACAGGACATGAACGATGCAAACATCGTCACATTGTATAAGAACAAAGGCGACAGGGGCGACTGCAATAACTACCGTGGTATCTCTCTTCTCAGTGTTGTAGGGAAGCTGCTGGCCCATATTGTGCTGAAGAGACTCCAGGTGCTTGCAGACAGAGTCTATCCAGAATCACAGTGCGGATTCCGAGCTAATAGATCCACCACCGAAATGGTATTTTCCCTCAGACAGTTGCAGGAGAAATGCAGGGAACAACAACAGCCACTCTTTGTGGCCTTCATAGATCTCACAAAGGCCTTTGACTTGGTTAGCAGGGATGGACTCTTTAAAATACTTCCCAAGATTGGATGTCCACCTCAACTCCTTAATATCATCAGGTCCTTTCATGAGGAAATGAAGGGCACTGTAGTTTTTGATGGCTCAACATCAGATCCCTTTGACATCCGAAGCAGAGTAAAACAAGGCTGTGTCCTTGCGCCGACCCTGTTTGGGATCTTCTTTGCTGTCATGCTGAAGCAGGCCTTTGGAACTGCAACAGAAGGCGTCTATCTCCGGACTAGATCAGATGGAAAGCTCTTTAATCTCACTAGATTGAGAGCGAAGACCAAAGTCCAACTGAAATGCATGCGGGACTTCCTCTTTGCTGACGATGCAGCCATTGTTGCCCACTCTGCTGAAGACCTCCAACAACTCATAAATCTCTTTAGCAAGGCCTGCCAAGACTTTGGACTAACTATCAACCTGAAGAAAACACAAGTCATGTGCCAGGGCGTGGACTCACCTCCCTCTATTACTATCTCCATGCAAGAACTGGAGGTTGTTCATGACTTTGTATACCTTGGCTCAACCATCTCTGACACCGTCTCTCTAGATGTCGAGCTGGATAAACGCATTGGGAAAGCAGCTACCATGTTCTCTAGACTCACAAAGAGAGTATGGTTTAATAAGAAGTTGACGGCATACACCAAAATCCAGGTCTATGGAGCCTGTGTCCTGAGCACACTCCTATACTGCAGCGAGTCCTGGACGCTTTGTGCACGGCAGGAGAGGAAGCTGAACACCTTCCATATGTGTTGTCTCCGACGCATTTTTGGTATCACCTGGCAGGACAAAGTTCCAAATAGAGTAGTCCTGGAACGAGCTGGAATTTTCAGCATGTATTCAATACTGAAACAGCGCCGTCTACGTTGGCTTGGGCACGTCGTGAGAATGGCTGATGGTCGAATTCCAAAAGATCTCCTGTATGGAGAATTAGTGCAGGGAAGCCGCCCCCGAGGGAGACCACAGCTGCGTTACAAGGACATCTGCAAGCGGGATCTGAAGGCCTTAGGAATGGACCTCAACAGATAGGAAACCTTGACGTCTGAGCGGTCAGCCTGGAGGCAGGCGGTGCATCATGGCCTCTCCCAATTTGAAGAGACACTTGTAGAGCAGACCGAGGCAAAGAGGCAGTCCCGAAACAAGCAAAACCAGGGAGCTGGACAGGGGACAGATTGGATTTGTCTTCAATGTGGAAGATATTGTCACTCTCGAATTGGCCCTCTCAGCCACACGAGACACTGTTCCAAGACCTCCATACAGAGCGCGATACCATAGTCTCTCGAGACTGAAGGATGCCTACACACATGCAAGGCTGTACAATCTGCAGCCATAGGGGCCAGATTCCATCCTGGAACTCCACATTTTTAGCGTCAAGGCACCTAAAGTCCCTTTTAGCAGTCAAGCAAGCTGATCTGGAATCAGTAGAGCTGTTGAATAGCATCAGTGAAGCACCAAGGGCCTTGCTAATCTTTAGCAGTCCCAAAATACCACAGCTCCTCCTAAGTAGGAAATCCTTCCTTCACTCCAAAAGTGTTTTCCCTGTGAGAGTTTTCCAGAACATTTCAGTTGTCCCATTTTTTCCCAAAAGGCCCCTGGCCCCGACGCAGTCATCCCAAAACTACTGAAGTTCCATCCAGAATGGTGGGCTCCTCCTCTAGCTGCCCTGTTTACCACGATAAATAGCACTGGAATAATGCCCAAGACATGGACCAATGGTATCATTGTCCCTATCTATAAAAAGGGCAATCCTTCATTTCCCGAGAACTATTGGCCGATTAGCCTTTTATCGGTTGTCGGCAAGCTTTATGCTAAATTTCTCTTAGCAAAATTGGAAGGCTGGCTCACAACATCCAACATAGTAGGCCCAGAACAAATAGGGTTTCGCCGTGGCAAGACCACCCTCGACCACTGTGTCGTTTTATCACATTTAGTCTCTAAATACAGTGGGAAATCTGGAAACAAACTCTTTGCTCTCTTTTTAGATCTCAAGGTGGCATTTGATTCAATCTCGAGAGAGTTGCTTTGGGTTAAGCTGGCCAAGATAAACATGGACCCCAGACTGCTCTCCCTGATTAAAAACCTGTACACACGCACCAGCTGCCAAGTCAGGTACAATCTTCAGGGGAATTTAACTCCGGAAATTCCAGTTTGTAAGGGTGTGAAACAGGGCTGTATCCTTGCCCCAGCACTTTTTAACCTATTCTTAAATGATTTAGCCCCAGCTTTACATGCAGTCAACGGACATGCCCCTAAACTTGCCCACTGCCACGTTCCCATCTTATTATATGCGGACAACACAGTTTTACTGTCATGTTCCCAAATCGGACTGAGGCCTTTATTACAACAAGCTACGACTTATCTCAATGCCAATCAGTTAACCCTGAACTACGGGAAAACAAAGATCTTAGTTTTCTCTAAATCTTGGAAACAATCATCATGGTCAATACAGGGAAATTCTACTGAGCAGGTCAAAACTGTCAAATACCTAGCGATTTATTTTTCCTATAATGGTAGCTGGGCAACCCATCGTAAATGTGCTGTATCAGTGGCAAGAACTAGTGCCTTGGCCATTGCCCTTTTTTTATTTGAAAGGGAACCGATATGTCCCAATGGCCCTAAGAGCTTTTAACACAAAATCTAGCCCCCAGCTCTTATATGGTGCCCCTATATAGATCGACGCCTTTAATCACACTACCGAAGGAAAATACTCGGGCTACCAAATTGTGTCCCCTAGGCTGCAATATGCACGGAAACCGGATCTTTACTGCTAGAAACCCGTGCCTGGTTCTCAACCTTTAAGTTTTGGCTTCACCTTTTATTTAACT
This sequence comes from Pogona vitticeps, assembly GCF_051106095.1. Lineage (NCBI taxonomy): Eukaryota > Metazoa > Chordata > Lepidosauria > Squamata > Agamidae > Pogona > Pogona vitticeps. The sequence continues at coordinate 8,987,010 of NC_135784.1, forward strand.
ATGACCAGAACTCCCTCACCTTTTCGATGCTGATGGATCATCATGCATCCAAATGGTTGACTGTGATCCAGAAGAAAATCATATCCCTAGGAATTTCTCTGGACACATTCTATCTGTCCTCTGCCTTGGCAATATTTCAATCAATTAAATGCAGATTGCTAGACATCCAACTGCAACATCTGACTGAGGCAGCTCGGAAAACCTATTCTCCTAGTCAACATCTAGGGTCTATCCCAGAATTCTTGGCTTCTAGCTTCCTACTTCTTTTACTCACCAAAGAAGAGCATTCATGCTGCCTAGATTTAACGCACTACCGTTGGCTGTTCTATTTGGAAGATTCCGCAGAACCCCACGCAATCTTAGACGATGCCCTTGCAGCCAAGGAGCCATCAAAACAGTCCCTCTTGTTCTTTTCAACTGTCCTTTCTATAGCAGCTCCCGAGCAAGATTTCTTGATCCATTACTCTCTGACTCTCAAGATCTTTCTGATAATGCCAAGGTTTACTTTTTAGTCCATAGGGAAAACAATTATGTCACTACTCATGTTGCTTGCTTTTTACAATCTGCGATCCAAATTAGAGAGACTATCTCCCAGGTATAGACCATGTTTGTATTAATCCCCCCCCCCAATTTTAATCTGGTTTTAAAGGACTTATGATATCTTACACTTTTATTTCTGGGCTAAAGTATATTGTACTTTTTTAATGCCAATAAAGGTCTGTATGTATGTAAAATTAGTGCAGGGAAATCACTCCAGAGGAACACCACAACCATGATACAAGGATATTATCTGCAAGCGGGATCTGAAGGCCTTAGGAATGGACCTCAGCAGGTGGGAAACCCTGACATCTGAGTGTTCAGCCTGGAGGCAGGCGTTGCATCACGGCCTCTCCCAATTTAAAGAGACCCTTGTCCAGCAGGCCGAGGCAAAGAGGCAGTAACGAAAGCAGCAAAATCAGGGATCTAGACGGGGTACAGATTGGATTTGTCTTCAATGTGGAAGGGATTGTCACTCTCGAATTGGCCTCCTCAGCCACAGTAGACGCTGTTCCAAGTCCTCCAAACAGAGCACGATATCATAGTTTCTGGAGACTGAAGGATGCCTAATCTTTATGTTGCTGGCCATACATTCCATTAATTCTTTTTTGGCCTTCTATCTCATCTGCTTACGTCTTTTGCCAGAGTTTGTTTTTTTTCCTCAGTTGGGAAGCATTTCTATTTATGGAAGGACCCCCTTCCCTTTAACACCTCTTTAACTCTGTTCTTTAACCTTCTTGGACTTAATTGAGCTCCCCTTTTTTATTGGGATACACTTCCCCTGGGCCTTGACTACCGTTGTATTAGGCTCCATACCATCTGGAGAGATTTTTTTACCTTCCCTCTCAACTTCTTTTTAGCTAGTTTCCTCATCTGTGGGTAGTTCGCCCTTCAGAAACCAAAGGGTTTTTGATCTGGAGGACGATAGCACATCCAACCCACAGTGATTCTATGATGGACTGAGACCCACCATCCATCTCCATTCTGCTGGATTCTACCCCTTCTTTGACCTAGATGGCCACCCCGCCTCCCACAAGCCCCCTCCCTATCCCTCCTGGGACTGTGGAATCGGTGGCTGCTGTATCCATGTTCTATCTAGCCTCCAAATGTGCCAGTTCCCCCCTCTTTTCTCAGACGCTTCAGGCATTTGTGTAAAAGCACCTGCGTATGGGGACCCCCAAGAAGGGCGGCTTGGTTTTTTTCCCCCCTATAGAGAGCTCCTTGCAACGAAGACACACCCATGACACTTTTGCCCAAGAAGCATGTAGTCATGCAGATGACCCTTGGTGTAAAACAGGATAACCCCCAATCCACTGCTGTCTTCCTGAGTGTGTGCTGGTTTTTGTTTCGAGCTTCCCAAACCTCTTCCTTAAAGGACACGAGAGGCAGGATCTGGGGCCCTGGCTTCCTCCCCCCCCCCACCGCTGAACTTGCTGAACTTACCCTGCTCTTGGCGGCAGGAGGCAAGGACCGATAATGTGACCCCATCTGCAACAGAATGTGCAGCATTCAGAATTCGTCATATTTCGCTGGGGTCAGATACCTTCTCCATTTCAATGTATAAATTGAATGTTCATTTCTATTCCTCTCACATGACTTGGTTTAGGTCTCTCTGGAGCCAGAGGCTGGGAGTTCCCTTCTAGCTCTGCAGTTCTAAGATTCTATTAACTCTGTACCTATTTCCCTGGCCATCTCTGCTTCCTATCCTGTTTTCAAAAATGCCTCATGATTCTCTACCCGTAAGAGCATCTCATAAATTCTACATTCCATCCCTTTCATGGACCTGTCCTTTCTCTTCTCCCACTGAAGGATAACCTCTGCAGACTTTGTCAGTTCCCTGCATTGAGCACTCACTGCTCTTCACCTGTTCCCGAGTCCAATAATCGAGCTGCATCACATTCATCCACATTAACTGTTGCTGGGTGATTCTTCTTCTCTTGTTCATCATCTGGTAGATTAGAAAAAGAAGAGAAACAACCACTTCAGAAATCTGAAGCTTCAGTCACAGCAGCCACCTGAGTAGACATAAAAGAACATTAACTGTTCATTTTCTAACACTGTCCTTCCCCCCCATGTTCATTTTTGCTAACCAATCCTTTAATTCAAATATTTGTTTTCTCTTTAATAAACTTTGAGAAAATCCTTTCTAATTTTCTGGAAAATTCACGACAGTCACTGGGAGGATGAAAAAAAGAGAATTAAAAATTGATCTTCGGTCCAGTTTTCATTTTAGACGTGACATTTTGACCAAAGTGTGGTGGCTGATATTCCTATAATCATTTAAATTGTTTTTAATTTCTAACTTCAACTTTTGAACTTTTTGCTTTTTAAAATCTTTTAATTTTAGTAACATTTATTCCTCCTTATCGTAGTCTATATAGTAATAGCATTTTTCCTCCTTATTCTACTAAAACTTCATCTCAAATTTATTCCCATTTATTTTGTCCTTTCCCCACTGATTATAACTGCTGCTGATCATGGTGATCTCTCCTTAAGAGGCATCTAGAACAGTGTTTCCCATCCTGTTTTGAGTCGTGACCCACTTGTATAATTGCTAGGAAATCTGCAATTTTCATTAAAAGGCATTTTAATGGGATAACAACATCACATCAAAATAGACATTTCAGAATAGAATGTGATGCTAATAATTAAGGGAAGGCTGCAAATCTGCCTCTACCAATAAAAATTGAGAAGGAAATAAAGTTAATATATTTTGACGTACAGTGGTGCCTAGCTTAGCGATTGCTCCGTTGAGTCACAAAATCGCTTAGCGATGGGGTTTTGGCCATTGCAAGAACGATTGCTTAGTGATGACCCCTATGGGGAAAAATCGCTTTGCGATGATTGCAGGGAAGCGATCATGGCAAAGCGAACTTTTTTAAACAGCTGATCGGCGGTTCCAAAATGGTCACCGGAAAAACAAAATGGCCACCGCTTTTTTGACTCACTTTAGAGGCACCCAAAATGGCCGCAGCTATGGAGGAATTTCACTTAAGGTTAGTTTCTAAGCCGATAGGAACGCATTAAACACGTTTTAATGCGTTTCTATGGACTTATAAAAATCGCTTAGCGATTAAATCACTTAGCGACATTTTTCCGGAACTGATTAACGTCACTAAGCGAGGCACCACTGTACTTTTTTGGTTGTGGAAATGTTCCTTCCTTCATGACTCATCCCCCCCAAAGGTTCCTCAGCGAATTGCCCCTCCCACCTTGAGGCCAAAGGAATGCCGTCAGGTCCAGCTACACAGACACCCTGGTTCTCCTCCCTCACATTTTTGCCTGTCTTTCCTTCCTCCTCCATTACTCAGACAGAGCACAAATGCATTTCTCCTTATCCCTGCAGATTTCTGAAGTGGTTGTTTCTCTTCTTTTTCTAATCTACCAGATGATGAACAAGAAAAGAAGAATCACCCAGCAACTCCTGGGGCAACCTCAGAAGAAATAGATAAACAAGGAAAAAAATCAGAGAACTGAAAATCCAACTGGGCAGGAATAGATGTCACCTGAAAGAACTCTTGCAAGGGAGAAACCAAATAAATGCATGTCACTGCAGTAGACATCAAAGAACTCATACAGAGCAGAAAAATTATCCATGCATGGAATGTGGAAAGAGCTTTAGTCACAGCGGTACTCTGAAAAGGCATCAAAGAACTCACACTGGGGAGAAACCATATATATGCATGGAATGTGGAAAGAACTTCAGCCAGAAGGTCCAACTGCATTCACATCAGAGAACTCACACTGGGGAGAAACCGTATGAGTGCATGGAATGTAGAAGGAGCTTCAGTTGCAGCAGTGCCCTGAGTAGACATCAAAGAGCTCACACTGGGGAGAAACCATATAAATGCATGGAATGTGGAAAGAGCTTCAGTAAGAGCGGTCATCTGAGTTCACATCAAAGAATTCACACTGGGGAGAAACCGTATGAATGCATGGAATGTGGAATGAGTTTTATTCACAGCGGTACTCTGAAAAGACATCAAAGAACTCATACTGGGGAGAAAACATATAAATGCATGGAATGTGGAAAAAGCTTCAGTCACAGCAGCCACCTGAGTAGACATAAAATAACTCACACTGGGGAGAAACCGAATGAATGCATGGAATGTGGAAAGAGTTTAGGTGATAGCAGTGCCCTGAGTAGACATCAAAGAACTCACACTGGGGAGAAACCATATAAATGCATGGAATGTGGAAAGAGTTTCAGTCAGAGCAGTGCCATGAGTAGACATCAAAGAACTCACACTGGGGAGAAACCATATAAATGCATGGAATGTGGAAAGAACTTCAGTCGCAGCAGTACCCTGAGATCACATCAAAGCATTCACACTGGGGAGCAACCACATAAATGCATGGAATGTGGAAATAGTTTCAGTCAGAGCAGTACCCTGAGTTCACATCAAAGAACTCACACTGGGGAGAAACCATATAAATGCATGGAATGTGGAAAGAACTTCAGTCGCAGCAGTACCGTGAGATCACATCAAAGAACTCACACTGGGGAGAAACCACATAAATGCATGGAATGTGGAAAGAGCTTCAGTCAGAGCAGTACCCTGAGTTCACATCAAAGAACTCACACTGGGGAGAAACCACATAAATGCATGGAATGTGGAAAGAGTTTCACTCAGAGCTGTGCCCTGAGTTCACATCAAAGAACGCACACCGGGGAGAAACCCTATAAATGTATGGAATGCGGAAAGAGTTTCAGTCACAGCTGTGGACTGAGTTCACATCAAAGAACGCACACTGGGGAGAAACCACATAAATGCATGGAATGTGGAAAGAGTTTCAGTCAGAGCGGTGGACTGAGTAGACATCAAAGAACTCACACTGGGGAGAAACCACATAAATGCATGGAATGTGGAAAGAGTTTCAGTCGGAGCAGTGCCCTGAGTTCACATCAAAGAACTCACACTGGGGTGAAACCACATAAATGCATGGAATGTGGAAAGAGTTTCACTCAGAGCTGTGCCCTGAGTTCACATCAAAGAACGCACACCGGGGAGAAACCCTATAAATGTATGGAATGCGGAAAGAGCTTCAGCGACAGGGGATCATGTACTAAACATCAAAGAACTCACACCGGGGAGAAACCGTATAAATGTATGGAATGTGGAAAGAGCTTCTTTCAAAGCACTGCCCTTAGTTCACATCAAAGAACTCACACCGGAGAGAAACCATATACATGCATGGAATGTGGAAAGAGCTTCAGTGACAGGGGATCATGTACCAAACATCAAAGAACTCACACTGGGGAGAAACCATATACATGCATGGAATGTGGAAAGAGTTTCACTCAGAGCAGTGCCCTGAGTTCACATCAAAGAACTCACACCGGGGAGAAACCTTATAAATGCATGGAATGTAGAAAGAGCTTCAGTCATAGCAGTAGCCTTAGGTCTCATCTTAAAATTCATACTGGGGGGAAAGCATAGAAATACTCAGAATGTAAACAGCCTCATTAGGAGCAATAATCTTTGTTCATATCAATACATTGAATGTGGAAAGTCTGAATTAGACCCATAGCCTTAGTTATCATTGTCACGATGACCTCTACCTAAAGAGATAAGGGTTGTGGGTCAGGGAGTCACTGTAGGTGCAAAACTACCACCTTTAGTGCCTAAGGTAGGTCCTTTAGGCCTCAGAGGTGTGTAGTAGAAGCCCCATGGACAAGCCCAACCTTAAAAGAAAACTTTGCTTACTTTCAAAGCAATAGATCGAGTGCTTCTTTGGCCAGACAACAGCCTGAGCAAGTAGGACCTCTCAATATTACAGTAACAATGAGTGACCTCAGATCCTCACTAGATTTAGATGTAATCCTGCTGTTCAAGAGACCAGTCCTCTATTGAAGAATTAAAAAAAAAAGTCATTTCATTAGAATACAGTTGTAGCCTTAAAGGCGTAAGCATTAGACATACCCATCTGTTACAACGATTAAAAGAAGTCTACGATTTCTAAGTAAAATAACAACTAGAACCTAAGTTACCATCTTTGCTCTCACTACATGTTTGCATCTAGGGAAGCTGGGTGATTTCTCCCCTCTCTTCTCTTTCAAAAGGCAAACCTCTCACATTCCACAACATCCACCATCAATCTGTCACATACATGAACAACCATTTTTCTGGCTTATTATTATGCTCTGTTTCATCTTCTCTGGGCCTCTTACAACTCTGCACAACAATATCATGAGAACATAGCTTTTAAATTCATCTTACACAGACTCCGTCTTTGTATGACAAGTTCCAGTTTCCTCCTATCTCCTCACACTCATCGAAGAACACAGATGAGGCAGAAACTAGAAATTCACGGAATGTGGATTGAGCTTCGGTTGGAGAGATAACCTTGAGAGATAACTTTAGCTGTATGCATTATTAAAAAGAATTATCTTTATGGGAAGCGGGTTTTTTTTATCCTAAAATAACACTGCTTTTAAAAAGGTGCTTCAGAGGTGCATTAAAAGTGAAAGGTTTTAGAAAAATCACTGCTGGGGATATAGTTTACATTGCAACCCCTTGTTTTGGTAAAAAAGCTGCTGATAAGAACGCATAAGTAGCTCATTCAGTTTTGTGCTACTTTCCACTGGAAAGAATAGACAAGAAAATGCTGACGTAATATGAAACCGAGAGAAAAGAAAAAACAAGTGAATGTTGGAAGTCCGTTTGTGATGTATGTAATTCATAATGCTAATTAACAAACGGATGTGGAAACTTGTGTTAAACCAAGGAGAATAATAATATATTGTACAATGGAAGCTTTTAGAGAATTTGTGTAAAATGAAAAAAGATGGATGTTTGAAGGCTAAGTGATGAAAGATGAGCAAGTAGCAATTAGGCAAAATGTGTCATTTGTTTTAATAGGCTTTGCCCATGTAAATAATAATAGTAATTGTGTTTTGAAGAGGCAGCCAATGAATATTCTGTATTTTTTATCAACAACTAGACATTTCTGTACTGATGAGATTTGTTCAAACTTTGAGTTTTTCAAGCTCTGATCTCTTCAGGCCCTGGACTGCATTGGGTCAGAGTTGACCCAATCCTTTGATTTTCATCATCTGAGCTTCTCAGAGGCTGGGAAACCCAAGCCTTATGAAGAGGTTGTTTTGCTGACTGAGGAAGAACAAACACTGTTATTAGAAAGGGATGGAGAACCACACAGGATTTATTTTCATGGAGTACAACAACAGATGATGGAACTGATGCAGGGTGAAATTCTTTAGAAAAGAGGAAAGATAACCATATGGCAGTGACAGCCAGCAATGGATTTTACATACTGCTGGTTGAGAAGAAAATTCTCTGTGTGTTAACAACCTGCTTAGAGCCAAATAATGCTTTTGACATTGTATACATTTATTTTTAAAGTTTAAATACTTTTGCATGTCTTTCATTGAAAATGATAAGGTTTTTTTTCTTTTTATCATTGTATTGTTAGAAACTTTGAAGTGTTATGAAGATGTATTATCTGTCTGTCTAGATTATGAGCTCTGGTGTTTTAATGTGCTTGTATTTTTGATTCAAACATGTCTTAAAATTTGCCTATAACCTAAGTTTAAATACTCGCATCTTTTTACAAGGTGCAAGGATGTATTTTAAGTAAACCTATAGTTTTTGCATAACTGGAGGACTTTTGGATTTGAAGATCTGTACCTACAGTTTTTTTCTCACACATGTAAGACTTCCTCTTATTATTATTATTATTTTGACTTAGTATATTTAAGCATGGAACCTAGAAATGATGTTAATAAAAGAACTTGTGCAGAATTAAGAAGTTTTGGAATTGCCTGGAATCATTGCAACAATTAAAAGACTTCTTATGAGATACACAGATTGACAGGTTTGATATAGACCTGAATGGAATTGTTAATCCAGTTTTATACAAATCAGTTGTAAAGAGCATGAATGCTGTAAGTCTTTGTCAGAATCTATGTCAAGAAAGAATGTAAGGTAACAATTTATACAGCTGGGATGATACAAGATATTTGTATCAGCTGTGAAGGAAAACCAAGGATTGGCTGAACTCGGAATAAAGCCAGCAGCCTCAGCACACACATGGTGGTTGGTGCAGATGGTAGGTAAGGTGCTGTGGCAATGTGACGTCGTGGAGAGAACTTGGAGAAGAAGACTGACTGCTGGACTGATTTATGCCTGAACTCTTGTTATTGCCGTGAATTATCATTGGACTGAATAAGGACAAAACTGTATGTATGTATCCTGCAACAAACTTGATTTAATATAATATTCTGCTATCAATATTGTCTCATTGCTTGGTGACTTCATCTCTCTGGGAAATTCTACTCATTAGTGTCCCCTGGCACGCTGCAACTCTATCACAGATGAGCTTCAAACACCTTGTCTTGTCACTGATTGTCTTTGTGAGGGACAAGGTCAGGATGAATTCTTCCCAACTGGAGTGCCGTCCTTTCCTTAGGAGAGGATGGAGAAGCTCATGAAGCCCCAGAGAAACAACATATGACCCATCAGAGAAGCAACAGCTCAGTGGGGAGAACGAGATGAGAGATATCAGATGAGAAGGGTCACAGAGAAAACCAAGAAGATAGAGATAGGTCTGGGTGAAGAATCAAAGGTTCAGAGCAGTGAAGGGAATGGAGAGTCTGGAAATAAAGAGCCGGAGTGCCTAAGGTGGAAGTTTGAGTGAGGGAAGCAGAAAACCCATCAGAGGGAAGGAAGGCTCCACCGGGTGAGGGAATGTTAGGAGCAGCGGGGGTGAAGGAGAAAAAAGAAAGGAATGAGACAGGAAGAGGGAAGAGATATATATCGGGAGGATAAATCAAGAAGGGACAGTGGAAGCTGGAGAGGCAGAAGGGCAAAAGAAGGAAAGGGTATTATTTTAAGGCTGGAAGAGAATATGAATGGAGAATCCCTGGACCTAGCAGTGGAAGAAATTGATGATCCCTCATGAAGAGGCGGAAAGGAGAAGTAAGACCTGAGAAACCCTCCTATTGGGGAGAGAAAGAGAAGAGAGTGGGGCAGAAAGATCAGGGAGGAAAGAGGCATGCTAGCCAAAGAGAGAAAGGGAGAGATGGACCAACCCCTCAGATACGGCTTTTGGGCAGACCCCGGTGGGTCAGTTGTCTTTTTTTGAACCCAGAGGGGAAATCACACATCTCCAGACATCTGAGAATATCAAACCGCCACAGTCTGGTTTTGTTGTGGGAATCACCCATTTTCTGCAATCATATCAGCACTGATGAATTGTAGAATCTTCTCCTTGCCTGGGAGGTCTATAAATTTCTGTAGGATTCCTGTGGAGTCGGGTGTCCTAATGATTCGTAGCTATCAAAGACATGGAGAGGCCATGGAAATGCATGGAATGTAGGAGGACCTTTAATAAAAAGAGTCATCTTTCTAGTCATCCAAGATCTCCTATAAAGGGGAAACCCACTGCTCAAGTGAAACTGCTACTGTGTTTCTCCGAAAGTAAGCCCTACTCTGAAAATAAGCTCTAGTTGAGTGAAACCCTGCCCTCCACCAGGGACTCACCAGGATCCTCCCAAGCCCTCGAGAGAGTCTCAAAACTTCTTCCCCTCCTCTCCCCCTTACTTCACTCGCAGAGGGGCTGGGCAGCCTCCTGACAGTGGCAGAGGCACTTCTGGAGGAAATGGTACCAGGGGAAACAGTAGATTATTCCACCCAATGTTGTGTCATCTGCAGATGTGATTAGCATTCCCAGCACCTCCAGATCCAGATCATTAATAAAAACGTTGAAGTGCACAGGACCCAGGATAGACCCCCTGGGGTACCCCACTTGTTACCTCCTCCCAGTTTGAGAAGATGTTAATCATCCTCTGAGTATGATTCAGTAGCCTGCCAGCTGTTTGATCCATCTCATGCCTAGTTGCTAATCAGACTATCAGGAGGCACTTTAACAAAGAGCTTTGCTGAAGTCAAGATATCTGATGTCTACACCCTTCCCATTATCGGGGAGGTTACCAGATCAAAAAATTAGGTCAGATTAGTCTGGCAGGATTTGTTATTGACAAATTCGTGTTGGCTTCTAGTTATGACTGCTTTTTTTCTAGACGTTTGTATGATGGCCGCTTTATAATCAGCGGTTCTGAGAGTTCTTCAGCCAGTCCCTTCAACACCCTCGGATGCAGTTCAACAAGCTGACATGTGGGACAAATGCAGATTTGTTGGAGACATCCTTAGCTACCTGGGTCTGCCAATAACCTTTAATATGATCAAATCTGGTGATATATTGGGCCTTTGCCAAGGTCTCCATGAGGATATCCATCCATAGCATAGAGCAGTGACATCAAACCTTTTTGGTCCCGAGTGCTCAAACTGGGGGAAAACAAAAAACCCAGCAGGTGGCGGGCAGTGGTGGCAGAAGCAGATCAGGCCATAATAGTGTTTGAGGACAACACTACATGTATACAGATAGCAACCACAGGGGAAAAAATTAGATGCAGAAAAAGAAAAACTGATTCAACTACAGTATTGTGAAACAGAAGAGAATGTGGCAGACATTCTAACGAAACCACTGAGTGTGCAAAGACACGGGGAACTAACTGAAGAGTTGGGAATATGTTCTGCTCGGGTGTAAATTGGCCTATGATAATCAGCACCCATATTTTACAAGTGTGCAAAATGCTGAATCATGCAGTCTGGGATGATGCAATGTCCACAATGACTGGCTGTATGTAAATGTCATCATCATTTAGTCATGTCCGACTCTTCGTGACCCCATGGACCAAAGCATGCCAGGCCTTCCTATCTTCCACTGCCTCCCGGAGTTGTGTCAAATTTATGTTGGTTGCTTCGATGACACTGTCCAGCCATCTATCCTCTGTCGTCCCCTTCTCCTCTTGCCTCCACACTTTCCCAACATCAGGGGCTTTTCCAGGGAGTCTTCTCTTCTCATGAGATGGCCAAAGTATTGGAGCCTCAGCTTCAGGATCTGTCCTTCCAGTGAGCACTCAGGCTTGATTTCCTTTAGAATGGATCGGTTTGTTCTCCTTGCAGTCCAGGGGACTCTCAAGAGCCTCCTCCAGCACCACAATTCAAAGGCATCAATTCTTTGGCAGTCAGCTTTCTTTATGGTCCAGCTCTCACTTCCATACATCACTACAGAAAAAAACATAGCTTTGACTATTTGGGCTTTTGTTGGCGATGTCTCTGCTTTTTAAGATGCTGTCTAGGTTTGTCATTGCTTTCCTCCCAAGAAGAAGGTGTCTTTTAATTTCACTGCCTCCGTATCTTCCCCTTTTATTTCCCAGGAGGTGATGGGACCAGTGGCCATGATCTTAGTTTTTTTGATGTTGAGTTTCAGACCGTTTTTTGCACTCTCCTCTTTCACCCTCATTACAAGGTTCTTTAATTCCTCCTCACTTTCTGCCATCAGAGTGGTATCATCTGCATATCGTAGGTTGTTGATATTTCTTCCGGGAATCTTAATTCCGGCTTGGGATTCCTCCAGTCCAGCCTTCGGCATGATATATTCTACATATAAATTAAATAAGGCGAGGGAACGATATACAGCATTGTTGTACTCTTTTCCCAATTTTGAACCATTCAGTTGTTCCATATCCAGTTCTAACTGTTGCTTCGTGTCCCATATATAGGTTTCTCAGGAGGTGGATAAGGTGGTCAGGCACACCCATTTCTTTAAGGACTTGCCATAGTTTGCTGTGGTCCACACAGTCAAAGGCTTTTGCATAGTCAATGAAGCAGAAGTAGATATTTTTCTGGAACTCTCTGGCTTTCTCTATAATCCAGCGCATGTTAGCTATTTAGTCTTGAGTTCCTCTGCCCCTTCGGAATCCAGCTCGTACTTCTGCCCCTCCCCCCCCCCCCCGCTCTTCATTCATAGAGGACATAGAGCTACGATGGAAGCAGAGGGGGCTCTTCCCTTGGTGCATTTCAAAGAGGAGAGTGCAAAAAACGGTCTGAAACTCAACATCAAAAAAACTAAGATCATGGCCACTGGTCCCATCACCTCCTGGCAAATAGAAGGGGAAGATATGGAGGCAGTGTCAAATTTTATCTTCCTGGGCTCCATGATCACTGCAGATGGAGACAGCAGCCCTGAAATTAAAAGACGCCTTCTTCTTGGGAGGAAAGCGATGACAAATCTTGACAGCATCTTGAAAAGCAGAGACATCACCTTGCCAACAAAAGTCCGAATAGTCAAAGCTATGGTTTTTCCTGTCGTGATGTATGGAAGTGAGAGCTGGACCATAAAGAAAGCAGACCACAGAAGAATTGATGCCTTTGAATTGTGGTGCTGGAGGAGGCTCTTGAGAATCCCCTGGACTGCAAGGAGAACAAACCTATCAGTTCTAAAGGAAATCAACCCTGAGTGCTCACTGGAAGGACAGATCCTGAAGCTGAGGCTCCAGTACTTTGGCCATCTGATGAGAAGAAAAGAGTCCTTGGAAAAAACCTTGATGTTAGGAAGGTGTGATGGCAAGAGGAGAAGGGGACGACCGAGGATGAGATGGCTGGACAGTGTCTGCGAAGCAACCAACATGAACCTGACACAACTCCGGGAGGCAGTAGAAGACAGGAGGGCCTGGCGTGCTCTGGTCCATGGGGTCACGAAGAGTCGGACACGACTAAACGACTAAACACACATTTCAAATGGGAACCAAAAGTGGAAAAAGTGCACCCCCGCCTCTTCTTTCCACACCTCTAGGGTCCTGGGGGATCATCTTGCTAGGAGGGTCTCCTCATGAGTTTCTGGCAGAACTTTTGGTGCATCACGTCAATTGGGGGGGCAGATTTCAATGCATTTTTTGGGAGGGAGGCTTCTCTGCAAAATGTTATGCATCCTAAGAAGCACACAACTTGAAAGAATACAGCAAGCATTTATTTCATGTTTGCAAGCATGGAGAGAGCACGACCCTGCAGGGGTAACACATCTTATATAGCTGACACAATTGTCTCTCTCTGTCCTTCTGGCCAATGGGCCAAAGTCGGAAGGCTTACATTCTATCTATCACATCACAACTTCATACTGCACCCCACCCTCATCTATTGCTCAACTGTGCATATGCATCTTGAAAAACCAAGAACCTGTTACAATTAAAGGACTACATTGTATACAACAACACACAACTATGCCTATTAGTATAAGCAGAATACCAAAAGCAAATATTTGTTTCAGCCATGTAATATCTGGTAACCATGAAGTGAACCAACTCCATGGGTTGTCATTTTCTATCATATTTATTGTGCTACAATCCCCGGATAAGATTCCACGGTTAGTGTTCCTGTTACAGCGCCACCACCTTCTCTTTCCCCCCCCCCCCCCAGATCCTGATAATTGTTCATCAATTATCACTTCATCCCTACAGGTTGGTCCCAAAGGGACCATCCTTTGGTCCTTTCTCACATTTGTACTTTGTCTTGGTCTTTTTCGTCTTGATCTGTTCCCTTCTTGGGGCTTGATGACCTGTACTGGGAAAGTCATAAACCCTATACCTACACAAGCTCCCTTTTGAAACCCTGGGTGATAGTTGGTGGCCCATCCAGAAGAGAAATACATGTGTCCCCAAATGCTCCTTGTTCCTGAGTAATGTGCTTGTAAAGGGGGAAAAGGCAGGATACATATCAGCCAAAGTGCTATTACTTGCATCCAACCCCACTACCCCATGTGTGCTCAGTCCATTACCATTACAGTGGGGTCTTGACTTATGAACGGCCCAAGTTACGAACATTTTGACTTACGAACCACTCTCATAGGAAAATATTGACTTGACTCACGTACTTAGATTTGAGTTACGAACTGAAAAAAAAACACTTGGGAGGCAGGGAAAGTGCAAAATTTGAACTTTCAGTTAACTGTTGGCCAGTGAAAAGGGTGCCTGTCTGCTTCCTCACTCCTCCCAGTGTTTAGAGAGTGGATTAGGAGACAGTCTTCGGACTGCCTGGTACTGTACTGCCTGGACTGTATTTTCCCTGCCTTCCCTGAACCTTTCTTGACCTAAGAAAAAAAGAAACAAAATATCCCCCTCTAGTGGTCGAAGGCGGAATAGCAGCTTCCCATTAGTTTCTATGGACGGAAAAGAGCAGATACGGATCAAATGGTTTTCAATGCATTCCTATGGGAAATGCAGATTTGACCTGCGAACTTTTTGACTTGAGAACCGCCTTCCAATACGGATTAAGTTCTCAAGTCAAGACTCCACTGTACTAAACAAGATTGACCCCTTACTAGAAAGCCAAAACTGGTTCCTACAATATGTATAGTTTTTCAGTTGTTCAAATCTTTCCTTAGACTGGTTAAATCCTGGCACTCTTTTATTCCAATTACCTGGATGGGTACAGCAGAAACACAATACTTTCGTGCCTTTGGTATACCTCAGCCATTTCTTTTCTGTCCCCATCACTTATGCTCTGTAATGAACGTACTATTAAAGCACTTACTATCCTGGCACCAAACTCATAGTTCCTATAGAGAACTATGGAGACTCAGATATCAAAGTCACATCCTTCCCCATTGTTTCGAATATGTGGTGTGCATGTCTCATACACGAGTTACCATGTGTTCCTGGTCCAATAAGCGGTGAAAACAATATCACTCCTGACACAAATAAAAGTCAGCAACCCATTTTAGTCCACACTTCAACACCTCTTCAGCTTTATCTTGAGAAGATCAGTCGGGTCTTTGAAACACTTCCACTGACTAGAATTCTCCTCTGCACTAACTTTGTCCATGTGTGGTGGGTCCACCCTCCTTCAGCTGTTCATATGGAAGTTTCACCAAGTACAGTAGTGTCTTTCCCAGCTGGGCTGTAAGGGTTCCCTTTCCCACCTTTTTATCAACACCCAGTCGCCAGCTTTTACTCGATGCCCCGGAGTTTCTAGAGGACTTCTTTCCTGTTGGCAGTAAGAATAGAAAATATTGCCAGTATATTCTCTCAAACCCTGATCCTTTAGTTTGTGGATTGCCCCACTGGGCTTTTCTGAAGTTATATCGCAAATAGAACATCCATACATCATTTCAAAAGGGGACAATCCCAGCCCTGTCCTTGGTTTTGTTCGAATCTCAAATAAAGCTAATGGTAGTATAGTGATGCCTCGCTTAACAATTGCCTCGCTTAATGAGGAAATCGCTGTACGATTAGGTTTTTGCAATCACAAAAAGATGGTTTAAATGGGGGAATTTCACTTAACGTTCATCGGTTCCCTGCTTCAGGAACCGATTTTCGCTTTACAACAATCAGCTGATCATTGGGTTTCAAAATGGCCACCGGCTGAAGAAAATGGCCCCCACTGTGTTTCAGGATGGATTCCTCACTGTGCAGGCATGGAAAATGGCCGTCCTATGGAGGATCTTTGCTGGACGGTGAGTTTTCAGCCCATTGGAACGCATTGAAGGGTTTTCAATGCATTTCAGTGGGCTTTTTAATTTCGTTTGACGACGTTTTCGCTCTACAGCGATTTCGCTGGAATGAATTAACGTCGTCAAGCAAGGCACCAGTGTAGTTTAGTCCATGGTAACCAAATTTCCAACATCAGTCTTTTGAGTGTGGCATTTATTCTCTCCACCCTACCAGAAGAAGGCGGATATCAAGAGGTATGAAGTTCCCATTTTATCTCTAACTGCTTATCTGTTCCTTATCATTATCATTATTATTATTTTTAAGTGTGAAATTACTTCTGGCAAACTAAACCTCGGGATAACTTGTTCCAGAAGGCATTTTGTCCCATTCCTCACATTTGCTTTTGTCATTTGGAAATGCCTCCACCCAGCCTGTCAGGTGATCTAGTATTACCAAACAATATTTCAGCTTGCCCACCGGTGGCAGTTTTATAAAATCCACCTGTATCCTCTGAAAAGGTCGAGTAGCAAACGATCTCCCTGCTTTAGATGTCATCTATTTTCCTGATTTATTCACCTTCTGGCAGATGAGGCACCTTTGTGTAATGTCTTTAGCTAGCATCCATACCTCCATCCCAACATACTTCTTTAAAAACGCTCCTACCAGAGCTTCAGTTCCCCAGTGCCCTCCCTCATGTAAGGCTTTAAAAACTTCTCTTATTATTGCTATTGGAAGCCATACTTGGCCGTCCGACAACACTAACCTAACCTTTTCAGGTCTTGCTCCCTGCTCTTAAGCCACTTCATCTTTCTGCTGGTACACCAAAGGATACTGCGGATCCCTCCCTATTGGTATCAGTGTCATTTGAATATCTGATATTGATTTCCCTGAGACGGCAGCCTTTTTAGCAAGCGTGTCCGCGCTTCTATTGCCCTTGGCTTCCCTGGTGGAGTCTTTCACATGGCCAGGAACATGAACAACTGCCACCTGCAGTAACTTCACATGCATTACTGTTTTCCCCTTTGAATTTATTAACCCCTGCTCTTCCCACAATTTCCCAAACATGTGTACCACTCCAAAGGCATACTTAGAGTCTGTTAACCCTTTGCCCTTTAGCCAGTTCCAATGCTCTCTTCAGAGCATACAACTCACCGTTTGGGCGGACATTGAGGGTCGTAAGGCTCCGGACTCCACTTCTCCTCTCTGCTCCTCTACTATGGCGTACCCACTCTTCCTCTGGCCCTCCACCATCCTAGAAGAGCCATCTATGAACCACTTCACTCCCCCTGGAAGGGGTTCTTCGTCCAGATCTTCCCTGTACTTGGTTTGCAGGTTCACTATTTCTATACATATTTCTATACATATTCAGGGAGCAAGACCTGAAAAGGTTAGGTTAGTGTTGTCAGACGGCCAAGTATGGCTTCCAATAGCAATAATAAGAGAAGTTTTTAAAGCCTTACATGAGGGAGGGCACTGGGGAACTGAAGCTCTGGTAGGAGCGTTTTTAAAGAAGTATGTTGGGATGGAGGTATGGATGCTAGCTAAAGACATTACACAAAGGTGCCTCATCTGCCAGAAGGTGAATAAATCAGGAAAATAGATGACATCTAAAGCAGGGAGATCGTTTGCTACTCGACCTTTTCAGAGGATACAGGTGGATTTTATAAAACTGCCACTGGTGGGCAAGCTGAAATATTGTTTGGTAATACTAGATCACCTGACAGGCTGGGTGGAGGCATTTCCAAATGACAAAAGTAAATGTGAGGAATGGGACAAAATGCCTTCTGGAACAAGTTATCCAGAGGTTTAATTTGCCAGAAGTAATTTCACACTTTAAAATAATAATAATGATAATGATAAGGAACAGATAAGCAGTTAGAGATAAAATGGGAACTTCATACCTCTTGATATCCGCCTTCTTCTGGTAGGGTGGAGAGAATAAATGCCACACTCAAAAGACTGATGTTGGAAATTTGGTTACCATGGACTAAACTACACTGGTGCCTTGCTTGACGACGTTAATTCATTCCAGCGAAATCGCTGTAGAGCGAAAACATCGTCAAACGAAATTAAAAAGCCCACTGAAATGCATTGAAAACCCTTAAATGCGTTCCAATGGGCTGAAAACTCACCGTCCAGCAAAGATCCTCCATAGGGTGGCCATTTTCCATGCCTGCACAGTGAGGAATCCATCCTGAAGCACCGTGGGGGCCATTTTCTTCAGCCGGTGGCCATTTTGAAACCCGATGATCAGCTGATTGTTGTAAAGCGAAAATCGGTTCCTGAAGCAGGGAACCGATGAACGTTAAGTGAAATTCCCCCATTTAAACCATCGTTTTGCGATTGCAAAAACCTAATCGTACAGCGATTTCCTCATTAAGCGAGGCAATTGTTAAGCGAGGCATCACTATACTACCATTAGCTTTATTTGAGATTCAAACAAAACCAAGGACAGGGCTGGGATTGCCCCCTTTTGAAATGATGTATGGATGCTCTATTTGCGATATAACTTCAGAAAAGCCCAGTGGGGCAATCCACAAACTAAAGGATCAGGGTTTGAGAGAATATACTGGCAATATTTTCTATTCTTACTGCCAACAGGAAAGAAGTCCTCTAGAAACTCCGGGGCATCGAGTAAAAGCTGGCGACTGGGTGTTGATAAAAAGGTGGGAAAAGGAAACCTTACAGCCCAGCTGGGAAAGACACTACTTGGTGAAACTTCCATATGAACAGCTGAAGGAGGGTGGACCCACCACACATGGACAAAGTTAGTGCAGAGGAGAATTCTAGTCAGTGGAAGTGTTTCCAAGACCCGACTGATCTTCTCAAGATAAAGCTGAAGAGGTGTGGAAGTGTGGACTAAAATGGGTTGCTGACTTTTATTTGTGTCAGGAGTGATATTGTTTTCACCGCTTATTGGACCAGGAACACATGGTAACTCGTGTATGAGACATGCACACCACATGTTCAAAACAATGGGGAAGGATGTGACTTTGATATCTGAGTCTCCATAGTTCTCTATAGGAACTATGAGTTTGGTGCCAGGATTGATCATAGTAAGTGCTTTAATAGTACGTTCATTACAGAGCATAAGTGATGGGGACAGAAAAGAAATGGCTGAGGTATACCAAAGGCACGAAAGTATTGTGTTTCTGCTGTACCCATCCAGGTAATTGGAATAAAAGAGTGCCAGGATTTAACCAGTCTAAGGAAAGATTTGAACAACTGAAAAACTATACATATTGTAGGAACCAGTTTTGGCTTTCTAGTAAGGGGACAATCTTGTTTAGTACAGTGGAGTCTTGACTTGAGAACTTAATCCGTATTGGAAGGCGGTTCTCAAATCAAAAAGTTCGCAGGTCAAATCTGCATTTCCCATAGGAATGCATTGAAAACCATTTGATCCGTATCTGCTCTTTTCCGTCCATAGAAACTAATGGGAAGCTGCTATTCCGCCTTCGACCACTAGAGGGGGATATTTTGTTTCTTTTTTTCTTAGGTCAAGAAAGGTTCAGGGAAGGCAGGGAAAATACAGTCCAGGCAGTACAGTACCAGGCAGTCCGAAGACTGTCTCCCAATCCACTCTCTAAACGCTGGGAGGAGTGAGGAAGCAGACAGGCACCCTTTTCACTGGCCAACAGTTAACTGAAAGTTCACATTTTGCACTTTCCCTGCCTCCCAAGTGTTTGTTTTTCCAGTTCGTAACTCAAATCTAAGTACGTGAGTCAAGTCAATATTTTCCTGTGAGAGCGGTTCGTAAGTCAAAATGTTCGTAACTTGGGCCGTTCATAAGTCAAGACCCCACTGTAATGGTAATAAATCGAGCACACATGGGGTGGTGGGGTTGGATGCAAGTAATAGCACTTTGGCTGACATATATCCTGCCTTTTCCCCCTTTACAAGCACATTACTCAGGAACAAGGAGCATTTGGGGACACATGTACTTCTCTTCTGGATGGGCCACCAACTATCACCCAGGGTTTCAAAAGGGAGCTTGTGTAGGTATAGGGTTTATGACTTTCCCAGTACAGGTCATCAAGCCCCAAGAAGGGAACAGATCAAGACGAAAAAGACCAAGTACAAATGTGAGAAAGGACCAAAGGATGGTCCCTTTGGGACCAACCTGTAGGGATGAAGTGATAATTGATGAACAATTATCAGGATCTGGGGGGGGGGGAAGAGAAGGTGGTGGCGCTGTAACAGGAACACTAACCGTGGGATCTTATCCGGGGATTGTAGCACAATAAATATGATAGAAAATGACAACCCATGGAGTTGGTTCACTTCATGGTTACCAGATATTACATGGCTGAAACAAATATTTGCTTTTGGTATTCTGCTTATACTAATAGGCATAGTTGTGTGTTGTTGTATACAATGTAGTCCTTTAATTGTAACAGGTTCTTGGTTTTTCAAGATGCGTATGCACAGTTGAGCAATAGATGAGGGTGGGGTGCAGTATGAAGTTGTGATGTGATAGATAGAATGTAAGCCTTCCGACTTTGGCCCATTGGCCAGAGGGACAGAGAGGGACAATTGTGTCAGCTATATAAGATGTGTTACCCCTGCAGGGTCGTGCTCTCTCCATGCTTGCAAACATGAAATAAATGCTTGCTGTATTCTTTCAAGTTGTGTGCTTCTTAGGATGCATAACATTTTGCAGAGAAGCCTCCCTCCCAAAAAATGCATTGAAATCTGCCCCCCCAATTGACGTGATGCACCAAAAGTTCTGCCAGAAACTCATGAGGAGACCCTCCTAGCAAGATGATCCCCCAGGACCCTAGAGGTGTGGAAAGAAGAGGCAGGGGGTGCACTTTTTCCACTTTTGGTTCCCATTTGAAATGCACCAAGGGAAGAGCCCCCTCTGCTTCCCTCGTAGCTCTATGTCCTCTATGAATGAAGAGTGGGGGGGGGGAGGGGCTGAGAGCAGGCGACAGAAGAAGATTATGATGATGGGGAGAAATTACTGTCCTTTGGCCCCAAGCTTTCCCATTTTTGGCAAGGAGAGAAGAGCTCATGGTTTCTGCTACTGTTATCCGGAAAGCACTCCATGATCTTTGACGAACTTGCTGAGTTACTCAGCTGCTGAGCTGAACTGACGAGACTCTTACTGGTGTGACCATTAGGGTATATAGCTTATAGTTAATAGTTTATGGTTTTAATTACAGCTTCAAACTGACATTACATAGAGCCAGGCCTATGTTTTTCCAGTGATAAGTCCTGCTTTTCTCGTCGTGTTTTAAGCTTGCAGACCCTGTGTTTGCGACTCAGAAGTACTGCTGTTTATTATCATACAGAGCTCATTATTATATGAGAAACCCACTGATTAAAAAAGGGATTTACCACATAGTCAGTGATATGCTACATAATCAGCAAGGAATTGCTGCTTATCCAAGTTGTGAGAACAAGTACAGTAAAAAAAAAAAAAGGAAGGATGTTTTCATGCTGAATTAGGGTGTTTACCAGGACAACATACAGAGACCTAAGGATTGTGTCAAGCCTACAGTTTAGTGGTAAAAACTGGCAGCATGACAGCACAACATTCGTTAGAAGAGATCTTACATCTTCTCCACATGTCCACACACTTATACACATGCACATTTACATATCAGAAAGATTTGGATATCCCGGACAAACGAGACAATGTAGTTGCTGACCTAGAGCTCCCTGACCTAGAGCCAGACATCGTGGAGAGCGAAGTCAAGTGGGCCTTAGAAAGCCTGGCTAACAACAAGGCCAGTGGAGGTGATGGCATTCCAGTTGAACTATTTAAAATCTTGAAAGATGATGCTGTTAAGGTGCTACATTCAATATGCCAGCAAGTTTGGAAAACTCAACAGTGGCCAGAGGACTGGAAAAGATCAGTCTACATCCCAATACCAAAGAAGGGCAGTGCCAAAGAATGCTCCAACTACCGTAAATTGCACTCATTTCACACATTAGCAAGGTTATGCTCAAAATCCTACAAGGTAGGCTTCAGCAGTATGTGAACTGAGAACTCCCAGAAGTACAAGCTGGATTCCGAAGGGGCAGAGGAACTCAAGACCAAATAGCTAACATGCGCTGGATTATAGAGAAAGCCAGAGAGTTCCAGAAAAATATCTACTTCTGCTTCATTGACTATGCAAAAGAGAACTGCACTTATTTGTCTGTATTGATTTTTTAAAAGCATATACAGTGGTGCCTCGCTTAACAAGCACTCCGTTTGACGACGAAATCGCTTGACGTTGAAGATTTTGCGATTGCAAAACTGATCTCAAAATGATGTTCCCTATGGGGGAATTTCGCTTTGCCATGATCGGTTCCCTGCTTCAGTAACCGATCATCGCAAAGCGATGATTTTCGGCCAGCTGATCGGCGGTTTCAAAATGTCCACCGGGTAAAAAACATGGCCACCTGCTGCTTTCTGGGATGGATTCCTCGCTGCATAGGCAGCGAAAATGGCTGCGCTATGGAGGATCTTCACTGGACGGTGAGTTTCAAGCCCATAGGAACACATTAATCGGGTTTTAATGCATTTCTATGGGTTTTTGAATATCGCATTACGATGTTTTCCTTCAACAGCGATTTCGCTGGAATGAATTAACGTTGTCATGCGAGACACCACTGTACTACAAGTAGGGAGAAAAATGGGAAGCAGCAGGGAAAAAGATCCTGACAATCAAACCAATTATAAATATTTTATAATGATATGGTTTCGGTCTCCAGCTGTGGAGCCAGTGGTTGTGAGTTCAGATAATTCCCCAGAAGTGCCTCCTTGACAGGGCTGGATGCATGAATCCGGAGGGCCACATCCAACTTTCCAGCTCTAAGATGATTATTGTATTATTGCAATACAACACTGTGTGGATGGCTATAGGTGTGGGTGGCTTTCACTGGGCCTTTAACAACTGTGGTCAGGACGGGAGACCCTGTGGAAAAAGCAGATCTACCGTATTTTTCTGTGTATAAGATATTTTTATTTAAAATCTTTAGACTAAAGATTGCAGCCCTTTGATCCTGCAGCCCTTTGATCACTACTTTCCATGGGGTTTAGGAAGTGGCGGGGTAAAGCAGCGATGAAAGAGCTGCAGGAGCCCTTTACCTCTTCCCTTCATAAAGCATAGCTGCTTTCCCCCTCCAGTTCCGCAGCCCTTTGATCCTGTTTTCACACGGCTTAGGAAAATCAAATTTTCTTATTTGGGGTTGGAAAAGTGGGGATCGTCTTATACATCAGGTTGTCTTATACATGGAAAAATACGGTCTTTCCCTCCCGTCCTCCATGGCATTAAGTCTGCTTTCCATCATTGACATGATTTGCTTGTAGAAGTCCTTGCTCTGTGATTGGTCGTTGGGAGGTTAACATAGACTTAATTTGCAACTTTGGCAGTTGAGACATGCATCTTTGAGGAAATGTCTCGGTGCCCAGGAAGGTGGACAGGGTGGTCCTAGAGAAGGTGCCTTCTCCTTAAGGTTCAGTCTGACCCCACTTGTTGCAGGGGGGGCTGTTGCGGGGGCTGCCCTGGACTTTGGAGCCCCATTGCCTGCACCTTGTTGGTGCTTTTCTCCATTGGGGTTTGACATTTTGCAGTGCATTGATGGCTGTGAACTCAGGGATGATGGGCAGGAGAATTCCTTCCACAAAGAGGCTTACGACGGGCAAGAGATCTGCAAGGGGGGGCATGCGGGACCTGTACAGGCACCAGAAAAGCTTCTGGGGCAGGAACTGCACCGGATGGCTGAAGAGGCACCTGCCGTACCTGGAGGAGGAGCTGCGGAGGTGAGAGAGGGGCAGGTAGGGGTTCCTGGACTACAAAGCCCAGCCTTCCCCAGCTACACGAATTGTAGTCCCTGAACACAAACCTACACAGGATGGGGAGGGAAACACACTCATCTTTTCTCCAGCTTAATGGCTGTGTGTAAGCACCCCTCAAAAAGAAAGAAAGAAAGAAAGATCCATTACAGTGAGGATCCCGATGGTCAGAAAAGGACACGTGCTCATTGAATTGCACAGGGACACAAGGAGAAATCGAGTTTGTGACCCTAAAATTGGACGTAGGCTGGATAGCCTTCCAAACCGAGGAAGCCTTGAAATAGAGGGAAGGGTCTCCCTAAGAGAAACGGCACATTCAAACATTATTGAAATGATACCCGTTGAATTTTAAGGTTATTTAAAAGTTACAAATCAGGTTTACATAGCGTGGAAGTCTCTGAGTGACCCATGCCTGTTTCTGACAATCACGAACCCGATTTCGAACTCAAAGACCTGAGCTCTCTTGCTGGATAATGCCCAGAAGCAGATCCAAACTGAGCCGCATCATATGGTCAACTGGTCTTCCTTTGATCCTTTCTTCTGCTGTTGTGACGGACAGCCCAGAAACCACACTTGTCCATCACAATGGAACACTGATTCAGTAGCCAATGACGTTGCAACCAGCTGGAGCCTGGAAACGCTCGTGTGCCATGCGGACGGCTTCTACCTCAAAGAGATCAACATCTCCTGGGTGAAGGACAGTGAAGTCTTCCTGCAGGAGATGCACCGTAAGGGTGCCCTCTCCAACGCGAACGGGACTTTCCAGGCACAGCTGAGCCTCCAGATTGACCCCAAGGAGAGGGGCCACTACAGGTGCCACGTGGAACATGCCGTCCTCCAGGAACCCCTCGACGTGGCCTGGAGGGGCCAGGTGAGAGGCAGCCTGTTGGGTGGGTTTGGGGGCCTGGGATAATCCAGTGGGAGGAGATGAGTTTCTTGGGGGGGAGACTGCCTCCCTACCCTTTCCCAAATTTTTCTCCCCTTTCAGGCTCAGCATGGCCCCTTGTGGGGGGCATCTTGGGAGCTGAGGCTGCCCTCCTGCTGCTGGCTGGGATGGTCTCCTACTCCCTCCGTAAGTGGAACCCTGAATGACCTTGCTAGGGGTTTGAAAATAAAGCACAGGAAGGGACTGAACCTAGGAGTGGGTGGGGGAGAAATTCTTGAGAGGCGCAGGAAATGGGGAAATGTGTTTTTTAGTGGGGTTGAAAAAATGAGAAGAGAGCCAGATGGAGGTGGATGAAGGTGGGGGTGCAAGGTTTGGCCTTTGGGGAGGGGGAGGCAGGGCCAAAAAAGGGAGGGAGGGTATCCCATGTCTGGGGGACGTGTCCCCCTATTCCAAAGGTGAGAGAAAAGGATCTGGGGAGACTTTCTCCCTCCCGGGCCAACCCACCCCCTCCCCCACCCCAGCCTGGTTCGGATGTTCGGCTCCACTTGGATGCCCCCTTTCAGATCCCTCTTGATCTGGTCCCCATGGGGCTCCCTGGTGGGGCTCCGAGGGCAGATCCTTGCACGGAGGGGGAAGGAGGGGAGGCTGTGTGGCCCACTGGGAAGATCTGGGCCCTTTGGGGCAGGAAGTCGGAGGGAGGATTGAAGGTGATGCCCTCAACACCTGGCAAGAGACCCCGGCCGGTTCCTCTCGGGTTTCCAGGGACGAGGCTCCCCCCTCCTGCCCTCTCCACCGCCACCACCCCTATTGATCCCTCAAGGCAGAGGAGAAAGGAAGGCCTGGCTGCCCGCAGCCAGAAGCCGGGATTGTCCTCCGAGTCCAGGATCAGGAAGGAAAAGCCTCCCAGACTGACTGCCCTCCGCCTCCGACCTGCCAGCTTTGGGGTTCTCCAGAATTCTTCCCCTGTGCAGGAGAGGAGATGATGGGGGAGGCACGAAATCCATGGGATCAGGAATTCGGGAGGGGGGGAGAGAACAGGACAAATAACAAAATGCCTTGCCCCCCACTCACACCACTCCACCCATTAGCTCTCTTTCTATCCCTCCTTCCCCCTCTTCCCTAGGCATCATCCTTCCTTTTTTGCATCTCTCTTTGCAAATAAAGGACTCTTGTTTTAACCCTCCCCATTTCTTCTTTCTCCTCTTCCTCGGGGGAGGGGCGTTGCTTCGGGAGGATGGGAGAAGAGACCCCAACCCTGCCCCTGCCCCCATGCTCTCCTCCCCACTTCTGCCCCTCCCCCTCCTTGCCTTCCCCAGGCAAAGGGCCCCCCAAGGGAGGAACCTTCCTCAATCCCCCCCGAAGCTCAGCGCACCCCACTTTTTTAGGGGAGACCCCAGAGGCGATGGCGACCCTCTCCCCAGGGGTTCCTTCCTTCGAGGGGGGGCGGGAAGAACCTCTTCCGGATCCTGGAGGAGAAGGAGAGGGTCCGGGTGGGGGTTCCCCTGCTCTTCTCCCCCTGCTCTTCCCCCCTCCTCGAAAACCTTGCTCTCAGGTCAAAAAGTGGGGTCCCCCCCAAAAATTCCCCTTCTTCTGTCTTCCCGCCTGCTGCCCTTCTGGTCTCTCAAGAAGACAAAGGGGAGGGGCTCCTAATTAGTCTTATTAATTATTACCTCTCCCCACCCCATCCCGTTGCTTCTCGTCAGGCAACGGGAGGGGGGGGAGAAGGGGAGGGACCATAGAGGAGCTAGTAAGGCGGTAGAGGGGCTCTCCCTCCTTGAACGGAAGCGGAAGGCGGGCGCCTGCTGTCCTCTCTCTCTCTCTCCCTCCCAACTCTATGGTCTTCCTCCCCGTTTCCCGCCAGAGGACCCGGAAGGAGGAAGGGCGAAGTCAGTAGGAGAGTCTGTGTGTGTTTGTGTGGGTTGGAGGGGATTTCCAAAAATGAACATTAAGGGCTCCCCAGGGACCGCGCGGGGGGGGGGGAAGAGTGAGGGAGGCTACCCCCCCGCGTTGCTCCACATGGAAGGAAAAAGGACTTCCCTTTTTCCTCCCCCTCTTTCTTCCGTGGGGTGTGTGTCACGATCTCACCCCGGGGGGGGGGGGGGGGAAACAAGGAAGCTCGCCGGGATCCCCTTCATGCCACGTGCGTGTGCTTGCGCAGGAAATCATCCTGGGGGGGGTTTCCTCCTGAGTAGAGTCCCCCCTTTTCCTTGTAGGCTTTCCTTCCTTTTGGGGGGGGTTCCAAAGGGGAGGTTGTAACTGGGTCTCTTCCCCCCCCTTAATTCTCTCCCCTCCTCCGTCTTCCCTGCCCCCTCCCCCTTTTCTTCCAGACCAACTCTCCAGGTGACCCCACACACACACACACACACACCAAGGGATTTCCCCTGTACACTTGGCCCTGGGAACGTTTGGATTCCTTTTTGAGGGGGGGAGAAGAGGACCATCCTTTTTAAAAGGTTTTCTTCCCCCTTTTTGCCATTGTGCTTCTAATGTCCTGTTTGCCCTCTTTGTAGGGCGAATGTTTGTCTTGGGGGGGGGCTTTAGGGCCACTCTTTCTTGGAAACCCCTTAGAGTAGCAGCCCTAAGACAACCCCTCTATAAATCCCTGAAATCAACACATTCCTTCCTTCCTTCATACCCATGACGTACCAGTTCAATGCAGGCAAGGGCTCTCGAAGCTGGCCGGTTCCCCCGTCCTGGCTGGGAGTGTTTGGGGGACGGAGGGCAGGAAAGTCTCTGCACGTCGGGGGAAAAGGGTGGAGGATAAACCCGGGTCTTTTTTCCTTCCCGCGTCCAGGGTCCTTTGAGGTGACCCCGTATTGACTCCAGCTCAGAGGGTGGGATCTTCTAGATCGAGGCTCAAGATCTCTGCACGAGGACCTCCTGCTGGAAATGATTTCTGGGAACAAGGTTTCTCCAGGTAAGGGTCCCATTGCCTCTGGGGGCAAGACTGTGAAGAATAAGGGTCAGTTGCCCCACCAAGATGCCTCAGTCAACGGAAGCACCCTGAGCATGTGTGTCAGGAGCCCAAACCTCAAATGCCAGAGTCAAGAACATGACCGTATATTTAAGAAAGCATTTTGTTCTGCTGCTGCACACGACTGGAGAGTTGGGATCCGGTGCAGGGTTTTTTTAAAAAAAATCTATTGTCTAGTACATATACAGAGCAATAGCCTTTCTCGTTACTTGCTCCCTCCTCCCACCCCACTCTCTGTCCCATTACAGATGTGGGATATAAGAACTTTGAAACATGTTCCCATTTCAACCTGGCTCACGATGCCCCCAAATGCAAGAGTCTCAGAGGCTCAGATTAGCTTTGCTACTCATCAATATCTATGAAAGTTTCTCCTTCCTCAATAAATAAATTAATGGTAGAGGGGGGAATTTAATTCCTTTGACTGCCTGAAGCTTCTTTGTTAATTTTTCCTGTAGTGCCATCTGCCCTCCTTTCACTATGTCCGGTTGTAGCCGAGACCCCTTAAGGATTCCTCCAAAATGGATCAGCGGCTATACCGGCCATCTAACACGTGGCTTATAAAAGGCTTGTAAACCAAATTTTCCTGATCTCCCTCTCTTTCTCTCTCTCTCTCACACACAGACACAGAGAGAGAGAGAGAGAGAGAGAAACATGCTGTGTTATATAGAATGACATTTCCAAGAAATGAGCTATGGATTGAAAAAGGTGTGAATGGGAGGCGGAAAAGTGCAGAGGAGAAGAGCCGGCTGTGGAGAAGGGAGGTCAGACCCATCACCCACCCACCCCTTTGACCCCATTCTGACTGATTGGCTGGCTGGCTGCCCCATCTCTGTGGGTCCATTACAAATATCTCAACACCCCTCCTAAATAAAGTGTTGAATTCCTGTTCTACTTATCAAAACTGCATGTTTTCCTTCTGGAAGAGGTTGGGAATGGGCCACTCCAATAATTAATGAAGAGACACTCATTAGGCCCATTAGTAAGAAACCAAACTTGGCGGCGGACGAAATTGGCAATTATAGGCCCATCGCCAGTGTTTCCTTCCTCCGCAAAGTGGTTGAGAGGGTGGTGGCAGATCAGCTCCAGGCGCTCTTGGACGAAACCAATGCTCTGGACTCATTTCAGTCGGGCTTCAGGCCGCGCTATGGTACAAAGACGGCACTGGTCACACTGATGGATGACCTGTTGAGGGAGGCCGATGGGGGCAATGTGTCCTTGTTGGTCCTCCTCAACATCTCAGCCGCCTTTGATACTGTCGACCATAGTATCCTCCTGGGGAGGCTCTCCGAGTTGGGAGTCGGTGGCCTTGTACTTGCCTGGCTCCGTTCCTTCTTGGAGGACCGCCCCCAGAGAGTACAGCTTGGGGAGAGTGTCTCGGCCCCGTGGAGTTTCAACTGTGGGGTTCCACAGGGGTCTATCATCTCCCCAGTCCTGTTTATCATCTATATGAGGCTGCTGGGCGGGGTCATCAGAGGGTGTGGGGCATCGTGTCATCAGTATGCTGATGACACACAGCTCTACATCTCCTTTAGTCCTATGTCAGTGGATGCTGTCTGATCCCTCCAGTGCTGCCTGGAGACTGTACTGAAATGGATGCAGTCAAATGGTCTGAGTCTGAACCCGGACAAGACGGAGGTCTTGAGGGTGGCTGGCCCTCCCATCAGCAGCATAGGTGACTCCCTTTCCTTTGGAGGGATGACCCTCACTGCAAAATGTGAGGTCCGCAGCTTGGGGATACATCTGGACCCGGCATTTACCCAGGTGGCGTCCGTGGTCCGTTCTGCCTATTTTCATCTATGCAGGATTCCCCAGCTGCGGCCATATCTTGATCGGGGGCCCCTCACTACTCTAGTCCATGTGCTCATAATCTCGAGATTAGACCATTGTAACGCACTCTACGTGGGGCTGCCTTTGAGACTGATGCGGAAACTTCAGATGGTCCAGAATGCAGCAGCCAGGCTTATTAGTGGGGTGAGAAAATATCAGCATATCTCCCCCACTCTGGCTGCACTGCACTGGTTACTTATTCGTTTCCGCATCGACTTCAAAGTGTAAATGCTTACATATAAAGCCCTAAACAGTTTGGAACCTCAATATTTGGCAGATCGCCTCCTCATGCCCAGATCTACCCGAATCGCCAGACAGCCAGCAGGGACAGCTGAGGGGACTGACGCTGAGGGACGCCCGGAAAGAGAAAACAAGAAACCGGGCCTTCTCGGCAGTCACCCCTCGGCTGTGGAACACACTCCCCACTGAAATTCGGCTGGCACCCTCGCTGGGTGTTTTCAAAAGCCAACTAAAAACTTGGTTATTTAAACAGGTCTTCCCTTTTCTTTCTTTTCTTTTCTTTTCTTTTCTTTTCTTTTCTTTTTCTTTCTTTTTCTTTTTCCTTTTGAGTTTTTGCCATCTTGGATACTATTAATTATAATAATTGCACTATATTCATTTTATAAGCTGTTTTAATATGTTTTAAAATATGTAAGCCGCCCCGAGTAGACGTTGTCTAGAGGGGCGGGGTAGAAATCGAATGAATGAATGAATAAATAAATAAATAAATAAATAAATAAATAAATAAATAAATAAATAAATAAATAAATTTTGTAAATAGGTCAGCAATATGGTTTTTACCACGGCAAAATCCAACTTTTAGTTTTCCCTCTTTTACAGCATGCCTTCCATCATAGTATTTTGTGCATGTGTGTTTGTGTGATCAGGTCTTTAAATCTATTTGATCCACACTAGTTTTTTAGTTGTTTCTGCCATTTACATTTTTATTGTCAGATAAACGAATACATGCTGTGTTATCCATAAAAATAGGTAAAGGCTCAGTTACATTAACATTTAAATCTTGAAGCAACTGTTTGATCCACACTTGTTATTTAGTTAACTCATGAAAATAACACATTTTTGCTTCTGTGTCACTCGTGGAAATTCCTGCTTCTTTCCTGGACGTCCACATCACACAAGCCTCCCCCAGCTAGACTGCTAAACCAGAAACTGCCTTTCTGTCTGCAGGATCAGTTGCCCAGTCAGCATCTGCATATGCTTTTAATTCAAGACTGCTTCAAACCTTTAGGTTTAGCTTGTGATCCACAGTGCCCTTTAAATACCTCAATAACCTTTTTATTCCATTCCGGTCACAAAATTTTGCTTTGACTTGCAACCAGGGCTTTGAGGTTCTACCGGGGGGGGGGGGGGCTGGGAATTTTGAACTGCTTTCCTTCTTCTCCTTCACTGTAGTCTTTTGTCCAACAACATATTCCAGCTCCTCTCTCCTTTTTTGTAGCTCTATGTTCCCCCCTCCGACTCAAAGGGTTTCAGGAAGGAAGGGAGGGGCTTCTCTGTGCAAAAGCCTTTGCAAGGCAAGCTCCCACACACACACAAATACACATTTTGGCCCTGAATCCTGCAGGTGTAAAAAAAGGAAATGAAAGAAAAATAACTTGGCTCTCTTCCCCTGCCCCCTATTTTTCCCTTTTCGAGCCAAAGTCTCAAGGCCCCCCTCCCCGGGGAAATCCCAGCCCCTCCCTCTTTCACAAATCTTGGAAAAGGCTGCACGTCCCCCTCCCTGAGGGAACGGGGCCAAGAAGGTGCAGGGAGGAAGAGGAGGGGGGCTGCCAAGGGGTAGGAAGGGCAGCAGGAGGGTTGGGGGAAAAGGTGGTGGTCAGCTGGGTAGGAGGGGGTTGATGCAGGAACCCCCCCCCCCCTTTGAGCTATATCCATCTCCCAAGAAAATGAGTTGGGGAGCTTTGACATCCCCTTTCCTTTGAAACAGGGACGGAAGGAGACTGTTGGAGATGATGATGATGAAGAGGACCCCTGTCTTTGATTTGTGAAAATCAAACACAGGGACTGAAGGGGGAGAATCCCTGATGGGCAAGAAATGGGGAAAGGGTTTTTAAAAGGGTTTTTTGTGGAAATGAGAAGGGAGCCAGAGGTAGGTGGATGAAGGTGGGGGTCCAGGGTTTGACCCCTGGGGAGGGGGAGGCAGGGTTGAGAGAAAGAGGGAAGGAGGGGAGTGGATGTCTGGGGGAGTTGCCCCCCTTTCCCTCCCCTAAAGGGCAGAGAAAGGGATCGGGGAGACTTTTTTCCTCCTGGCCCAAACCACCCCCTCCCCCACCCCAGCCGGGTTCAGAAAATCCCTGGCTCCCCTTGGGTGCCCGCTTTCAGATCCCTCTTGATTTGGTCCCCATGGGGCTCCCTGGTGGGGCTCCGAGGGCAGATCCTTGCACAGGGGGAGAAGGGGAGGCTGTGTGGCCTACTGGGAAGAGCCGGCCCATTTCAGCTCTAGGCAGGTGTTCTGCTGGTCTCTCCTGACCCTCTGCCCTAGCTGCATTTGTATTAGGAGTTACTGTTTCACCATTCTCTGAGATAACTTTGTTTTGCTGCACGCAGTACACTGACTTAGGCTTGGGTAAATTGGCTTTTTGACCCCCTTCTCTG
Organism: Pogona vitticeps; assembly: GCF_051106095.1. Taxonomy (NCBI): domain Eukaryota; kingdom Metazoa; phylum Chordata; class Lepidosauria; order Squamata; family Agamidae; genus Pogona; species Pogona vitticeps. Next base: position 9,018,934 of record NC_135784.1, read on the forward strand.
GCTTTCTCACATTGTGAAATTAAATGATCTTTTTGTCCACAACCAAACCACGATTGGGAATTTCTCTGTTCTGGACTAAAGGTCTTATCTCTCTTCCCAGTGCTTGTATTTTGGCTGGCTCTGATCTGTGGGCCTGCCTACAAAATGGCCGCCACTTGTCTGCTGGTTCTTGAAGTAAACCTTGGGCTCTTTTTTGCTGTCCTCCCAGGTTTTTCTCCCTACTTTTACCTCAGAAAAATTTGGGTTTCGAATGTGTGAAATAAAATCAGCGAACCCTCAAGCTTCCTGAATGTCTTTGGGCTTTTTATCTCTCACTAGGTACCTCAGTTGTCCAGATAGAAGTCAATAGAACTGCTCTAGCCCCATGATATTCTTAATATCTTGTACAGTCTCCACTCCTTCCTGTTGGAGCCACTTATCAAGATATTTGATCAAGTTTGCCCCCAATTGAGAGTAGGATTCTTCAGGTTTTTTCGTCAGAGCCCTGAACTTTTGTCTCAAATGCTCAGCATTGATGCCATACCGTGTGAAAACCAACTTTTAAAATTCATCTAAATCTTTCACTAAGTCCAATGGCATTTTGGCGTATATATCCACTAACCCGCCACTAATCTGAGAGGTAATCACAATCATGCATTCAGATCCCCTCACTTCAAAATCTTCACACGCACGCTCAAACATAATCATAAAAGATTCAGGATCATCGCCCTTTCTAAACACAGGGAATCTCTTAAGGTCTACCTTGGACAGATGCCTCTCTTCAGAATTTGACTGGCTATTGTTATTACTATTGTTATTAGCCTGAGCTGTTAGCTCCAACCTCTTAATTTCAAATGACATCCCTCCTTCTCCAGGGCAATCTTTTCCTTCTCCAATTCCAATTTTTCCCTCTCTCCATGGCCATCTTTTGCTTTTCTAGCTCTAAATCCCGCTGTCTCTCCTCAGCTCTAGCCTGAATTTCTAGCCCTCTTAGCCTGTATTCCTGTTCCTGTGCTTTCTCTAATTTCAATTTTTGGAATTCTATACAGTCTTCCCACCTTGAGGTCTCCATTCCCCTCTCTGAGGTAATTCCTTCTTGAGATTCTTTCTCCTTGATCTGAGTCAACTGTCACCTCAGGAGGCATCTCTGCCGCCTTTTTCCCCTGTATGGAAGACATGTTTTGTTATGTAGGCTTCTGCTTCAATTTGCAAGCCTTAAATTTAAAAGGTACACTTTCTCTTTCTTTTTTTGTGAATTTGAGTCTGTAATAAAGTTGTTTCCCCCTGCGATCATCCATTGTTAAGATACTGTATTTACCGTATTTGCCGGTGTACAAGATGAGGTTTTAAGCCCAAAAAACATGCCTCCAAGTGGTGGGGTTGTCTTGTACGCTGGGTGCCAGGAAGAAGCCACCGTCGCCGTTGTGTGAGGCTACGCTGGCTGGGGGGGAAGGCAGGCGGGCAGTGGGTCCGGATGGAGGGAAGGAAGCTGATAGCTCGCCCACTGCCTGTGTGGTCACCTCTCCTCCTCCTCCCACTGCCTGCCCAGCCACTTCCCCCTTCCTTGCCCTGAGCGGCCAGAGTCTGCCACGGCTGCTCGCTCGCCCGCCGCCCGCGTAGTCGCCTCTTCCTCCTCCTCCCACCGCCTGCCCAGCTGCTTCCCCCCTCCTTGCCCTGAGTGGCCAGAGTCCGCCGCCGCTGCTCACTCGCCCACCGCCCGCATGGTCGCCTCTTCCTCCTCCTCCCACCGCCTGCCCAGCTGCTTCCCCCCTCGCCCTGAGTGGCCAGAGTCCGCCGCCGCTGCTCACTCGCCCACCGTCCGCATGGTCGCCTCTTCCTCCTCCTCCCACCGCCTGCCCAGTTGCTTCCCCCTTCCTTGTCCTGAGCGGCCAGAGTCCGCCGCTGGGCTGCCCGCCACCCCCCACCACTGAGCCAGTGGCATGCATGCTCACCCGCCCACTTCCCCTCTTCCTCCCGCCACCCACCCAGCCTCTTCCTGTTGGGGGGGTTGTCTAATATGCCCAGTCACCTTTTACGCCAGCAAATACGGTAGGCCTCTGACTCCCAGCCAGGCCTTCTTCCTGAGACAAAGTGTCTCTCCCTGCCTCTAGGCACCAAATAAACAGAAATATCAGCTTTAACTCTTTCCAGTTTTTGCTGATTTGAGCCACCTCAGCTTCTTCTGACCTTGGCCTCCGTTTAGTCCCATCAGAACTCTATTCTTTGAGCTCAGGACAAACTAGCCAACTGGCCCTTCTCTGCTTCAGGTAAACTTCCAAAAATGGTTTCCTCAGAGCCTGTCCCTATCTTAGCCTCCTGATCTGAGCTTAGAAGCCTTCCCACTAAGCTTTCCCCCCTGAAAAGCTCTAGGAAGTTACCCACTTCTTCCACTCAGATCCCCTGACTAAAATATATTTTTCTGCTTTCGGAACCTTTCTGTTTCTAGGCATTACTGGATTAAATTGGATCCCACCCTCTGGTCACCACTTTTGTGGCAATTTCCTCTGAAGCCCCTATTTCCCCAGGCCTTCACGTGGTTCTTGCCCTTCTTCTTTCTTCACTGCCATCAGGTATTGCTGCTTTAATACCATTCAATCATGGAGACTTGAATGCTTTTAAAATTTAAGTCATTTATTAGATCAGGGAAGTTGATATATAATTAATATTCAATAGGTAAATCACAGGTTGATAATCACTAGTATTTGAATCAATTCTGTTTTAACTCTAAAACTCTATTAACTCTATTCCATTCAGCATTCTTACATACCTCTAACTCACTCTTAGTTCACTTTTAAGTTTCACACTGTCTCCCACTCACAGAATCTCCCTTCATCCTCCATACACCAGCATTTATATCCAGCCCCCTCTCTCCTTAGCTTCGCCTTCCACCCACTCATAGGCTCCTTCTTCACTGTTCAGCTGTGACAGACAAGTGAGGGCAGGGCTGCTCGCTACAGAGATCTTTTGGAATCAGACGTCAATAGGATCTGATGTTGAGCCATCATAAACTACAGTGCCCTTCATTTCCTCATGAAAAGATCTGATTATGTTAAGGAGTCGAGGTGGACATCCAATCTTGGGAAGTATTTTAAAAAGGCCATCCCTACTAACCAAATCAAAGGCCTTTGTGACGAGGACGCACCCATGAAGAGGTGGACATCCAATCTTGGGAAGTATTTTAAAAAGGCCATCCCTGCTAACCAAATCAAAGGCCTTTGTGACGAGGACACACCCTTGACACTTTTGCCCAGGAGGCATGTAGTCATGCAGATGACCCTCCGTACAAAATACAGGATAGCCCCCCAACCCACTGCTGTTTTCCTGACTGCATGCTGGTGGTTTTTGTTTCGAGCTTGCCAAACCTTTTCTCAAAGGACACGAGAGGCAGGATCTGGGGCCCTGGCTTCCTTGCCCGGCCGCTGAACTCGCTTCATCTTACCCTGTCTTTCCATTCTAGCTCTGCAGTTCTAAGATTCTATTAACTCAGTACCTATTTCCCTGGCCATCTCTGCTTCCTATCCTGTGTTCAGAAATGCCTCATGATTCTCTACCTGTGATGATTTGTGTTTTTATGTGTATTAGAATGGGATATGTAGTCCTAAGATTGTCCCAATAGCATCCATTTTGATTTAAAGTCTGTTCTGTAGTAGGAAAGTTTTACATGCTGTTTCAGAGAAGCTTCGCTCTCTGGTTATCTCGTTGCTAAGCTGAGTAGAGAGCAGAGACTTTCGTAGTCAAAATAATTCCACCACAAAGAATGATAACAACTGAAGCTCCATGAGAAAGTTAGGCGGGACAACAAGACCCAGGAGGCATTCTGGGAAGAAGAAGAGTGAGGAGAAGAAAAAAAAAAGATGGAGTTTGCCTGAGAAAGGGGCAGACACGTGCTTTTCCCTAAATGGACTATTTTTCCTACCATGGACTGGTTTTCATCTAGCATCAGCCTTTGAAGACCCAAGACACGTGAGATGGACTATGTTATCCTTTATATTAGTTAGCATAGTTTCATTTCTTTATTTTTTCAGCTGGAGTGGGGGGAGTGGAGTGTTCCGTTAGTCTTGAATGAAAATGTACCTACTAAACTATTTTACTATTAACTGAAATCTTTTCTAAAGCAAATCTTTTCAATAAAGCAGTAATGTTTGAAACTGCAGGTGTTAGTCCTTGCACAGACTGGCTGAATGTCTAATTGGCCACGTGTGTTTGCTACCCTAAGTTCCAGAGCCAGATATTCTGAGTATAGCTCAAGGATGTGTCTGTGTGTGTTGCTTTCTTACTAAGGAGATTGGCTTCTGAGGAAGAAAATTCAGACAGAACCCGGCTGAGTTCCAAGTGGCTCTGCTCAGCAGTTAGAGGTTTGTCTGGTTTTCGTACTCGTCCCAATTTCCGGCACCCCCATAAATCTTCTTGGAGATACGGGGCTGCTTACATGTTTGGCAGCGGTGAAATGAAACACGGGCTTTGATTTATTGTGTTTACTTTGGCTTAGGTTGAAAGCAGCAAGCATCTCGATGCATGTGCTTTTCACAGAGGAAACTTCCAAGCTTTGGCAAAGGGGTTTCTTCCACGCTATTTACTTTGAAGAGCTATAAACTAGCCAAATTGCATTTTTCTTTTAAGCTAAGGGTCTTAATGGAAAGACTTAGCTTTAAGCCAAGTCTGTAAGAACTAATACTTTGTTTATGTAATTGGGCTGTTTAATGAGTGGACATTTTCATGCAAGTAAACGGTCGCCCTTCTTAAGCTCCAGTTTAGGGCTGTTTCCTGCCAGAATGTTTTATGGCTTGCCCACACCCTACAGTTTAGGCTGCAGGAGTGGGGAGAAGATTTTTCCTTTTGGGTCGGATTGGCGTTTGCGTTAGTTGCAGCTTATATGGAGCAACAATTAGCAGGAGAAGAATTTTTGGAATTGCCTGGAGAGCTGTTTGTGACTCAGAGGAAAGTTAAGATTGGTAGTGCATCTGCTAAGCTGCCTTTGGTTAGTACAGATACGAAGCCCTGGCACCAAGAGCTTTTGGAGGCTCTTGAGCACGACGTCTTGACTCCAAGTGGAGCTAAGCAAAGGATTACTTATGATTCTTCACAACTGAGAAGGGAATTACAAAAGGGAAATATAATGGCTAAACTCCCTGCACAGGACGTCCAGGATCTACTTAGATCTGATTCAGATCAGACTTGGACTAAGTTGCAACAGATGGATCAGGCAGAGGAAATGGCGGGTGCCAGCACTCCAGTAGAGAGGGGAGTGCCAGGCAGAGGCATTTCTGATGGGACAGCAGGAGCAGCAGCAGCAGCAGCCGGTGCTGAGGGCCCTGATCCTAACAAGAGTCTATCACAAGTGGATAAGTTAACAATGATGTTTGCAGATTTTGTTGCTTGTCACACTCAATCTATTCATAATCAGAATATTGCTGATGAGTTATTGCAGCAGTACAGAGAGAAAGAGGTGGAGCGTTTGGTTAATAAGCTGAAGGAAAAAGAGGAGTTTGAGAACTCAATAGCCAGTGTTGATAGAAGCAATCTACCTTACTACCATGATGACCTACCTGTTAGGGCAAAGACTGCACCAGTAGCGCCTAAGAGACAGAGTCAGCCTGAATTTAGAAAGTCTTTTCCTCAAGAGCCCAGGCAAGGTTCATTTGAGCAACGCAGGAGTCTAGCTCCTAGCCAGAGTAAAACGCCTCTTAAATGTTTTGAATGTGGTGGCTCTCATCTGCGAAGAGATTCCCCAAAGTTGAATGTGCCAGCTAGCCAAGTTAAGGAGCCAGCTAGGAAAACACCTGTGCCAGCTCCACGCAGATCTAAAGCAGGCACACCCAAGATGGCGTATGTAAGTTCTGTGCCAGCAGGAACTCAGCAAGTGCCAGCTACCAGTAATGCAGTTTCTGTGCCTCACCAGTCAAGCATTGTGCCTTCACAGAGTCATGAAGGAGTTAACTTAACTGTAACCCCTTCGCAAGCCAGTGGAATGAAGGCAGCAGTAAACCAATATGTGCCTAGAGTTTTGGACTTACAAATTGCTTCAATTTCCTCAGAAATTGTAAAAGAGACTGCATCAGGAGAGAGGTTTTCTGTTATGGATCCTGATTGCATAGTACCAACTGCGCAAAGGGACTGGGCAACCCGCACATTTTCTGAGGTGGTTTTTCTTCGCACACCTGGAGGTGATATGGCTTTAAGTGCTTTTCGTGACTCGGGTGCCGACATTTCTTCGATAAGCAAACGTTTTCTAGACCCCACCTTAATCTTGAACAACCTGAGGTGTCCAGTAAAAACTTATGGATCTATAGAGACTGATCAGCGTTTCATTCCCCTAGCTTATGTCAAAATTTCCTATAAGAGCTGGTCAGGTGCAAAACATATTTTAACCCATGAGGGAAAACCTGATTTTCTTCTTGGAAATGATCTTGCTTTTTTGGATCACATGCAGAGTCAAAATGCAACTTCAATGTCGGTAGTTACACGTTCTCAAAGTAGGGAGATGCATGATCCTGAACGGGAGCAGGAATCCACTGAGGATAGCTCAGATGGAGACCTTACCCAACAGCAGCCTCTTGTGACCGAACCTGATAATGCAGCTACAACAGAAACTAAAATGGAGGAGGTGATACCTAAGGGATCAGAGGACTTTAGACTGAAGCAACTTAATGATCCCTCTCTAGCTTCTTTGAGGTCACAAGCAGACAACTATGCTGAACGTCCTGCGCATCAGCAAGTTAGTTTCCTGTGGGGAGAAAATGGACTTTTGTACAGAGAATATTTCCCCAAATCCAACTTGGATGCCCAACCTGTTCAACAGTTAGTCGTGCCTACTGAATATAGACTGAGAATACTAGAAATGGCTCATGACCATCCAAGTAGTGGGCACCAGGGAATACAAAAAACCCTAAAGAGGATTTCTCAACATTTTTACTGGCCTGGTATTTCAAAAACTGTAAAGGACTATGTCAGTTCTTGTGACTATTGCCAACGCACAGGCCATCAAACTGACAAGGTAAAGGCCGAAATGCAGATTATGGAAATTCCTGGCCAAGTGTTCCAGTGTTTGCAAAGGGATGTGCTAGGACCTTTTGTTCCTACTAAATCTAAGAAGAAATACATCATTTCTTTCATCTGTTCTACCAGTAGGTGGATCGAGGCTTACGCTATTAGCAACCTGACAGCTACCACCATAGCTAGAATTATTGTGGACTTGTGCTCGCTTATTGGAGTACCATCCAAAATAATTTGTGATCAAGCAGGAGCCTTTACAAGTGAACTTATGCGTAAGATCTGCGAGATAAGTGGAATAACCACCAGTTTTAGCATGGCTCATCATCCTCAATCTCATGGTATGGTGGAAAGAGGTCAACAAACTTTGCTTAGGATGATTAAAACTTTGACCCAAGAATATGGAAACATTTGGGATGAGCTTTTGCCTTTTGCTTTGTTTGCTTACCGTAGCTCAGCCCATTCTTCACTAGGTGGCTTTTCTCCAAGTGAGGTGGTGTTTGGAAGAAATCTACAAGGACCATTGGACTTCCTGAAATCCGATTGGGAAGGTGTGGTTAAAAGTAGTACTGTGCCAGTTGCTGATTTTGTTAGAAAACTTCAAGAGAAACTCTTGGCTGTCCAGGAGTTAGCCAGAGACAATTTGTTGGACGCTCAAGCAAGTCAGAAGTTCTTCCACGACAAGAGATCCAGACACAGGGAATTTTCTGTGGGTGATTTGGTACTTGTTCTGAACCCACTCAGACCTTCTAAGTTAGAAGTTGTCTGGGAAGGTCCAGGTGAAATTGTTCAAAAATTGGGAAATGTCAATTATCTTGTCAAAATATTGGATTCTAATAAGAAACCTGTTCTTTACCATGTCAATAGTTTAAAACTGTACAAAGATAGATCTGCAATGGTATTTCAATGTCATGCTGAATATTTTCATGCTGCAAATGAACCTATTGATATGTTATCTGAATTGCAAGATGCAGGTACATGGTCTGATAATCTTGTTTTAACAGGTACCGTTGATCAGAAAGAAAGGTTGTTTCAAATTTTAGAACAATACCAAGATGTGTTTTCAGATAAACCAGGTTACACCAAATTGATCAGTCATGTGATAACTACTGAGAACAATGCCCAGCCCATACGGTCTAGCCCATATAGAGCAATTGTTAATCATGCTATCCAAATTGAACAAGAGATACAAAAGATGTTATCTTTGGGGGTGATTGAACCGTCATTCTCCCCTTGGGCTTCTCCGGTGGTTCTGGTGCCAAAACGTAACGCTTTGGGTGAAATTCTCGAGGAAGTAAGATTTTGTGTTGATTACAGAAAGTTAAACAGTGTTACTGTTCCAGATCCATACCCATTGCCTAGAATGGATGATTTAATTGAACGTCTTTCAAAGGCTAAGTTTATCAGCATTCTCGATCTAAAGAATGCTTATTGGCAGCTTGATTTAGCTGAAGATTCACGAGATAAGACCGCTTTCATCACGCACGTGGGAACTTTCCGTTTCCGCAGATTGCCATTTGGTTTGAAGAATGCAGGTGCGTCATTTCAAAGGATGATAGACAAACTTTTACAAGGTTTACCTTTTGCAAGTGCTTATCTTGATGATGTTGCCATTTTCAGTTCTGATTTTGATTCTCACATGTCTCACATTGAAACTGTTTTGTCCAGACTTCAACAAGCAGGACTGACAGTCAAAGCCAACAAGTGTCAGTGGATGCAAGGAAAAGTCATGTACTTAGGTCATTTGATTGGGCAAGGAGAAATTCAGACTTTGCAAGCTAAAGTACAATCGATTAATGATTGGCCTATTCCAAAAACTAAGAAACAGGTACGCTCGTTTTTGGGCCTAGTTGGCTACTACAGAAAATTCATTCCTGATTTCAGTCATTTGGCTTCACCTCTGACAGAGCTCACTAGGAAGAGACAGCCTGTCAAGGTAAAGTGGACACCAGAGTGTCAAGGTGCCTTTGATGCTTTAAAAGCTAAGATTATGGATGCACCTATACTGAAATCCCCTGATTTTGACAAACCATTCATTTTACAAACTGATGCTTCTGAATTAGGACTGGGAGCTGTTTTGTTACAGCAAGGAGAAGATGGGAACCTTTACCCTATCTCATACTTCTCTAGAAAACTCTTGGATAGAGAGAGAAGTTACGCAGTACCTGAAAAAGAAGCTCTTTCTATATTTTGGTCTCTCAGTTTACTTAGACCTTACCTATGGGGTCGTAAGTTTACACTCCAAACAGATCACAGAGCTTTAGTTTGGTTGCAGAAGATGAAATCTCACAACCAAAAATTGTTGAGATGGAGTCTAGCATTGCAAGATTTTGATTTTGAAGTTCAACACATTCCTGGAAAATTGAATGTAGTGGCAGATGGTCTTTCTAGAATGTACTGTGAAGATTCTTATGAACCTGAACGTTGAAACGATGTATTCAACAGGGTGCTATGTTTCAGTATTGTAATAGTTAATCTGTAGTTGAATTTTGAGATGTAACCATTTATTACTTTGAATTACTTTTTAGTTACTTTTACTTGATTTCTTAAAATTAGATCAGATTAACTGCTCTGAATTTTAACGATAATCAGGGGGGGCATGTGATGATTTGTGTTTTTATGTGTATTAGAATGGGATATGTAGTCCTAAGATTGTCCCAATAGCATCCATTTTGATTTAAAGTCTGTTCTGTAGTAGGAAAGTTTTACATGCTGTTTCAGAGAAGCTTCGCTCTCTGGTTATCTCGTTGCTAAGCTGAGTAGAGAGCAGAGACTTTCGTAGTCAAAATAATTCCACCACAAAGAATGATAACAACTGAAGCTCCATGAGAAAGTTAGGCGGGACAACAAGACCCAGGAGGCATTCTGGGAAGAAGAAGAGTGAGGAGAAGAAAAAAAAAAGATGGAGTTTGCCTGAGAAAGGGGCAGACACGTGCTTTTCCCTAAATGGACTATTTTTCCTACCATGGACTGGTTTTCATCTAGCATCAGCCTTTGAAGACCCAAGACACGTGAGATGGACTATGTTATCCTTTATATTAGTTAGCATAGTTTCATTTCTTTATTTTTTCAGCTGGAGTGGGGGGAGTGGAGTGTTCCGTTAGTCTTGAATGAAAATGTACCTACTAAACTATTTTACTATTAACTGAAATCTTTTCTAAAGCAAATCTTTTCAATAAAGCAGTAATGTTTGAAACTGCAGGTGTTAGTCCTTGCACAGACTGGCTGAATGTCTAATTGGCCACGTGTGTTTGCTACCCTAAGTTCCAGAGCCAGATATTCTGAGTATAGCTCAAGGATGTGTCTGTGTGTGTTGCTTTCTTACTAAGGAGATTGGCTTCTGAGGAAGAAAATTCAGACAGAACCCGGCTGAGTTCCAAGTGGCTCTGCTCAGCAGTTAGAGGTTTGTCTGGTTTTCGTACTCGTCCCAATTTCCGGCACCCCCATAAATCTTCTTGGAGATACGGGGCTGCTTACACTACCCATAAGAGCATCTTATAAATTCTACATCCCATCCCGTTCATGGACCTGTCCTTTCTCTTCTCCTGCCGAAGGATAATCTCTGCAGATTTTGTCAGTTCCCTGCATTGAGCACTCACTGCTCTTCACCTGTTCTCGAGTCCAATAATTGAGCTGCATTTCATTCATCCACATTAACTGTTCCTTTTCTAACACTGTCCTTCCCCCCCCACATGTTTATTTTTGCTAACCAATCCTTTAATTTAAATATTTGCTTTCTCTTTAATAAATTTGAGAAAATCCTTTCTAATTTTCTGGAAAATTCATGACAGTCACTGGAAATATAAAAAGAAGAGAATTAAAAAATTGATCTTCAGTACAGTTTTCATTTCAGACGGGACAATTTGACCAAAGTGTGATGGCTGATCTTCCTATAATCATTTAAATTATTTTTAATTTCAGCTTTTCAAAATTTTGCTTTTTAAAATCTTTTAATTTCTGTAACATTTATTCCTCCTTATCCTAGTCTGTATAGTAATAGTATTTTCCTCCTTATTCTACTAGAACAATGTCATCTCAAATGTATTCCTGTTTATTTTGTCCTTTTCCCACTGTTTATAACTGCTGCTGATCATGGTGATCTCTCCTTAAGAGGCATCTAGAACCGTGTTTCCCAACCTTTTTTGAGTCATGACCCGCTTGCATAATTGCTACGTGATCTACAGTTTTCATTAAAAGGCATTTTAATGGGATAACAACATCACATCAAAATAGGCTTCAGAATAGAATTTGATGCTAATAATTAAGGGAGAGCTGCAAATCTGCCTCTACCAAATGAAAATTGAGGAGGAAATAAAGTTAATATACTTTGAGGTACAAGAGAATGGTATACTAAAGAACGGAAAGGTAGAGAAATGACAAAATTTGAAGAGATTACAGTGGGGTCTTGACTTGAGAACTTAATCCGTATTGGAAGGCGGTTCTCAAGTCAAAAGGTTCTCAGGTCAAATCTGCATTTCCCATGGGAATGCATTGAAAACTATTTGATCCGTATCTGCTCTTTTCCGTCCATAGAAACTAATGGGAAGCTGCTATTCCGCCTTCGACCACTAGAGGGGGATATTTTGTTTCTTTTTTTCTTAGGTCAAGAAAGGTTCAGGGAAGGCAGGGAAAATACAGTCCAGGCAGTACAGTACCAGGCAGTCCGAAGACTGTCTCCCAATCCACTCTCTAAACGCCGGGAGGAGTGAGGAAGCAGACAGGCACCCTTTTCACTGGCCAACAGTTAACTGAAAGTTCACATTTTGCACTTTCCCTGCCTCCCACATGGGTTTTTTTTTTAGTTTGTAACTCAAATCTAAGTACTTAAGTCAAGTCAATATTTTCCTATGAGAGCGGTTCTTAAGTCAAAATGTTCTTAACTCGAGCCATTCTTAAGGCAAGACCCCACTGTATAGAAAAAAGATTGAAACCAGAGGAAAAGACACAAAGAAAAGGAACTGTAAGCCAAATTTATAAATTATTAACTCAAGTAGATCAGGGTATTTTAGGGTTAAAATGCAATGGCCAAATGATTTGGATGAAGGAGATGAATGGATAAAATATGGGATCAGAGAATTATGAAGAACATGTCAGTAAGGATAAAAGAAAACTTATAAAGTAATATGGAGGTGGTATTTAATGCCGGTCAAAATGAATAGGATGGACAAAACTGTGTCAACATTATGTTGGAGTTGTAAAAAAAGACAAGGGGATGTATTTACATATGTGTTGGTTATGTGAAAAAAGAAAGAAAGAATGGAAATTAATATTTAAAGAAATATCTGAAATAATTGGATTGAATATTCTAATGTCTCCAAAAATAGCTTTATTGAACATGATTAAAGATCAATGGGTGAAAGAAAATAAGGATTTACAGTGGTGCCTCGCACAGCGAGGTTAATCCGTTCCGGATTAACCCTCGCTGTGTGAAACATCGCTCAACGGAAAATAAAAAGCCATGGTTTAATGCGTTCCAATTCGGCTGAATACTCACCGTTGTGCGATGTTCCGGGATGGCCGGCAGCCACTTTTGCGCTCTCCCCTCGCTGAACGAGGGTGCGAAAATGCTGCGATCAGCTGTCCGGTGGGTCCAAAATGGCCGCCGGAACAGCCGATATGGCCGGGCGCAGCATTTTCACGCCCTTGGTAAGCAAGGGGAGGGCGCGAAAACACTGCCTGCGGCCATTTCGGCTGTTCCGGCAGCATTTTCGCGCCCTCCCCTTGCTTACCAAGGGCGCGAAAATGCTGTGCCCGGCCCTTTTGGATGTTCCGGCGGCCATTTTGAAGCCGCGGAACAGCTGATCGGCGGGTCGCAAAGCGAAGGTCGGTAAGCGAACCGCTTACCGACCTTCGCTCTGTGAATTTTCCCCTATCTAAGTGCCGTTTTGCGATCACAAAAACGGCATCGTTGCGCGGAGTCGTCGCTCTACAGAGCGACCGTTGCGCGAGGCACCACTGTAATAGTAATAATGATCACGGCAGCAAGGATAATTATGGCAAGGAATTGGAGAAATGATAATCAATTTAGCTTGGAGGAATGGTATAGAGAATTATGGGATATGGCAATGATAAACTGACATGTGATATAAAAATAAGTAGAGGCCAAATGAAAAATAACGATTTTAAGAAAATATGGAATGTATTTTTAGAACATGTACAGTGGACCCTTGACTTACAGACGGCTTGACTTACAGACTTTTTGAGTTACAGACTTCTCTGACCGCAAAATTTAGGTTTGACTTGCAGACTGAGATTTGACTTACAGACCAGAAAAAAACCAAAATGGAACAAAAACGGCCTGTTATGGGATTAATCGGTTTTCAATGCACTGTAGGTCAATGGAGACTTGACTTACAGACTTTTTGACTTGAGAACCGCCTTCCAATACGGATTAAGTTCTCAAGTCAAGACCCCACTGTATTTCAGAGAGGGAAGGGGTTTACACCAAGGGAAGAAACAATGAAATTTTGGAGTGAAAATGGATGGAATGAAGTGTAATGCTAGTCCTGAGGGTGATGGGTGCACATGGGTAATTACACTGTTTTGTTTTGTATTTTAGTTTTTTTTCTGTAGTAGTAGGTGTATTTTGCATTGTTTTAATTAAAATAAAATAATTTTTTTTAAAAGGCATTTTAATGGGATAACAACATCACATCAAAATAGACTTCAGAATAGAATTTGATGCTAATAATTAAGGGAGAGCTGCAAATCTGCCTCTACCAAATGAACATTGAGGAGGAAATAAAGTTAATATACTTTGAGGTACTTTTTTGGGTGTGGCAATGTTCTTTCCTTCATGACTCCTCCACTCAAAAGGTTCCTCAGTGAAGTGCCCCTCCCACCTCAAGGCCAAAGGAACACCCTCAGGTCCAGCCACACATACACGCTGCTTCTCCTCCCCCTCACCTTTTTCCCTGTCTTTCCTTCCTCCTCCATTACTCAGAAGGAGCCCAAATGCATTTCGCTTTATCCCTGCAGATTTCTGAAGTGGTTGTTTCTCTTCTTTTTCTAATCTACCAGATGATGAACAGAAGAAGAATTGCCAAGCAACTCCCATGGCATCCTCAGCAGAAACACATGAACAAGGAAAAAATCAGAGAATTGAAAAGCCAACTGGGCAGGAATGGGTGTCACATGAAAGAACTCACGCAGGGCAAAAAGCAGATAAATGCATGTCACCTCAGTAGACATCAAATAACTCACACTGGGGAGAAACCGTATAAATGCATGGAATGTGGAAAGAGCTTCAGCTGGCGCAGTAACCTGCATTCACATCAAAGAACTCACACTGGGGAGAAACTGTATAAATGCATGGAATGTGGAAAGAGTTTCAGTCACAGCGGTACCCTGAGTAGACATCAAAGAACTCACACAGGGGAGAAACCATATAAATGCATAGAATGTGGAAAGAACTTCAGTCGCAGCAGTATCCTGAGTAGACATCAAAGAACTCACACTGGGGAGAAACTATATAAATGCATGAAATGTGGAAAGAGTTTCAATGACAGCAATACCCTGAGCTCACATCAAAGCATTCACACTGGAGAGAAACCATATAGATGCATGGAATGTGGAAAGAGCTTCAGTCTCAGCAGTACCATGAGTTCACATCTCAGAACTCACACTGGGAAGAAACCACATAAATGCATGGAATGTGGAAAGAGCTTCAGTCAGAGCTGTCAACTGAGTTCACATCAAAGAACTCACACAGGAGAGAAACCATATACATGCATGGAATGTGGAAAGAGCTTCAGTCAGATCAGTGTCCTGAATAGACATCAAAGAACGCACACTGGGGAGAAACCATATAAATGCATGGAATGTGGAAATAGTTTCAGTCAGAGCAGTGCCATGAGTAGACATCAAAGAACTCACACAGGGGAGAAACCATATAAATGCATGGAATGTGGAAAGAACTTCAGTCGCAGCAGTACCCTGAGATCACATCAAAGCATTCACACGGGGGAGCAACCACATAAATCCATGGAATGTGGAAAAAGTTTCAGTGACAGCAGTGCCCTGAGTTCACATCAAAGAACTCACACCGGGGAGAAACCATATAAATGCATGGAATGTGGGAAGAGCTTCAGTCACAGCAGTGCCCTAAGTTCACATCACAGATCCCACACTGGGGAGAAACCATATAAATGCATGGAATGTGGGAAGAGCTTCAGTCACAGCAGTGCCCTGAGTTCACATCACAGATCCCACACTGGGGAGAAACCATATACATGTATGGAATGTGGAAAGAGCTTCAGTCGCAGCAGACACCTAAGGTCACATCACAGATCTCACACCGGGGAGAAACCATATATATGCTTGGAATGTGGGAAGAGCTTCAGTCACAGCAGTACCCTGAGTTCTCATCACAGATCCCACACTGGGGAGAAACCACATAAATGCATGGAATGTGGAAAGAGCTTCAGTCAGAGCTGTCAACTGAGTTCACATCAAACGACTCACACAGGAGAGAAACCATATAAATGCATGGAATGTGGAAAGAGCTTCAGTCAGAGCAGTTCCCTGAATAGACATCAAAGAACTCACACTGGGGAGAAACCATATAAATTCATGGAATGTGGGAAGAGCTTCAGTGACAGCAATACCCTGAGTTCACATCAAAGCATTCACACTGGGGTGAAACCACATAAATGCATGGAATGTGGAAAGAGTTTCAGTGATAGCAGTGCCCTGAGTTCACATCAAAGAACTCACACCGGGGAGAAACCATATACATGCTTGGAATGTGGGAAGAGCTTCAGTCACAGCAGTACCCTGAGTTCACATCACAGATCCCACACTGGGGAGAAACCATATACATGCATGGAATGTGGAAAGAGCTTCAGTTGCAGCAGTCACCTAAGTTCACATCACAGATCTCACACCGGGGAGAAACCATATACATGCTTGGAATGTGGAAAGAGCTTCAGTCACAAGGGTAGCCTGAGTAGACATCAAAGAACTCACACTGGGGAGAAACCACATAAATGCATGGAATGTGGAAAGAGCTTCAGACAGAGCTGTCAACTGAGTTCACATCAAAGAACTCACACAAGAGAGAAACCATATAAATGCATGGAATGTGGAAAGAGCTTCAGTCAGAGCAGTTCCCTGAATAGACATCAAAGAACTCACACTGGGGAGAAACCATATAAATTCATGGAATGTGGGAAGAGTTTCAGTGACAGCAATACCCTGAGTTCATATCAAAGCATTCACACTGGGGAGAAACCACATAAATGCATGGAATGTGGAAAGAGTTTCAGTGATAGCAGTGCCCTGAGTTCACATCAAAGAACTCACACTGGGAGAAACCATATACATGCTTGGAATGTGGGAAGAGCTTCAGTCACAGCAGTACCCTGAGTTCACATCACAGATCCCACACTGGGGAGAAATCATATACATGCATGGAATGTGGAAAGAGCTACAGTTGCAGCAGTCACCTACTGTAAGTTCACATCACAGATCTCACACCGGGGAGAAACCACATACATGCTTGGAATATGGAAAGAGTATTAATCAGAGCAGTCACCTGACTTCACATCACCGAACGCACACTGCTTCAGTCGCAACAGTCAACTGAGTAGACATCAAAGAACGCACACTGGAGAGAAACGATATAAAGGCATGGAATGTGGGAAGAGCTTCAGTCACAGCAGTGCCCTGAGTTCACATCAAGGAACTCACACAGGGGAATAACCCTATAAATCCATGGAATGTAGAAAGCGCTTCAGTCATACCAATAGCCTTAGGTCTCATCTAAAAAATCACACTGGGGAGAAAGCATAGAAATACACAGAGTGTAAACAGAGCCTCATTACGAGCAATTATCTTTGTTCATATCAATACATTGAATGTGGAAAGCCTCAATTAGACAAATAGCCTTATTCATCATTGTCGCAATGACCTCTATCTGAAGAGATAAGGATTGTGGGTCAGGAAGTCACTGTGGGTGCAACCTACCACCTTTAGTGCCTGCAGTAAGTGCTTTAAGCCTCAGAAGTGGGTAGTACAAGCTCCATGGATAAGCCCAACCTTAAAAGAAAACTGCCTACTTTCAAAGCAATAAACAATTGACTGAGTGCTTTGGCAGGGCAACAGCCTGAGCAAGTAGGACCTCTCAATATTACAGTAACAATGAGTGACCTTCTCAGATCCTCAGTAGATTTATGTTTAATCCTGCTGTTCAAGAGACCAGTCCTCCATTGAAGAATTATATTTGTTTTTATTAAGAAAATAAAGCCATTTCATTAGAATACAGTTGTAGCCTTAAAGGCATACAACTAGAACCTAAGTTATCATCTTTGCTCTCGCTACATGGGAGATTACAAAGCAGACACTCTGCAAGCACTCTGAAAACCATGTAGTAAGAACCGAAAGCCAACATAGAAAGAAGGAAAGAACTGGGCATGTTTGGTTTTGAGAAAAGAAGCCTGAGGGGAGAGATGTTTTTTCTTTCATTTTTCATGGTGGACAGTTGATAGTTTGCATCGGTCCAATCCCTTTGTGGATCATTATTTTCTTTTGTTAAGTTCTGTCTAATTATTTTTTAACTCAATTGATCCTGATTTCAATCGGTCTTATGTAACTGGAGAAATCCTTGTCACCCTCTTCTGCGACGGCTCCCAACAGAAAAGCTAATTTGTGCCCGTCTAAGGAAAAAATGATCGAAAGCCGGCATTTTGACAAGGAACAGAAATCACCGTCAAGAGGGATGGGATCTCTGGGGGTGAGTGAAAACCTCAGGCTGGGAGTTCTAATAAGATCACAGGAGGTTCAGAATGGTACCCTCCCCCCACAAGACAGCGGTACGATCGCTAACATCCAGAAAGTCATGGGAACTGAATGATCCATTCATGACGGACAGTCTATTCAATTTCTGAATGGGAAGGACATTTAGTGTCCTGCCGACATCCCAAATTAACACCTCATTTTCATCTAACAACATAATGAGACTTTAAAACTGAACAGGATACGGAAAACTTTTCCACTGGGATTTCTTGATACACTGCTTGTCAGGGAGACGGATGGCGAGAGATTCTGGTTTGGATGTATTTGAAACATTATGTGGACATGAAAGAATGAATCGTCATAGATCACAAGCTGAATAGAAGCCAGAAGTGTGATGTGGCTACAAAAAAGGCAAACACTATTTTAGGTGGGATAAACAGGAAGAGTCTCCAAATCCCACGAGGTCCTGGTTCCTCTCTATTCATCATTGGTTAAGCCTCATCCAATGTACTGTGTCCTGTTCTGGACACCACACTTCAAGAAGGATGCTAACAAATTGCAGCAAGTTCAGAGGAGGCCAAGAGTGTTCCACCAATGGAGACATTCAAGACAACCTAACAACCTAAGAGCCCTGCTGGATCAGACCAAGGGCCCATCTAGTCCAGCTTTCTGTATCTTCCAGTGGCTCCACCAGATGCCTCTGGGAGCCCACAAGACGAGATCCCTGTCTCCTGATGCCATTCCCCTGTCTCTGGCATTTGGAGTTCTATTCGTTTTAAACCTGGAAAGTTTTGTGTTATGTGCAAATTTGGCCACCTCGTTGCTTATCCCTGTCTCCAGGTCATTGATGAATAGGTTAAAAAACACCGGTCCCAGGACAGATCCCTGAAGGCACACTGCTCTTGATCTCCCTCCATGGTGAAAATTGCCCCATTGATACCTCCTCTCTGCTTCCTGGTTCTCCACCAATCCTCAATAAGAGTTGCCCTCTTATCCCCGGACTGTGGAGTTTTCTCAGCAGCCTTTGGTGAGGGACCGTGTCAAATACTTTCTGAAAATCCAGAGACTTTCCTGGAACAAAAGTTAGGCTAACCAGTCTGGAATATCCCAGGTTCCCCCTCTTTTGCCTTTTAAAGAAATGTGACAATCATCACCATTTTTTTCAGAGGCAGCTTGGAGCTGCCTCTGAGCATGCGACCACATCTGAGGTGAGAGGAAGGTTACCTGTCCAGGCAGACCAGCCAATTCTTGATGATTTGGCTGTCTTGACAGAATTGGTGGAATTACCAGGGTTACCCCAGGTGGTGATAACCAGCAGAGCTTCCCAGTGATGTGTAGACACAAGCACCAGTCTCGATAGCAGAATACTTGTATTATTTACAGAATATTTACAGGTATATACAGCTTAGTCCTTATTCCAGTTCCAGTAGTCATACACGGTAGTTCCACAGAGTTACAGAGCTTAAATCAGTATCAGAGTCCAGTAAATAGTCAATAATATACCATGCAGTCAGTCCGGTTTGCCAGAGTTCCACTTCCTCCCAAGCACGTAGATACAGCTTCCACAGGATTCTCAGGCACAGCTGCAAGACGACAGCACTCCACGACCAACAGCAACACCCACAACAACCCACACTGGTGTATGCTAGGTCTCCCAGCTTTATCCCAGGGATAGCCAATTCTGGGATCTTCATAGTTCTGGTACAATTCACACAGCTGTAATCACTCATGCTTAGCTTCTGCTTTACAGTGCTGGTCCTTACAAAACTTATATCTTGGTGCCAAACTCCATTTAACAATTTCCAGGTTTAGCCCAAACCTGACAATCTCCTCCAATTGTTAAATGGAGTTTACATATACACTTTTAAATTGTTTTTACATTACACATTGCATTTCCACACTTTTACATTCACTTTATTCCCAACATTGTACATGCCTTTTCATGTTTAGTTGGTCCTAGTACCTTTGTTAAACAGTCTGCAACGTTTTTTTCTGTTTCACAATAAATCAGTTTGATCAGACCATTTTCTACACTTTCTTTTACATTCTGGTATTGAATGTCTGTGTGTTTTGATCTGCTCTTTACACTTGGTGAATTTACCATATGAATTACAGCCTGGTTATCTTCATTTATGGGTATTGGGTCCTTTAAATCCATTCCAATATCCTGGGCTAACTGTCTGTAAAATATGAGGTCTGTACAGAGTTCTGACAGTGCTGCATACTCTGATTCAGCCGACGACAATGAAATGAATTTCTGTCTGGCTGTCTTCCAATTTACAATGCTATCACCCAAATGAACAGTCATTCCTGACGTGGACCTCCTTGTCACTATGTCATTGCCATAATTAGCATCGGCATATGCTGTAATGGTTAATTCTCCTTTGGGCTCTAAATTTAATTCTTTGTTTTGGGTTTCCTTTAAATATCTTAATACCCTCGTTGCAGCTTGCCAGTGTTTTTCACTTGGCTTACTTAGCTTCCTGGCCAACAAATTCACCGCAATTGAAATACCTGGTCTTAACCATCTGCTTAAATACAGCAAACTACCAATTAGTGACCTATACATTTCAATATCACAATCAGGACCGGTAACATTTTCTTTTTCAAACTCTATATTCATAGGAGTTATAGCACCTTTACAATCTTCCATTTTATATTGCTTTAACAACTTTACTATTTTACTTTTCTGTGCTATTTTAAATCCTTTATCAAACCTCTTTATTTCTACTCCTAAATAGTTCTTAATTTCACCCATGTCCCTTAGTTTGTAGTTTCTTTTCAGCATTTTAACTATTTCACTTGCAGATTTTTCATCTCTTGTAAATATAGCTAGGTCATCAACAAACACCAAAATTATAGCTTTCTCATTCCTTTTGGTAAATAAACATGGATCAGCTTTGTCTTGAGTAAATCCTTCACTTATGAGTGTCCTGGTTAAATGTTTGTTCCACTCATGGCCACTTTGTCTCAATCCGTACAGGCTTTTCTTAAGTACAACATTTACCTTTGCTTTCTATGTTGGGAGGTAGCTCCATGTAAATTTTGTGTTGTAGGTCAGCATTGATAAGCAGTCTCAATATCCACATGCCTCAAAACTAGGATGTGTTTGGCTGCATAAGCTAGCACAAACCTCAAGGTTTCTGGCCTCAGGGCTGGTGCGAAGACCTGATCATAATCACTACTTGTTTGTGAGTAACCCTTTGCAACAAGTCTTGCCCTTTATCTCAAATTGCCATCTGCATCCATTTTCTTTTTAAATACCCACCAGCATCCTACAATTTTAGCATCAGCCAGCTGCAATACCTCCTCATAGACTTTGAGCTCTTTCAGAGAATTTAGCTCCATCTCTAGTGCTTTATTCCATTTATCCTGCTCAGACTTAGGCATTTTACATATGTCCTCATATTTCTCAGGTTCATCTACATTTAAACAGTGAAATGTTTCAGGCTGATACCTCTCAGGTGGTCTGCGCTCCCTTGCAGATCTCCTTGGCATCACACTCTCCTCCTCAGGAGTTTCCCTTTGCTCTGATGTAGAAGGTTCATCACTTTCTGGCTGCAGTTCAACAGGTTCTACCTCTTCCTTTATTCCCTGTTCTGGCTGTGATTTCTCCTCATCACTCTCCTGCATTTCATGTGGTGTGTGGATGATAGTTTCAGGTGGCAAACTTATTTTATCCCAGTAAGCATGTTCATTAAATGTTGCACTACTGCTAACGATTACTTTATTAGTTTTGGGTAAAGTGAACCTAAATGCTTTCCTGTTCTGCTGGTACCCTAGAAAATACATTAGCTTTGCCTTCCTTTCACCCTTTCTCCTGGTCTCCTTAGGTACATGCACCCATGCAGGTGATCCAAACACATGCAGAAACTTTAAATTTGGCTTTCTTCCTGTCCAGATAGTATACGGTATGTTATTAATCCCACTATGCCAAAGAATGTTTAAATAGAAATTAGCACATAGAATAGCCTAACCCCAGTAATGGTCTGGAAGTTTACTTCCTCTTATCATGGCCTCTGCCATATTTTGGAGTGTTTGTCCCCTTCTCTCTATAAAAGCATTCTGCGTAGGAGTGTATGGTGCAGATTTTCTATGACTTATCCCATGCTTTTTCAGTATTGCCTGGAACTTAGAATTTGTGAATTCAGTACCATTATCAGTCTGAATCTGCTTCACTTTCTTGCCTGTTTTTCTCTCAATAAATTTCAACAATTTCTCAAATTCTATGTACAGTGGTGCCTCGCATAGCGAGGTTAATCCATTCCGGATTAACCTTCGCTATGCGAAAACATCGCTAAACGGGACTAAAAAAGCCATAGAAACGCATTGAACTTCGTTCAATGCGTTCCTATGGCTTGAAAACTCACCGTTAAGCGATGTTTCTCCATAGCGCCGCCATTTTCGCACCCTCGTTAAGCGAGGGCAGGGCGCGAAAACGCGGCGTGGACCTTCCGGCGGCCATTTTGGAACCGCCGATCAGCTGTTCTCCCCGGCTTCGTTATGCGAAGATCGCTAAGCGAATCGCTTAGCGATCTTCGCAAAGCGAAAAAACCCCATGGGGCCATCGCTGAGCGAATGCTCCAGCGATGGCCCAGAGTGCCTCGT
The DNA here is from genome assembly GCF_051106095.1 of Pogona vitticeps. Lineage (NCBI taxonomy): Eukaryota > Metazoa > Chordata > Lepidosauria > Squamata > Agamidae > Pogona > Pogona vitticeps. The sequence goes on from NC_135784.1 coordinate 9,041,245, forward strand.
TAAGCGATTTCATCGCTCAGCGAGGCACTCGTTAAGCGAGGCACCACTGTATGTTGACCCTTTGTCCTTCATTAAATAACAGAATCCGAACCTAGACTTTTGGTCTTGGATTGAGAGAATGTATTTTGCTCCTCCCAAAGATGCTCTTTTTGGGCCTATTACATCTATTGACACTAGATCTAGAATGTTGCCAACTTTTATGTTACTGTGTTTCTTTACAGGAGCACATTTACTTTTAGTTTCTTGACAGGCTTGGCAATTAATGTATTTCTCACATTGCCTTAAATTCACTCCAGTTGAATTCTCAATTGTTTTACGTAATGTCTTATAATTTGCATTCTCACAGACATTGTTTGCCTTAGCACTACTCAGCCTATATAGATTGTTTCTTACATGGCATGTTAGCTTTTCATTCTTTTCTCCAGTAATAACACACTTATTCCTATAGAATGTGCTTGTAAATCCCTCTTTTGCTAATTGGCTGACAATAAATTGTGTTTTAACTTTGGCACATATAACACCTCTATTGGCATCTTTAGACATGGTAAATTTACTTTGCCTTCACCCATGATTTTTGCACTTACTCCATCAGCCAACATTACTTGCTGATCAAACACTGCCTTAAAATTGGATATCAGCTTTTTATCTTTGCACATGTTAGCTGTTGCCCCTGAATCTACTATCCATTCTTCTTCTTGGTGGTTGTTGCAAATAGTCTCTGTCAGGTTTGTTGCAACTTTCTCACATCGTGGTTGTTTTCTTTCCTTCTTAAATTTGCAATCTTTGATGAGATGTCATCTGGACCCACAGGAAAAAACATCTCCTCCCAGGTTGGATATTTGCAGCTGTGACCTCCTCCTCCCCAATTACACTTAGTTTGTTTCTCACAGAGGTTTTGGAGTCACGCACTTCCTGGGTGTCTTTCCTTTTCTGCTCCTCCTCCAGAAATCTACTGGTCACATTTAACACTGTTATTTCAGCTTGTGGTAGTACTTCCAAGTTTGATACAAGCTGGTCATATGATTCATCAAGTGAAGAGAATATTATAAATGCTTCCTGAATCTCAGTAAATGTGATATTTTTCTCTCTCAAGTCCATCAGCATTGTTTTCATGTGCTCTAAATGTTGCAGCATGCTCTCACCAGTTTGCAATCTGGTACGAAATAGCCTTCTTGCAATTTGTATCTGGCTACCAACGCTGACTCGTACAGAGTCCCCTCAGATCCTCCCATGCCTTTCTTGCTGAAGTCTGGCCTCTGATGTGGATTAGGAGACGATCTTCTAGAGTCAACCCTATTTGCAAGTGCCTTGTCATTTTGTACCTTTTCTTCATCATCTAGCACAGCTGGTGGATTCACTACAATGTCCCATAGTGATTCTTTCTGGAGTAATAACTGGATTTTCTGCTGCCAGGTGGAGTAGTTATCTCCATTCAGCTTCCTTATAGACAGTCCTGACATTAGCAGCTCACTTGCCAATTTATTTATAGACTGCAGGACAAAGCTGTTCTACTCGCTTCTACTACTTGGACACCTCTTGGCTCTTCCTTCTGGATTTTTCTGGTCAGCAATCTCACTGGTATTTTCCTGGGCGTGTCCCTTGGCGCTCTCCTGGACCCATAACCATTGACAGAGTTGGCGGAATTACCAGGGTTGCCCCAGGTGGTGATAACCAGCAGAGCTTCCCAGTGATGTGTAGACACAAGCACCAGTCTCAATAACAGAATACTTGTATTATTTACAGAATATTTACAGGTATATACAGCTTAGTCCTTGTTCCAGTTCCAGTAGTCATACACGGTACAGAGCTTAAATCAGTATCAGAGTCCAGTCTATAGTCAATAGTCATATACCATGCAGTCAGTCCGGTTTGCCAGAGTTCCACTTCCTCCCAAGCATGTAGATACGGCTTCCACAGGATTCTCAGGCACAGCTCCAAGACGACAGCACTCCACGACCAACAGCAACACCCACAACAACCCACACTGGTGTATGCTAGGTCTCCCAGCTTTATCCCAGGGATAGCCAATTCTGGGATGTTCATACTGCTGGTACAATTCACACAGCTGTAATCACTTGTGCTTAGCTTCTACTTTACAATGCTGGTCCTTACAAAACTTATATCTTGGTGCCAAACTGCATTTAACAATTTCCAGGTTTAGCCCAAACCTGACATGTCTGCACATAGGGTCCCACCTCTCAGCTGAGCTACTTGCGCAGATGCATCTATTACCCACACATTTCCTGGTGGTTGTTTTTTGTTTGTGTCCATATCTAACTAGTTCCCTTCTATCTGTCACTGGACAGGCATTGCCTTGAGTCCTTTGTCTAATTCTGGAGATGACCCTTTAAGGATGGCTAGAAAGCTGAGACTGGAAAGCCCACCAGAGGCCAGTCTGTGTGGATGGGTTTGGATTATGCCTCTTTTTTCCCCTTAGATGTCATTTTATTTATTTATGTATTTTATTGGATTTTACCCCGCCCATCTAGACCAAATGTCTACTCAGAGTGGCAAACCTGGTCATATGAAAACCTGACCTCCTATTGGAACATGAGGTCTACAGAAAATCCACCTACACAAAAACTCCAACCACTAACCAACACAAAAAAGAGGCAGAACCAAAACATAGATACAGCGTGCGAATCTGAACTGTGAAGCTCAATTTCTCAGCACTGAACTCAACTATCTGAAGTGGGCCCTACAGGCAAATGTCTATTCCAAGAATGAAATCACATGAGCCATCAAACCAAGAAAACAACACTGAAATGAAGAGGAAAAACAGCTGTACATCAAAGGGGTCATGAACCACATGGGGAAACTTTTGAAAAAAACAACCTACAAACAGTATTCAGGCCCATTACAAAAATACAGCAAATGCTACTGTCAGCAAAGGACACAAGGGATCCCCCTCACCACTGCAGTAGTATACTGGATACCTTCCAGTTGTGAAAGGTATATACAGTGGTGCCCCGCATAGCGACGTTAATCCATTCCAGGATTAACGTTGCTATCCTGATTCTTCGCTATGCGGGAGGGGAAAACCCATAGGAATGCATTGAACTCATTTAATGTGTTCCTATTAGGGGGAAACTCACCGGTAAGTGAAGAATCCCCCATCCGGCCGCCATTTTCACTGCCTCGGTAAGCGAGGCGTGAAAACGCTGAGGGCGGCCATTTCCCCCCAGCTGGGTGGCGCTTGCTTCGGCTGTGGACGCTTCCCCAACCTACGCTGCCCAGCTGGGGGGAGAAGGTTCAGAGCGCCGGTAGTGGACGCTTTCCCGGAGGTTGCTTTGAAGGCAGCACCGCCCATCTGGGCAGCACTGCCTTCAGAGCAACTTCAGCGTCCACCGGCGGCTCTCGGAAGCAAGCCTCGCCCAGCTGGGGGGAGGTTCCGAGCGCCGTCGGTGGACGCTTTCCCGGAATTGCTCTGAAGGCAGCACCGCCCATCTGGGTAGCGCTGCCTCAGCTGGGGGGGAGGTTCTGAGCGCCAGCGGTGGACGCTTTCCCAGAGGTTGCTCTGAAGGCAGCAACACCACCCATCTGGGTAGCGCTGCCTTGAGAGCAACTTCTGCGTCCACTGCTGGCTCTTGGAAGCAAGCCTTGCCCAGCTGGGGGGAGGTTCTGAGCGCCGGTGGTGGCCGCTTTCCCGGAGGTTGCTTTGAAGGCAGCACCGCCCAAATGGGCAGTGCTGCCTTCAAAGCAACCTCCGGGAAAGCGGCCACCGCCGGTGCTCGAAACCTTCTCCCCCCAGCCGGCTCTCGGAAGCAAGCGCTGTCCAGCTGGGGGGGAGAAGGTTCCGAGTGCCGGCGGTGGATGCTTCCGTGGAGGTTGCTTTGAAGGCAGCGCCGCCCAGATGGGCGGCGCTGACTTCAGAGCAACCTCCAGGGAAGCGTCCATCCCCAGCTGGGGGAAAATGGGACCTATGGGGAAAAATTGGAAAGCGATTTTCCCCATAGGAAACATTGCAATGCGATCGCTTTTGCGATCGCAAAATCCGCATCTGTATGAGGATTCATTGTTAAACGGGGCACTCGTTATACGAGGCACCACTGTATTGTGACCACAAAACAAAGCATCCACACCAGAATCAAAGAACATGAAAGAGACTGCAGACTAAAAGAACCGGAAAAATCGGCAGTAGTTGAACATGCCCTGAAACAAGCTGGACATGAAACACTATTTCAAAAACAGAAGTACTGGACAACACCAGCAATCATTATGTCAGACTACACCAGGAAGCCATTGAAACCCATAAGCATCTGCACAGTTTCAACAAAAAAGAAGAAAGTTTAAAACTCAACAAAGCTTGGCTCCCAGCACTGAAAAAATTAAGCCTGCAAAAAAAGTCAATGAACTCTACCCAGCCACAAGGACTGATTATCACTGCACACAAAAAACTAGCTAATGACACCCATCAATCAGGGCGGCAGTTCATATCTTCCCCTTATCACAAGAATACACCAATTTAAAAAACCACCATATTCACCATAATCACCCAATCTCTTGAAAAGGCAAACGTTGATCCCACAGAGGAAGAAAGCAGAAATTTAGTTTTTTTCTGTGGGATCTGCTATTGTATTAGCAATTACAGTGGTGCCTCGCTTAACAAGCGCCCCAGTTAACGGTGAATCCACATAGCGATTGAGATTTTGCAATCGCAAAAGCGATCACATTCCAATATTTTAAATGGGGGAAATCGCTTTGCAATGATCGGGGGGGAAGGGCTTCCCCACGATCATCCCAAAGGCCCCGCCGATCAGCTGTGTTGTGAGGGGCGGAGAGAGAGAGAGAGCCCCAAAGCACAGCTCATCGGCAGGGATTTGTGAAGATCGTGGGGAAGCCAGCTTCGCAAACCCCCGCCTCAGCGCTCTCGCATGCCAACACCTCTGGGCAAAGAGGGGTGGTGGAAACGGGGGCCCCTGGGGTCCAGCCACCGCTTCGCTTGGTGCGCATCCCCGGCTCCCCTTTCTGGCTCCCTGGCCATGGCCCGGCCGGGTGTGTGTGGGGCTCTTTCCCCCTTCCCTGGGGGCTTACTTCTTTGAGCAGGGGAGCGCTCCTTCTTCCTTCTCTTCTTGCTTCCTGTCTTGCTTGTCGGTCTCCCTCCCTTCCTTCCTTTCCTTTTTCATTCCTTCGCTCCATCCTTGGCACCTTACTTCCTTCCCCATCTTCCCTTTGGTCTTCCCTCCCTCCCTCCCTCCTCCTTCCTTTCTGGTGGTTACGCGCCCCCTCCCAGGGTCTTCTCCTCTGGGCTGCGCGCTCCCCTCGGGGGCCTGCATGGGAGGTGATGTGGGGGAGCAAGGAGAGAGGAGGAGGCAGGCAAGGTGAAGCGGGCTGGGGTTTTGGTTCCCTCCCCTCCTCCTCTTCCTCCCCCTTTTTGGGGCACGGGGGAGTCCCCCACTCCCACCCCACAAACATTCTTTCCCAGGGCTGCATGGGGTGCCTGGCGGGGGTGCACCACGACTGCCAGCCGGGCGGGTGAAAGTTGGGCCGAAGTTGGGTGAAGTTTGCGCACGGCCCCTGGGTGGTTTCGCGGGCTGGGCCCGACGGAGGTCCCTATGGCCACTGCTGGCTGGCCTGGCCGCCCCCTCAGAGGCCTGGCTCCCGGGATGGAGAGCGGAGGCGTCGGTGGTGGCAATGGCGGGGCCGGGCAGCTGGTCAGGCTGGGCCTGGGGCTCGGGCTGCTGTGCTTCAGCCTCGGCCTGGGCGTCACGGTCACTGAATAGGCCAAGGTGGGTGGGGAGAGGTGCCAGCGTGCTGCACCCTGCGAACCCCTGGAAGAGCGCGCCTGCCTGGGCGAGCCGCTGTCCTACAGCGCCACCTCCACCCTCCTGGCCGGCAACTCTGGCTCCCAGGCCAAGGCCCGCGACAAGCTGCCCCTCTGGTCTGGTAAGCCCAGCAGGATGGAGGGAGGGATGCAGGGACGGAGGGGCCCCAGTGGGTGGGTGAGCTGGACAGGCGGGCGGAGCGACCCAGGTTGATGGGATGGGAGCGCCAGACCCCCACGGGGGAAGAGGGGTCTCCTCCGCCGCCCTCCAAGCCCGGACGCCCCATCTCTCCTGCCCATGCCAAGAGTCCCGGCATCCTGGAGTCCAGAGGGGCCCCAGAGGGAGGCCACCCCCTCGCCCCGTGCTCTACTCCACAAGCCAACATCCTCTGCTTCTATGAGCCAACGGCAGGGGGGGCTCTGCCCGTGGCAGCGCAGTGCCTCAGTCTCCCTGCCCAGGCTGGAGTTGCGAGGGGTGGAGAGAGAGCACCAAGGCAGCTGTTTGTGAAGCTCACTTCCCCATGATCTTTGCAAACCCCCACTGATGAGCTGTGCTTCGGCGCTGGCTCTCTGTACCCTTGGAGCCAGGGCCGAAGCACAGCTGATCGGCGGTTCCAAAATGGCCGCCCGCTGTATTGCCTCGCTTACCAGGCACCGAAAATGGTGGCCGGATGTTTTAATGCGTTCCTATGGGGTTTTTTGCCCCGCATAGCGAAGAATCTGGAACAGAGTAACATCGCTACACAGGGCACCACTGTATTATTGCTCTTGCTGTGTTTGACGCCAAACAAGGAAACAGAAATAGATTCGAAAACAAACAACTTGCAAACCTTCGGTGAAAGGACAAGTATAAGCAAACAAGTAAGCACAGTTAAAACTGTCCTTGAACAAAAGGAATGGGAGTTTTGTTGAACCAGCAGTGAGAAGAAAAGAACCCTGTTGTGCTAAGGAAAGAGACTTCACTGAGGCACCTGCCCAAAGGTAAAGCAAGTGATTTAAGAAAATTGTCATAATACAAGAGACTGTAGAACTCTGAGGTGATTTAAAATTGATTTTAACATGGTTTTAAGTGGAAAACAGAGCAAGCTGTCTGATTATTTTACCCCTATGAAAAAAAGAGAGGAAGGAGGGAAAGGAAAATAAAATTGTAAACATTCCACCCCATTTCCCTCTTAAGATAACACCTAGATCAGAGTTTAAAGTACAGTGGTGCCTCGCATAGCGAGGTTAATCTGTTCCGGATTAACCTTCACTATAGCGAAACATCGCTGAACGGAACTAAAAAACCCATTGGAACGCATTAAACTTAGTTCCTTTACTCACCATTCAGCGATGTTTTCCTATGGCCGGTAGCCATTTTCGCGCCCTCCCCTCACTTAACGAGGGCGCGAAAACGCTGCGCGCGGCCATTTTGGGTGTTCGCCTCGGTATGCGGATTCGTCGTTCTACGGTGCACTCGGTAAGCGAGGCACCACTGTACAAGTAGATGCACTACCAACCCTAAGGGGTAAAAAAGTTATATGTGACCAATATACACCAAATGTGTCTTGTTTATTTCTGGAGCCTACTGTTACAGTAGCTTTGACATCACCTGCCCGTCACTGCTGAAGCTGTATGTCATCTGCCAATAGCGTGACGGAAGGTGGGACTTAAGGGGTGGAGCTTGTGTATATAAGGGGAGTGAATGGTGTGAGTGCTTCAGATAGGGCTAGATAGGGACAGATAGGGTCTGAGATAGGGCTGGTTAGGGACCAGATAGGGTTGGTTAGGGAAGGTTAGGGCTTGAAGTTACTGTGAAGTAAGAACTGTGCTATCTAGTGAGGGTCTGTGAGAGTGTGTGAGTGTGTGATACATTATTACAGTGATTGCTTTATTATTTTCATTCAAGTCATTTACCATTCCTTTTGTTGTACACAATAAAGACAAGTTTTTATTTTGAAATCATACATTTGCCTGAAAATTCATTTGAGGGAATGGTTGGTGGCAGCGTGAATTAAGTGTGAGAGTGAGTGTGAAGTGACAGCCTCCTTTGTGACATGGAGAGAGGTTGTCACACCTACATTTTTGGAAGGATAAAACGGGTTTTGATAACTGTTCGGATTTGGAGCTGATGAGCTCACAATATATATTCCAAAGAAGACTAGTATAAAATTTATTTGAAGAGTTATCAAACATAAAATTAACACTACAAAAAGTGGTACCAGTAATAACGCAGACAACAATGTTTCCCACAACTAACATACAGTGGGGTCTTGACTTAAGAACGGCTTGAGTTAAGAACATTTTGACTTACGAACCACTCTCATAGGAAAATATTGACTTGACTTACATACTTAGATTTGAGTTACGAACTGAAAAAGAGCAGATATGGATCAAATGGTTTTCAATGCATTCCTATGGGAAATGCAGATTTGACCTGAGAACTTTTTGACTTGAGAAGCGCCTTCCAATACGGATTAAGTTTTTAAGTCAAGACCCCACTGTATTACAGGCCAGTAACTAAAGCCCAAATCAAAATACAGTGGTACCTTGCTTAGCAAACACTCCGTTTAGCGATGAAATCGCTTTGCGATGCATTTTTTGTGATCGCAAAAGCGATTGCTTTGCGATGGAACCTATGGGGGAATTTTGCTTTGCAATGATCGGTTCCCTGCTTCTCATAGCAAAATTCCAGCTTAAACTGAAGAGAGTAGGAAAAACCACTGGGCCACTCAGGTATACAGTGGTGCCTCGCGCAACGGTTGCTCCGTGGAGCGAAGAATCCACGCAACGGTGCCGTTTTTGCGATCGCAAATGCAATCACAAAACGGCACCTAGATAGGGGAAAAACCGCAGAGTGAAGGTCGGTAAGCTTACCAACCTTCGCTTTGCGACCTGCCCATCAGTTGTTCGGCGGGTAGAAAATGGCCGCCACACGACCCCAAAATGGCCACGCGCAGCGTTTTCGCGCCCTCGTTCAGCGAGGGGAGGGCGCGAAAATGGCTGCCGGCCATCCCGGAACATCGCACAATGGTGAGTATTCAGCCGAATTGGAATGCATTAAACCATGTTTAATGCGTTCCAATGGCTTTTTAATCTCCGTTGAGCGATGTTTCACACAGCGAGGGTTCATCCAGAATGGATTAACCTCGCTGTGTGAGGCACCACTGTAATCTACACCAAATCCCTTATGAATACACAGTGGAAGTGAAGAACAGATTTAAGGAACTCGATTTGGTGGACAGAGTGCCTAAAGTACTATGGATAGAGGTCCGTAACATTGTACAGGCGGCAGCCACAAAAACCATCCCAAAGAAAAGGAAATGCAAGAAAGCAAAGGGGCTGTCCAATTAGGCCTTAGAAATAGCAGAGAAGAGAAGGGAAACAAAATGCAAGGGAGATAGGGAAAGTTACAGACAATGGAATGCTGACTTCCAAGGAAGAGCAAGGAGAGAAAAGAGGGCCTTCCTAAATGAACAGTGCAAAAAAATAGAGGAAAATAATAGAAACGGAAAAATCAGAGATCTATTCAAAAAATTTGGAGATATTAAAGGAACATTTTGTGCAAAGATGGACAAAAATGATAAAGGACAAAAATGGAGGGACTGCACAGAAGCAGAAGACATCTAGAAGAGGTGGCAAGAATATACAGAGGAACTATACCAGAAAGATCTGGATGTCCTGGACAACCCAGATAGTGTGGTTGCTGACCCTGACCCAGACTGGAGAGTGAAGTGAAGTGGACCTTAGAAAGCATGGTTGACAACAAGGCCAGTGGAGGTGATGGCATTCCAGTTGAACTATTTAAAATCTTAAAAGATGACGCTGTTAAGGTGCTACACTCAATACGCCAGCGAGTTTGAAAAACTCAGCAGTGGTCAGAGGATTGGAAACGATAAGTCTACATCCCAATCGCAAAGAAGGGCAGTGCCAAAGAATGCTCCAACTGCCATACAATTGCACTCATTTCCCACACTAGCAAGGTTATGCTCAAAATCCTACAAGGCAGGCTTTAGCAGGATGTGGACCGAGAACTCCCAGAAGTGCAAGCTGGATTTCGAAGGGGCAAAGGAACTCGTGACCAAATAGCTAACATGCGCTGGATTATGGGGAAAGCCAGAGAGTTCCAGAAAAATATCTACTTCTCCTTCATTGACTATGCGAAATCCTTTGACTGTGTCGACCACAGCAAACTATGTCAAGTCCTTAACGAAATGGGAGTGCCTGAGCACCTTATCTATCTCCTGAGAAACCTTTACATGGGAGAAGTCAGAACTGGATATGGCAGAACTGATTGGTTCAAAATTGGGAAAGGAGTACAACAAGGCTCTATATTGTCCCCCGGCTTATTTAACTTATATGCAGAATGCATCATGCGAAAGGCAGGACTGGATGAATCCCGAGCTGGAATTAAAATTGCTGGAAGAAATATCAACAACCCTCAATATGCAGATGATACTACTCTGATGGCAGAAATTGAGGAGAAATTAAAGAACCTCTTAATGAGGGTGAAACAGGACAGTGCAAAAAATGGTCTGAAGCTGAACATCAAAAAAACTAAGATCATGGCCACTGGTCCCATCACCTCCTGGCAAATCAAAGGGGAAGATATGGAGGCAGTGACAGATTTTACTTTTTTGTGCTCCATGATCACTGCAGATGGGGACAGCAGCCATGAACTTAAAAGTCGCCTGCTTTTTTGGAAGAAAGCTATTAGAAAACTAGAAAGGATCTTAAAAAGCAGAGACATCACCTTGCCAACATACGTCCACATAGTCAAAGCTATGGTTTTTCTAGTAGCGATGTATGGACGTGAGAGATAGACCATAAAGAAGGCTGACCGCCGAAGAATTGATGCTTTTCAATTGTGGTGCTGGAGGAGACTCTTGAGAGTCCCCTGGACTGCAAGGAGAACAAACCTATCCATTTTGAAAGAAATCAACCCTGAGTGATCACTGGAAGGACAGATCTTGAAGCTGAGTCTCCAATACTTTGGCCATCTCATGAGAAGAGAAAACTCCCTGGAAAAGACCCTGATGTTGGGAAAGTGTGAGGGCAAGAGGAGAAGGGGACGACAGAGGACGAGATGGTTGGACAGTGGCATTGAAGCGACCAACATGAATTTAAACCAACTACAGGGGGCAGTGGAAGACAGGAGGGCCTGGCATGCTCTGGTCCATGGTGTCACAAAGAGACGGACACAACTTAACGACTAAACAACAACAACAACAACAACTAGGAGAAAGAACCCCACAAGCAGGAGCGGCTTCTTTGGTTCCCCCCTCGCAAAAGAAGTAGAAATTTTGGAGAGACCCAGGCCAAGCTGCGTCTCACCCACAGCAGTTAAGGCAGAGTGGAGCTGATCAGGATTGGGAGCTCAAAATAATAATAACACTCTGCACATGTTCAGAGAGGCAGCGTGGCAGATAACCAAAGGGGGACTCCTACAACCAGAGCTCAAAGCCCCACTTGGCCCCACAAAGCCCCACTACAAAACGAACACACAGAGAAGGAGGAAATCCCTCCACCCACCCGCTTTCCTATAGTGGATCCCCTGCCTGGGATCCGGTTGGGAGGGGGATCTGGTTGGCCCTTCCTTCTCCTCCATCCAGAGCCACTGAGGAGAGTGCTTCCGAAGAGTCCCCTTCAAACCCCATAGACTGGGAGGGGGATCCAGAAGAGGCTCAGATAGGGAGGCCCATCACCCCTAGCTGGCCCACCCTTTTCTTCTCTAAAGCCCCATTTCTGTTCCCCCCCCCTTTGCAGCCCCCTCCCTTCTTCCCTGCACCACCCCCAGGCCAGGGGCCTTAAAGTAACTTTTCCAAACCTGGGAAAAAGGGGGGGTGAGGGTGCGGGGGGGAGGGGAAGAAAGCACTCCAAGCGACGCTCCCTCCTTTCCCCCTCTCCCACCCCCCCAAAAAAGGGTGCCTGCAGGATCTGGAGGGGAAAAACGGGGGAACCCACTGACACCTACCGACAAAGGACCTGGGGGTCTTGCTCGGGAGGGATCGAGACTCCCTCCCAGACCTCCCCTCTCCCCCCCCCCGGTCAAGGAAGAGGAGGAGGCCCAAGAAAAAAAATATCTGGTATTCTCCCCCTCCCGATTGCTCACCTCCTTGCGGGTCCTCTTGGCAGGAAACTGGGAGGAAACTCGGGGATCAGAGGTGGGGGGCAAGAGGAGGCGGGGGGGCAGGCTTCCCACTTCTGGTTCCCCTTTGACACACCCGGGCCGGGAGCAGCTCCTCCTCTTCCCCCTTCAAGAGCTCTGTTTTCCTCAAGGGAAAGCAGGGCGGGGGGGGGGAGGAGGTGGGGAAGGGCCGGAGCCTCAAGGGGGGGCAGAAACAGGAGCAGGGAGACCCACGTGGGGGGAGAGTGTGTGAGAGCCTCCTGATTCCTCCCCCCCGCCAGCTGGGTCTGCCGAGCATTTCAGGGAAGCCCCCCCCAGGAAAAAAAGCAGGATGGAAAAAGATGCCCTCCAGCCCCCCCCCTTGGTGGCCCTCCTGGAGCAGAGCCTGTGGGATTGATCGAGCCACGGGGAGGGTGGGGGGAGTCCGAGGGGAAGTCTGGAAAAAAACCCTCCCCAGGCAAGGAAGGGGGCGGCAGGAGGTCTGTGATTAGTTTATTTGCTGAGGCTGCTTTCTTAAAAACAGAGGGGACCCGTCTAAGGTTAAGCATCCCTAGAAAAGCTCATTTGGAAGAATCAGGGGAAAATAAAGGGTCTGCAAAGGAACTGGAATAAACCGTAAATCTTGTTTAATGGTGATCATGAGGAGAAACCGCTGATCATGGGAAGTTTTTGATAGTAAGATGAAAAAAAATATTGGACATTTAGAAGAATTTAAAATCTGCAATAATTTAAGAAAGAGAAAAAGATAAGGTGATACAAGTTAAAAATAAATTAAAGGAATATAGGAACATCGAGTTATCTGGGTTTGGTCAAATCCAAGCGATTACGGGCAGAGGGAGATAGGAGGGCATAGCAGATAGTCTGCGTGTGTATTTGTCCGTGTGTGTATGTGTGCGCGTAAAGGTGGAAAGAATACAGGAAGGGAGGAATGGCAGAGGGAGGAATCTAACTCAGCTATGCTCGAGCTTCTTTTTGGACCATGGCCATAAATACAGGATGACAGGCTGAATTAAGATGGTATCAGTCACAAGACAAACCTTATAAGGTGTGTGAAGAGTTCCTTCCTCTCTCTGGCTCCCTTAAAATCTCCCAGGGCCTCCCGGAGAGTCCTGGCTCCCACCCCCACCCCATCCTTGAGAAGGGCTGCTCTAACCCGGTGTGACAACCCCAGACCTACTGGGATATGCCACACTTTCACTAAGCTGCCACCAACCATTCCCTGTAAGAAGTCACACAGACCAGGAATGGATTTTTAACAAATAAAGGAATAAGGTTTATTTAAATAACACACAGGGAAAATAAAATGATCAAGTGAATAAGATACAGTAACGTGGCTTAGTCTCAATCATACATACATCAGATTGGTTCACACAGAACACCTTACATTAAAGCACAGACCCTGAACCTATCAGTTCTGGCTTTCCATACAGACACCTGAACCTATCAGGTTGGTACTGACTGACACACAGTAGTACCCTGTCTGACACACAGACTCCCACTCAAGCTTCTTCTTCAGCTTCTCCTAACTTCTCCACACAAGCTCCACATATATATACAGTACAGCCCCTCCTCCTGATGTCCCGCCTTCCACTCCCCATAGGATGGAACTTTCCCTCCAAACCCATGACAGACAGGTAACATCAGTGCTGTATGTAACACCTCCCCTCTTTATAAGTTGTTTTGTAGGGGGAAAGCTAAAGTGCTTTTCTCCAAAAAACAACCTGGTTAAAACACACAAAAACAGTTATACATACAATATCATACTTACTTATACTTACACTCTAAGTTAAACATTTACCATTTACAATACATCAAGTTACCTTTATTCATACAAACCACGCATGTTTAATAAACAAATACATTTAACCTTTGGTCATTAAAATATATACATAGTCCATGTTTCTTTCGCCGTCTTCATTCTTCGGGTCTTCTTGACAAGGCGTCAGCAGCACAGTTCACTGACCCTCTGACCACCTTCACTTCAAAGTCATAGTCCTGCAGGTTTAAAGCCCACCTCATAAGTTTACTATTGTGGGTTTTCATTGTCTTTAACCATTGCAGTGGTGAATGGTCAGTGCACAGAATAAAATGTCTTCCCCAGATGTAAGGCTTGGCCTTCTGGATCGCGTAGACTATGGCCAGGCACTCCTTCTCCATGGTTGCCAAATGTCTCTCACCTTTCTGGAGTTTCCTACTCAGGTAGGACACTGGATGCTGGTCACCATTTTCATCCTCCTGGCAAAGAACTGCTCCTACCCCGCTGTTAGACGCATCGGTGTAGATGATAAACTCCCGGTCGAAGTCTGGAGCACGCAGCCCTGGATAGTTGATGAGGGCCTCCTTCAACCTCTGGAACGCCTCCTCACAGTCGCTGGTCCACGGGATGCGGTCATCAGTCTTCTTCTGCGTCAGATCGGTCAGCGGAGCCGCAATCTCGCTAAACCTCGGGATGAACTTTCTGTAGTAGCCCACCAACCCAAGAAATGATTTGACTTTTCTCTTGGTGTTGGGCCTGGGCCAATCACGAACTGCTTCTATCTTGGCCTCTAGGGGTTTTATCACTCCTCCCCCTACTATGTGACCCAAGTATTTTATTTCTGGGCTACCCAGCTGCAGTTTGTTCTCTTTGCAGGGCCTAGGCCAAAGCACTTCCTCCCCTGGGTCAAAGTGCCTCTCCCTGGCTTTCTGGTCATCCCAAGCTTTCTTTCTGACCTTTTGAGCTTGCAGGGTCTCTGCTGCTAGTTCTAGGTTTCTCTTTAGGTCATTCCTTAAAGATTCTATATATGTCACAATGTCTTGTGGGTCATCCTGGGTGATCTGCTCCCAATTTTGTTTGATTAAATCGGGTGGCCCTTTCACCCTTCTCCCAAACAAAAGTTCAAACGGACTGAACCCGGTACTGGCTTGTGGCACTGATCGATAAGCAAACAAAAGGGATTGCAGCTTCTGGTCCCAATTGTTTGGATTCTCTGCCAAGTAAGCCCTAATCATGCGCATCAGAGTCCCATTGAACTTCTCCGTTAACCCATTACTTTCAGGGTGATAGGCAGTGGTTTCCTTGTGCTTAATTCCACAGATTTGCCATAACCGTTTCATGAGCTTCGATGTAAACGATGCGCCCAAATCTGTGATTATTTCTGAGGCGAATCCCATCCTGGACATATACCCCACCAAGGCATCTGCCACTGTGTTAGTTTCAATGTTAGTCAAGGGTATGGCTTCAGGGTACCTCGTGGCATGGTCCACAATGGTGAGAATGAACCTGTTCCCCCTCTTTGTGGCCTTGGGCAAAGGTCCCACAATATCCACCCCTATGCATTTGAACGGAGTGTCAATCACAGGCAAAGGGCACAACTTTGCTTTGGTCCTGTCGCGGCTATTCCCCTGCCTTTGACACACATCACATTGTTTACAGAACTCTTTGATCTGCTTCCCTATTTCAGGCCAGTAAAAATTCTGTGTGATTCTCTGCTGTGTTTTGTTCACCCCTAAGTGCGCAGCAAACATGTCAGAGTGCCCCCTTTGTAAGATCATGGGGCGATACTTTTCAGGTACCACTAGCTGACTTCTGATCCCATCTCCCCCTTTTGAGATATTCCTCAGGGTCTCTCTATATAAAATTCCCTTTTTCTCTCGAAATCTCACTGGGGTTTCAGGTGTTAGCTGGGCGTCTGTCACCTGTTCAAAACATTTTTGGAGAGTGGCGTCTGCCTTTTGCTCTTGGCCAAATCTGCTGTCTGTGGTCAAGGTTTCCACCTCAGCTTCTGAACTCCCCCCACCTGCTTCCGTCTCGGGCTCATCAGTACCCCCTTGAACTGTCCCCGTGGTGGCTTGTGAGCGTGTAATCACTAGCACCCGTTTCACATGTTCAGCCAGGTCATTTCCCACGAGCACGGCTGCTGGCAGAGTCGATGAAATCGCTAGCCGCCAAACTCCCCTCCAGCCTTGAAAGTACACAGGTACCTCAGCTACTGGCAGTGAGATCACCTGTCCCTCAATCCCTGCCACCTTTATGCTCTCATTTGGGATTACATACTCCCTAGGAATAATATCTGGATGGCACAGGGTCACCTGGGAACAAGTATCCCTTAACCCCCGATACCGATGGTCAAGTATTCCTACGTCCACCCCTGCTGTTTCAAACAACCGTGAATCTGTTCTCACTAGCAAGCAGCGCTTGACCTCCACAAGAGGACCATTTTCCTCAGCCTGATCAGCAGATGTCACTGTTCCAGATTGAGTAGCCATGGCAACAGGCTCCCTCAGTGACAAGGAGCTTTGCTCTTTCTGGACACAGAACACAGCTTTTGGCTTGGTTCCACTCAAATCATGAGGCACATTTCCTTTTAGCTGCTTCAATTTCTCACACTCTGAGATTAGATGGCCCTTTCCTTGACAGAAATAACATTTTCTGCTGTATTTGGAGTCTTTCTCATCTGGTTTTGGTTTTCCCTCCAAAATCTGAGGTCTTTGTGGTTTCATGTCTGAGGGCTTCCCTTCAACATGGGCCCCTCCCCCTTGCTGGTTTTTCCCTGGTCCCTGAGAGTACTTGCTGTAGGTTTCTTTAGGTTTACCTATCGATTTCCCCTCACCTAAGGGCTTTCTTATTTGGGAAATAAAATCTGCGATCTCTGCCACTTCTGCCACAGATTTCGGTTTCCTCTCCCTCACCTGGAACTTCAGTTCCCCATGCAGGACTGAATAAAACTGTTCCAGCGCTATCAGGTCTTTGAGCTGCTGGTAGGTCTCTGTCCCCTCCTGCGACAGCCATTTCTCTAGCAGCCTCACCAGTTGGGCCCCCACTTGGGTAAAAGTCTGCTCTGGTTTCTTTGTGAGGGACCTGAATCTCTGCCTCAGCTGTTCTGCATTTATCCCATGTCTGGCAAACACCAGTTTTTTAAACTCAGAGAAGTCTTTTAGCAGCTCCTCTGGCATCTCTGCATAGACTTCTGCCAGGCTGCCACTGATTAAAGATCGCATGATGGTCATCTTCTCAGTTTCCCTTACTGAGAAGTCCACAAACGCTCTTTCCACGAGGGAAAAGAACACCTCAGGACAATCTCCCTTGTGGTACACAGGGAATTTCTTCAGGTCAGTTTTAGACAATTGGCCTCCCTCAGAATCCCCATTGTTATTATTGTTCTGATTCATCAGTTCCAATTTTCTCAACTCAAACGCCATTTTCTCTCTCTCCAATCTTTCTGCTCTTTCCATTCTCTCTCTCTCTAACTCAAATTGCCTTTGTTTCTCTCTTTCCCTTTCCTCCATTTTTTCTCTCTCTAATCTTTCCTCCATTTCAAATTGCCTCATCCTCAGTTCATGCTGTTGGGCTATGAGCATTTTTTTGAGTTCTGGGTTCTGTTCTCCCGTGCTGTCATCCTGCACTGAGCCAAATTCATCCTCAGAACCTTGGTCTACCTGGGGTTCCCTCGCTTCACCCATTTCTGCCATTTGGCTTCGAGTCAAGGGCATAATCCCCCCCCCCAGAACAGGCTGCTTTCTAAAGTCAAGCCTCAAAATAAAGCGACCACTTTTTTTTTCTCTTTTGCCTCAGAACCAGCCTTCTATAGATTGCTGCTGTTCTTCAGCACTAACTTGCAACTGTTGCCAGCCGGAGTCCACCCCCCTCTGCTAGGCCTCTCAGCAGACAAGCTAGATCACTGTTATTTCACACAGCTTTGCCTCAGCTTTTTTCCCGCCAAAACAGGCTGCCTCAGAGCTCCCTAATCTAGTCCCACCAATCTGAGGTTACACGTTCTTCCACTAGCGTACCTCCCCGTGAGGTAAGCCTAGAAGATTACCTACGTGCTCTCAGATTGTCCCTGACTAGACCCCCCTTGCTCTGGGCACACTTGCCAAGGCTTTGCTGGACCACTGGACAACTGGACCAGTCGTAACCCACACGCTGGACACCAATCAATGTGACAACCCCAGACCTACTGGGATATGCCACACTTTCACTAAGCTGCCACCAACCATTCCCTGTAAGAAGTCACACAGACCAGGAATGGATTTTTAACAAATAAAGGAATAAGGTTTATTTAAATAACACACAGGGAAAATAAAATGATCAAGTGAATAAGATACAGTAACGTGGCTTAGTCTCAATCATACATACATCAGATTGGTTCACACAGAACACCTTACATTAAAGCACAGACCCTGAACCTATCAGTTCTGGCTTCCCATACAGACACCTGAACCTATCAGGTTGGTACTGACTGACACACAGTAGTACCCTGTCTGACACACAGACTCCCACTCAAGCTTCTTCTTCAGCTTCTCCTAACTTCTCCACACAAGCTCCACATATATATACAGTACAGCCCCTCCTCCTGATGTCCCGCCTTCCACTCCCCATAGGATGGAACTTTCCCTCCAAACCCATGACAGACAGGTAACATCAGTGCTGTATGTAACACCCGGCAGGGCTGGGAGCTAAAAGAATAACACTCTGCACATGTTCAGAGAGGCAGCGTGGCAGATAACTGCACAGGGACTCCTGCAATCTGGGCTCAAAGTCCCACGTGGCCCAGGAAACTCACCGGTCGTGTGCATGCTTCCGGGGGGCCTTCCTTTGGCAAATCCGAGGTCTCTCCCCCCCTCCCCCCGCCCCCGGTTTGGCTGGAAGTTACTTCATAGGCTATGAAACGAAGCGGAAAGAACGGAAGGGAAGGGAAGAAGACGGAGGTTTCACACCCGACTAGTCCTCTGCGAGGGGTGGAGAAGAACAGGTCTGGACAAGCCCATCTCCGTGGCCTCTCAGTCCCTCAAGAGTGGCTATGGAAGACCTGGGGGGGTGGCAGCCACTTCCCCAAAAGGCTCCCTGGGGCTGCCAGCGATAGGGCTCCAATCCCCCGACATCCTTATCCAAGCTGCAGAAAGAAACACAATCCTGCTGATGGGAGAGTAGCTGGCTGGAGAGCTCTGGGGTTCAGTATCAGTGGATGGGGAGCCGGAGGTTGGGAGTTCAATTCTCCCCCCCCATCGGACGCCTCCCGTGAGAAGAGCCAGCCGGTGAAGCCTTGGGCCAGCTCCACCGTCCCAAAAGGAAGAAAAGGGGGAAACCGCCTCTGATGACTCTCTCCCTGGGGAACTTTGGGGAAAAGGTCACCCAAGTCAGAACGAGCTTGATGATGGCAATAAAAAGAGCTCACCTGCCTTGCAAAGGTTGGAGGGATCTGGCGTTTGATCTCTCTTCTTTCGGTCCTGGGAAGAACCGGGAGAGATCGGCTCTGTCTCCCTGAGAGAAGAGAAGAAGCCAAAGGATCCCTCCGGAGAGATCCCAGGAGGAAGGAAGAGGAAAAGTCTTTCCCTCTGGAAGGCTGCCTTTCTCCTTCTTACATCCGGTGGGGCAGAGAAAGGAGCAGCCGAGGAAGGAAAACAGCTGGGAGGGAAGGAGGGAAGGGCCTTTTTCAAACATGACGGCTCTGAATGGCGCTTCCAGGAGAAAGCCCCCCCCCCCACCAGAGGAGCCTCTTCCTTGCAGCCTGGAGAGCTCGGCAGAGGATCCTCTCCTGGGGGGGAGGGAAGATCTCCTTTCCACCTCTACCCCAGTGGCCTTCCCTCTCTCAGAAAAAAGGGGGGATTTTCCCGCAATGCTACCAGGAGGGAGGAAATCCCTCCACCCAACCACCCCACCCCTCTTCCTGCAGGGGATCCACAGACTGGGATCTGGTCGGTCGGGGGATCTGGTCGGCCCTTCTCCTCCATCCAGAGCCACTGAACCAAGTGCTTCTGAAGAGTCTCCTTCAAACACCAGAAAGGGAGGGGGGTCCAGAAGAGGCTCAGGAGGGCAGGCCACCCATGGGGGGGATGGAGGGAGGGAGCCCCATTGCCCCCTCTTCTCCCCCAAAGCCCTATTTCTGGGACTCCCTTGTGTCCCCCCCTTTGTAGCCCCCTCCCTCCCTCTCTCCTCCCCCTTCGCCCCATAGCTGACAGGTGGGGGGGCTTAAAGTAATTTTCCAAGCCTGGGCCAAAGGAGGGGGTGTTGCCTGGAGAAAAGAGAACTTGGAGGAGGGGGGGAGAAAAAGCTACAAGGGACCTTCCCTCCTCTACCCCTCTGCCACACCACACACCCCCCCGGAAAAAGGGTGCATTCAGGATGTGGGGGGAAAAAGGGTGTCCTCGCTGGAAAGCCCAGGAGGACACACACACACACACGCACGCACGCACGCACACGGGCGAGGAAATCCTTCTCAAAGCAAAAAGGTGCAGCCTCCCCCACCCCCGCTTTCTCCCTTCTCATTTCTCCAAGGCGTCTCTGTGGGTTTTTTGGGGGGTCCCCCTTTTTCCAACGACGGGATTTCCTGCAACCACGGCTTTTGTGCCGAATCCCCAGGGTGAGAGATCTGGGGCAAGATTTTCTTCGCAGGAAAGCCAGGGAGCTCCCACCAAAGACCCACAAATGAAAGGTGTGGGTGTTTTGCTGGGGGGGGGAATCGAGACCCCTCCCAGGCTTCCCCTCTGCCCCCTCCCGAAAGTCCCCCCAAGGCTGAAGAGAAGGACAAAAAACAGGCGCCTCTCCTCCTGCCTCCCCCTTGCAAGGCATTGCAGACCCAGGGGGAGGAGGAGACCCATCCCGGATGGCTCTGGCTGGGGGGGGGGGTCGGGGGGCGAATCTCTTTTTAAAAACATCTCTCTCTGCAACCCCTTTGCCCCCCCCACCCCGCCCCGGTCTTGAATCTCCCGATATTGCTCACCTCCTTGCCGGGTCATCTGGCGGGGAAACTCGCGAGGAAGCCCTTCCCCTCCCCCCTTTGCAAAGGGGCCTTTCATCCTAGACGTGGGGGGGAGGAGGAAGGGGGCGGGGCGGGCTTCCCACCTCCTCCTCCGGTTCGCCCCCCGCTTTCATAGCGCTGCGGGGGGGAGGGGGGTCCCACAACAAAGCGGGTGTCGGGGGGGAGGGAGAGCGGAAGGGGCCAAACTTTAAGGGGAGCAGAAGCAGGAGCGGGGAGACCCACTTGGGGGTTGGGAAACCCCCCTTAATTAAGAAAAAGCAGGGAGGGCGCCGCGTGGGTCCTTTCCCTGCGCAGCTCAACCCCTTTTTGGAGAAACGCCCTCCAGCGATTTGCACACCCCCTTGGTGGCCTTCCTGAAGCGGACCCCCCCCCCAATGGCCAGCGCCCTCCCCGAGGAAGGAAAGCCAGCCCGAGATCGATCCATTGGGGGAAGGAGGGGGAGGAGTCTGAGGGGAAGGCTGGAGCCCCCTGGGCGGTGAGGGAGGGGGAGGCAGGAGCCCCGGCTGACACCCCCCCCCCCGCATCACATTTCCAATCGGAAGGCTTTTTTTCCAGCGGTGGGGTTTCTGCAAGGTCGCCATCTGGGCCGAATCCCACACTGGACCCACCCAGGTTTGGCCTTTGCGGGGGGGGGGGGTGGAAACCGCAAAAAAAGGCCCAGACAATCCCCCCCAGGAGCCGGGCTTTCTCAGGGGTGGGTGGGCTCCAGCTCCGTCACCCCCATCTGGCCCGCCCTTTTCTTCCCTAAAGCCCCATTTCTGGGACCCCTTCGTGAGTTTCCCCCCTTTGCAGCCCCCTCCCTCCTTCCCTGCACCACCCCCAGACTGGGGGGCCTTAAAGTAACTTTGTCCAAACCCGGGAAAAAGGGGGGGCGAGGGTGCGGGGGGAGGGGAAGAAAGCGCTGCGAGGGACGATCCTTCCTTTCCCCCTCTGCCACCCCCCCAAAAAGGGGTGCCTGCAGGATCTTGGGGGGAAGAACGGGGCAACCCAGGGACACCCACAGACAAAGGGCCCAGGGGGAGAGAGGGATCGAGACCCCCTCCCAGACTTCCCCTCCCCCCCACGAGGAAGAGGAGGAGGCCCAAGACAAAAAAAATCTGGTATCTCCCCCCCCCCCCGTCCCGATTGCTCACCTCCTTGCCGGTCCTGTGGCGGGAAGGGAAACTGGGAGGAAACTCGCGAGGAAGCAAACAAAGCAGCCTCTTCCCCGGGGATCCTAGAGGTGAGGGGGCAGGAGGAGGCCGGGGCGGGCTTCCCACTTCCTTAGGAAAGCCCAGGAGGTCCCACCGAACACCCGCAGACCAAAGGCCCGGGTGTCCTGCCGGGGGGGGGGGGGAGCCGCGGAGGGCGGGATCGAGACCCCTCCCGGGCTTCCCCTCTGCCCCCCTCCCGAAATCCCCTTCCCAAGGACGAAGAGAAGGACAAAAAAATAGACGCTCCTCTCCCCCCCCCCTTGCAAGGCCTTCGTGCATTGCAGACCCAGCGAGAGGAGGGGCCCCATCCCGGATGGCTCGGGCTCGGGGGGGGGGGTCGAATCTCCTTTTTCTGGGTATTTTTAAAAATCTCTCTGTCTCTGCAACCCCTTTGGCCCCTTCCATCACTCACCCCAGCCTTGACCCCCCCCCCCCGATTGTTCACCTCCTTCCACGTCCTCTGGCGGGAAACTCGCGAGGAAGCCCCTCCTCTCCCCCCCCTTGCAAAGCGGCCTTTTCCCCGGGGAGGGGATTCTAGAGGTGTGGGGGGGCAGGAGGAGGGGGGGCGGAGCCGGGCCTCCCACCACCCCCTCCGGTTCCCCTTCGCCGGGAGCCGCCCCTCCTTTTCCCCCTTTGATCGCGCTCGGTTTCCCTGTTGGAAAGAAGGGGGGAGGAGGGGGGGTCCCACAACAAAGTGGGTGTCGGGGGGGGGAGGAAGAGCGGGAGGGGGCCAAACCTCAAGGGGAGCAAGAGTGGGGAGACCCAATTGGGGGTTGCGAGAGCCCCCTTAGTCCTCCTCCCCCCACCAAGAGGGTCCGCCAAGCATTTCATGAGGTGCCCTCCGGATTAAAAAAAAAAACAGGGAGGGCGCCCTATGGTCCTTTCCCCGCGCAGCTCAACCCCTTTGGGGAGATTTGCCCCCCCTTGGGGGTGGCCCTCCTGGTGTGGAGCCCCCCCACCCCCACGGAAAGAAAGGGGGGGAAGAGTCCGAGGGGAAGGCGGGACCCCTCCCCCCAGGGGGTGAGGGAGGGGGAGGCAGGGGGAGAAAGGAAGACTGAGCTTCTCAAAGGAAGCCTTCGGGACGCAAGGGATGTGTGTGTTTTTTTTTTTAATGAATGATGGGTCTGTTCCTCTCTCAAATCCCCTCCTCTCTCTTCCGAAAGGGCCGGAGGTGACTTACATCCTAAGAAGATCATATTTAAAGCTAAAAACAGGAAATAGGCAAATAAGTTTAAAAGAATAAAAATATACGACCATGCTAAAAACAGGATGAAAAAGCAATGCCAAATACACATTCAACCCAACAAGCAAGAAAACAGAACAAACCTTTTTTTAGAAACCTCACGGAGGAAACCATGCACAGAGGGGCAAAACAGATCCCGGAGGGACGTCACGGGTTAAAGGGTCAGGGTGTCCAACTGGAGTCCCCCCAGCATCGCCCGCTGGGTTCTCCCCTCCAGGAAGGAACGGAGCCACCGTAAAAAAGATGCCCCCCCAAGTCCCATCCTGGAGAAAAAGACCCAGAAGGACACCGTAGACGATAGTATCGAAGGCTCAGGAGAGGCCGAACAGAACCCAAAGGGGACACACACACTCCCCTTGTCCAGATCCCAGCCGAGGTTGTCCACCAAAGAGGACCAAAACTCTCGTCTCTATCCTCTAACCAGGCCTGAAATGGATCAGATTGAAAGGGATCCCGGTCATCCGTCTCCTGCAGGAACCGCTGGAGCTGAGAAACCACCAAAACGCTCCGGGATCTTGCCCAGGAAGTGGAATCTGGGAGAATGGCCCCTCGTTGTCCAGTAGGCTGGGATCCCGGGAGGGCTTCTTTTCTTCTTGCCTATCCTCCCTGCCAGGAGGCCTTCGCCACTCCCTCTACCCACTAGGCCATCTCTCCCTCTGTCCGGCTGCTTTTCTGAGCCAGGAAGGGCCAGGGTCCCCCATTCCTCAGGGGAGGGGCATTCACCTCTCCAGGAGTCCTGTCCACACCATCCAGCTCCCCCACCTCAAAAGCGGTCATGGAAACGGGACAAGCAGGGGCCAGGATGGCATCCACCAGACCTGCCTTGATTCCAGCAAGGTCTACCTGGCAGGGGTGTGTGTGCAATGTCCGGAAACGACCTCCGGTTGGCAGGTTGGGTGGCGGGAAGCCTCTCACCCTTTTCTGGGTCTTCTCACTCCCCCTCCACCAGAAACCCCTTTTGCTTTTTACTCCCACCTTGTGAGGGAAGGGCAGGTGGAGGCCCCCGCCTTTATCTAGTTCCTGTGCAGAGGCAGCCATGCGTCCCTTCTTGACGGGGGGCGAGAGGGGCTCTTTCGTGCTCCTTTGTCGCTCTGGGCACCCCTCCCCTCCTCAGGCCTCCCCCCCTCAGGTGGAAAGCCCCTTTCTTGGGGATCCTGCAAGGGAAGATTGGGAGAGGGATTTTCCTGTCCTTCACCCCCCCCAATCGTCCTCCCCTGAATGCCCCCCCAGTGTTATCCCTGTTCTCTCCATCTGCCCCTTGCCCATGCCTCAGGGAACATCTTTGGATGTCTGCACATCTTCTTCCAGGGGGAGGAGCATAAAATCGGTTGTTCAATTTTAGCAGCAGGATTCATTTTCTTGTCTTCTTTGTCCTCAGAGTGATCGGCTGCCATTGCTCCTCTTCATGGGCTCCATTTTTCCGGGTAGTCGAACTAGCAGTTGTTTTCCAGGAATTGTTCATTTTCCCAGATGAGTCTGAGAGTGGCTAATGTGCCTCTAGACCAGTGATGGGGAACCTATGGCACACATGCCACAGCTGGCATGCAGAGCCCTCTCTGTGAGCACATGAGCCATGAGTTGCTGGATTGCTACCCCCTGCAGCTGAACCTCGGGAACTGTCTGGGGCTGTATGAATGGAGAAATATCTGTCCTCCGATCCTGGCTTTCGGCAACTGACTCTGCTGGTGCTGTAGTCCAGCAGAGGGATGCAATGGCAGCCATTACTGTTCTAGCCTGACGAGGGATTAGAGGGCCGGTAAGTATTTTGCTGTTAATACTGCCCCTAGAATTTAAACAAGCATTTAACCCTTGCAGTGCAGGGGCAGCCCCACGACAAGGGTTAAAAAAAAGTTAGCTGACAGTTCAGCTTTAACGTTTTGTTGAGGTGACCAACACAAGTGACGCCTCTGCCTGCAACACCAGCCAAGTTGGTTTTGTGTTGTAATTTGTATTTATTTATTCATTTATTTATTTATTGGCAAAGCCAACACCATATTCCCTGGTCTCACCTGAGCACCAATTTCATACTTGACCTAAAAGACACCTAAGTGCTAAAACCAGAAACTGCATGGAATGTGAGAACAGTTACCAGTAGGCTTCAAGTGGCCCAGAAGTATGGTTACAACACCAAAGTGAAACCACAGGAGTTCCAACTGGGACCAAAGGCAGTCCGTCTACTCCCCTCCAAATCAGCAAATGTTATTTTTATTTATTTATTTATTTATTTATTTATTTATTTATTTATATTTTATTTTATTTATACCCCGCCCATCTGGTATATTCTACCACTCTGGGCGGCTAACAACAAACATATATAGAATTAAATTTAATAAATACATTGACATCATTGGTAACAAAACATTCCAAAAGATAATAAATGATAGATAGCCAAGAGAAAGGAAGTTAAATGCTGACAGGAGGGAAGGCCTGGATGTAAAGCCATGTTTTTAGTTGAATTTTAAATGTACCCAGGGTAGGGGCCGCACGAATCTCAGGAGGGAGATTGTTCCAAAGGCGAGGAGCCACCGCCGAGAAGGCCCGGTTTCGAGTCTTTTCCCTCTGGGCCTCCCTCGGCGTCAGGCTCCTCAGCCTCACCTCCTGGCTCACGTGGGTGGTCTGGGTAGATCTTGGTGGCAGCAGGCGTTCCGCCACGTATTGAGGTCCCAAACCGTTTAGGGCCTTATATGTGAGCATTAAAACTTTGAAGTCGATACGGAAACGAATGGGCAGCCAATGCAGTCTGGCCAGGGTAGGAGAAATGTGTTGGTGTTTTCTCACACCAGTAAGGAGTCTGGCCGCTGCATTCTGCACCATCTGAAGTTTCCGCATCAACCTCAAAAGCAGCCCCACGTAGAGCACATTGCAGTGGTCTAATCTTGAGATTACGAGCGCGTGCACCAAGGTAGTGAGTGCCCCCCTGTCAAGGTAGGGCCGCAGCTGGGCTATCCGCCAAAGATGGAAAAAGGTGGAGCGGACAACCGACGCCACCTGTGTTTCCATGGTGAGCGTCGGGTCCAAATGTACGCCCAAGCTGCGGACCCCACTCTCTGGAACCCAGGCCACCCCCCCAAACGAGAGGCCACCAGCCACAGGGGCCCCCACCCTCAGAAACTCCGTCTTGTCCGGGTTCAGCCTCAGCCCGTTCTCCTGCATCCATTCCAGTACGGTCCCCAGGCAGCGCTGGAGGGACAGGACGGCATCACCTGCAGTTGGTAAAAAGGAGATGTAGAGCTGTGTGTCATCAGCATACTGGTGACACGACGCTCCACACCCCCTGATGACGCCAGCCAGCGGCCTCATATAGATGTTGAACAGCATTGGGGAGAGAATCGACCCCTGTGGAACCCCACAATTGGAACTTCACAGGGCCAAGACATTCTCCCCAAGCTGTACTCTCTGGGGGCGGTCCTCCAAGAAGGAACAGAGCCAGGCTAACACCAAGCCATCAATTCCCAACTCGGAGAGCCTCCCCAGGAGGATACCATGGCCCAGGCCCCGCCCCTTTTCTCTCATTTCCCCCTTCCCCACCCCCACCCCGCAAGAAGGCGCCTGCGCAGCGAGAGAGAGCCTGAGGAACTTAGACAGGTGGGGGGTCCGCCTCTCTTCCGCGCCTGCGCACAAAAGGAAGGCCCAAGGGAGTCACCGCCCCCTGCGTGAGGAGAAAGCCCGCCCTTTTCCCCCTCTCCCTCCCCTCATTCCTCGAAGTGGACGGTTGGGGGAAGGGGTTTTAGGCTGAAGATTCTGCCCCCACCGCCTCTCCTCAGCCCAACCCCTGCAGAGAAAAAAAAAAAAGGGGGGGTCGTCGTTGCCCCCCCATAAGGAGCCTGGCCAGGAAAGGCGGCTGAGAAAGGGGGGGGGGCTTCAAAGGGGGGGCGGTCGGTCCTCCCATGACTCGGGGTCGCCCAGAGGCTTCTTGCCTCCGCCCATCATCCTCACATGCCTCTCTTCGCGGGCGTGGGGGGGTCGGAATCAGAAGGCTTCCCCTCCCTTGATCGGGGCCCTGGAAAGAGTGATGGGGGGGTTCCGTCTGTCCTTCCCACCCCCTACCAGTCAGACTCTTCAGGCGAAGGCCTTGGATTTCCCTTCGGGTCTCTTTTTCTAACCGCTCCCCCCCCCCGCAAGGAGTTAAAGGGAGGGGGAGAGAAATTCTCCATTATTTTCCCTCCCCCCCACACCTTTTTTCCTACTCTTCTGCTCACCCCCGCCACTCACTCCCTTCATTTATTTGGGGGGGGGGAAGGGAAGAACATAGAGCTACTAAAGGGAAGGGAAGGGAAGAGGTTCTCCTCCCACCGGAAGCGGAAGCCGTGCGCCCGCCTCTCTCCTTCCCTCCCACCTCTATGGTCCCTGGGAAGGCGGCCTTGCAGAGCGGGGAGGCCTCGTGAGTTTTCCCGCTTCGAGACCGAGAAGGAGGTGGGCGAGGGGGGACCGGGGCGGGGCTGGGGGAGATTTCCTGGAAATGAAATGCAACACCCGCTTCCTTGTTGCGGGTGGTCGGGGGGGGGGGCCTTCCCCATGCCATCCGGAGTGCCAATCATCCCTCCCCCTGGGGTTGCCTTTTTGTTTTCCCTCCTGGGATTTTCAGGGGGGGGGTCCGTGTGAGGTTCGGGGCGGGGGTAATAAAGGGGTGCGGGTGGGTCTCATACCAGGAAGTCTCTGCCCTTGTGGGTGAAGAATGAGGAAAGCTCAATTTTGGGTGGTGGTGGTGGGGAAATACGAGCCATTATGTACTGAAATCTGTTAGTAGGTTTTATTATTAGGTATCTTATTGTATCGTGTATTTTATTATATTTTATTACTCCTGTAAGCCGCCCCAAGTAGGCTTTGTCTAGAGGGGCGGGGTATAAGTCCAAATAAAGTAAAGTAAAAAAGTAAAGAAATTCATTGGGGGGGAGAAACAGGCGGGAATCATTGTCAAAATGTGAGGGGAAACGAATCCATGGTGAGGAAGGCAAACGGGGGGGGGGGTGAGAAAAGGAAGGAAGTTTCGAGGAGAGCGAGGCACCCTCTTCTCCTTTCTTATTTCCACCATCACCCAAAAAGGGAAAAGTCTTGCCCTGAGCGATCCAGTCACAGATCTTGCTGTCCTGTGTCGTCAAATGGCACGACACGGATCACCAAACCCTTGCACACGGCTCAATTGGCCCCCAGATCGCCACCAGGTAGCAGAGAGTCCCTCTGGAAATGCACCCCTCGGGCCTTAGGTCTCCTGGGCCTGCCGGGTTTCCTTTCGGACTGCCTGGAAAATACAAGGAAGAGACACGACATGTGTGTGTGGGGGCTGACCCTCGCCTCAGAAAGAGCAGCTGGTGCAAGAAGGAAAATAAGCCACCTTCCCTGTGATATCAAAAGGTCTTCTGCTTTCTTTGTCCGCTGCTGTGTTGGGTAATCCATGCCATGCAGTTTGAGGACACAGGACAGCAAGATCTGTGGCTGTTTCGCTTTTCCCCCAAAGGCAGCTGTAAAGGAGAGCAGTATTAAGGAGTCATGGTAAAATCCCTTATTTCAGAGGTCTGTGAAACTCTTTGCCACAACATAGAGAGGATGACATCTGGCCTAGATTCCTAGATTTTAGAAGGAAGGGACCTCCCAAGGCCAGATGCAGGGGAATGGACATCAGAAGACAATCTAGTCTCGTGTGCACCCAGAGCCATCTGGTGGGGCCACGGGGAGATGCAGGGAGCTGGACTAAGAGGGGCCCTTGGCCTGATCCAGCACAGAGCTCTTCTGATGTTCTTATGACTGGTTGCTTATTTTTTTCTCCAGGTTGGGCAAACAGGGAGGTTGGTTTGGTTTGGCTCACTCACACACACCCCTTTGGTATCAGAGATTATAAATCGTCATGCTGTATGTTTTAGTACACAGTAGGGCACAAAATTGTGTAGCCGGGCAAAAAAATTGAGAGGTATAGAAGATTTTTTTTTTTACTGTGCCTTTCTCCTTTCAGCTGCCGGTGACTTTTGAGGAGGTGGCCACGTGTCTCTTCCAGGGAGAATAGAATCTTCTAGATCCAGCCTAGTGAGTGAGGACATCGTGCTGGCGATTTTTGGGGGCCAAGTCTCTCCAGGTAAGGATCTCTTTGCCTCTTGGGCATCGATAGGGAGGTCCCTTTCCCCTACCAAAATTGTAATGACTCTAGCAAGGGTGTGCTTCTCTTCCCCTTGTAACATAATCTACCCAGATATCTGCCATTTTATCAATACATATTTACTTTAACAATACACTTTAGCCTGTCATTAGTAGCTATATTCCATTCTTCTTTATCCCTTTTACAGTATTTTAATTGAAAATCATGTTTCCTTTCCCTGTCCTTTCTTGTCACGGATCTTGCTGCTGTTAATGTATCCCAAATTAATAACATGTTTCTTTAACTCTCCTCTAACGTCCCTTTTGTCTGGAAAAAAATGTTCTCAGAGTTTGAACCTCGTTCTAATGGTTTCATATCCCACCACATTACTATATTTCCTCAAATTAGGAAGCATCAACTCTCCTACTTTTGAGCTTCTTCTTAATCCTTGCCTTTTTATCACCATTTCAAAATTAGTTTGTCTATTGAAATTTATTATTATTTAATTGCTTATATGGGACCTTTCTCCTTATAGGAGACCGAAGGCAGCTCACGTATATTAAGTTTCAGAAACAAGATAAGAATAAAGACGTTTGAAGATTTGTACGTTCGAAATGAGCATTACTGATTAAAAGCCTTCCTGAAGAGGAAGGTCTTTGCCTGATGATGGAAGGACAAGAGGGAGGGGTACAACCTGGCTTCTCAGGGCCGTGGATTTCAGAGTCTGGGAGCTGCCACTGAGAGGGCCCTGCCTCGTGTCCTCCCCAAGCGAGTTTGGAAAGGTGGTAGAATCGAGAGCTGCCCCCACCCACCCGCAGAACATCTTAAAAACTGAGAAAGCTCATATGGGGTGATGCAACCCTTTGAATAACCTGGACCCAAGCCATATAGGGGCTTTAGAGGCAATGACCAGCAATTTGAATTGGGTTCAGAAACAGATCGGCAGCCAGAAAAGCTGTTGTGATCAGGGAGTTCCACGCTCCCTGCTCTTCAGTTATCTTTGTCAGTAGCGTCCTAAATAAATATTATTCTGGGCAAAATCTTCATTTTAGTGACTTCTGTTCTATAGTTATCTAATTTATTTTTCATTTCTTACTTCAGTTTTTAAAAATTTTCTTCTTTTAATATTCCTGAATTCATAGGAATATTTATTTAAGTACTTTGAATCGTAATGTCATTTTTCCTCATTTATTCTTTTTCCTGCTTGCTTCAATTAAACATCATCATCTCTGATTTATGCCAATTTCTCTGTGACCCTGTTATCTCTCCAAATTCTCTTCATTGTAGCTTTACCCTGCCTGTAACTCTTAATGGGTTTCCTGTGGTTAAGAATGAGTTCTCCGTGAACAACTATTCTTCACCCTATGCTTAATCCTTATACCACAAATTGATTTATCTTCTCCAATAACATTTGCCAGCAATTCTATAATTAAAACAATATTGGGGAGAAAACACGTCTCTGGCTAGTACCATGACCTGAGGGTATCTGCTCTTTTTTGCCCTCATTTTCCAGATACGGTTTTCTCTGAATATAATTTGATGGTTTGTTTAATTTAATGAATTAATTCTGGACTGCCTTTCTCTCAGTAAGGGATCCAAGGTCACTCACAAAATATTAAAAAGAACAGAATTAAAATCATAATTTTGTTGTTGTTTAGTTGTTAAGTCGTGTCCGACTCTTTGTGACCCCCATGGACCAGAGCATGCCAGGCCCTCCTGTCTTCCACTGCCTCCTGGAATTGGGTCAAATTCACGTTGGTTGGTTCGGTGACTGTCCAACCATCTCATCCTCTGCCGTCCCCTTCTCCTCCTGCCTTTACACTTTCCCAACATCAGGGTCTTTTCCAGGGAATCTTCTCATGAGATGGCCAAAGTACTGGAGCCTCAGCTTCAGGATCTGTCCTTGCAGTGAGCACTCAGGTTTGATTTCCTTAATTCCTTAAGCATAATTAGTTAAACATTTAAAAAAACAGTTAAACTATATGCTGACTAAAATGCAATTGAATAATTAAAAGCAAGTGAAGGTTTAAACTAAAATTAAAACAGGCATTCAGGAGCTCAGTCAGGGCTGTTAAAAACCTGCCTTTAAAAGGCGGGTTTTCGGCTGTTGGTAGAAGGTTAAAAGGGAGAAGAGTCAGCCTGATCTACTGAGGGAGGAGAGGGTCCCATAGCCTGGGAGCTGCCCCAGAGAAGGCCCTCTCTCAGGTTCCCATCGGCTGTGCCTCTGCTGGCCACGGGACCAGGAAGAGGGCCTCCTCTGAGGAGGATCTGAAATGCTGAGAAGGCTCCTCTGGGGAGCAAGCCCGATAGGGCTTTGTAGATGATGACCAGCACTTCGAATGGAACATGGAAACAGACTGGCCCCCCTCTGTCGCATCCTTCTGTCGTCAGGCAAAGGCCGTCCTTTTCAAGCAGGTTTGGGAACTTCAGCCAGCTCAAAATGCAAACAGCCCCATGGCTGACCAGTTTGGTCTTCCGTCTCTTTCATCTGTTTTTCTCTAAGGCTAGTCCTTCTCATAACTAGAGTATCCCATGTAATACATTTACTACATTACTCTTTATTGCTCATCGTCCATAATGCCTTTTTTTATAGTACCTTATCATCTATATTCTTTTGGTGGAAACAACCTGCGTCTGTCTTCCATCTTTTAGCTTCCTTGTAATATTTTTTTTCATGAAACTTAATGCAGACCATAAGGTGTCATCCATGTGCAGAAGACACACAATTCTTTTTTCTCTGTGGCCACCTTTGCAGTGGATGCCGTCCAGACCCTTGAGTGTAGCCTGGCTTTGGGACTGGGATGGCCGAGGGCTCACAGGCTCGGGCAGAACCCGAACAAGATGGAGAACGCAGGGGCGAGACTAGTGACTGGTGTGAGCAAATTTGACCCTATCCATCCAGTTCTGGCCAGCCTCCACGGGTTACCTGTTGTGTCCTGGATCCGGTTCATCGTTTGGACGCTCACGTACAAACCCCTCCCCAGTTTGGGCCCTCGTTACCTGTCAAGAGCGTCTTTCCCCAGTGCCACCTGCCTGATCCACCAGATCTTCCCAGTCTAGACTCTTCCGTGTAGCCACCCCAAAGGAGGCTCAAAAGTTTTCTGCAAGAGGCCAGGGCCTTCTTCATGGTGGCACCAACCTTCTGAAATCAGTTTCCAGAGGGGTTAAGACTGGCTCCTTCCCTGAGGTTGTTTAGAACAATAGTACCCAAACTTTTTAAAACTGCGGACCAGTTGGGGGGCAGGATCCGAACACGTGGGGGGCATCCACAGGTATGTGGGGTAGACAGGGCATGCTTGCATGCGTGTGCAGATGAGTGAGGGGCGCTTGCAGGTGGGCAGGGCACGCTCATGGATGGATGGATGGGCGGGGCATGCTCACGTGCATGCACGGGTGGGGAAGCATCTGTGGGTGGGGGTGGGAGATCTGTCTCTGCGGCCTGGTCCTGCTGCGGACCCCTGGTTTAGAAGACAAAACCCTCTTTTTGGCAGCTTGTTTTCCTCCTCTCCTGCTGTTTGTAGAGAAACTGATTTCGGTTTTTATCCTATTAGTGTTTTCATCTCTTGAGCAGATAATGTATGTTCTAATTTGTTGACAGACTGCCCATAATAGTGATTTTGCACTAAAGTGCAGAATATAAATTAAATAAATAAACAAATAAACTGTGCGCCAGCTCCACCCCTTCCTGGAGAGGTCTGATCTGGCCAGGGTGACACAGGCCCTAGTTACAGTTTGGCTGGATTATTGTGACGGGTGTAAGGCATTCCCCCCAAAGGGGGAAGGAGCCACTTTAGTTACCCCCTTCCCACCACCCTTTGAACCCAGGCTGGGTGAAACCTGAAGGGTGTGTGAATTAGCCACTATGGGCAAGCTTCTGACCCTAGCTTTTTGCCTGTCACCTTTTCCCTGGACAGAGACTCTCCTGTTTGTGTTCTTTGCGACTAACACCAAACAGACTAGGTAGACCACCCAAATAACAAAATTAAGTAGCATAGCCGTATAGCCAAGGCATTTTCTTTAGGCGCTCCACTCCTTTTCTCCCCAAGGATCACGCCTTGGTAAAATATTAAAAAGTGTATTAAAAATTATTGAAAAGTAAACAAATTTTAAAAGGTCGTCCAGCTTCAAAACAGTGCAAAAGCAGCAAGAATCCATATTCAGATAACCACTTGAGGTCTACCTAAAAGCCAACCCCATAAAACAATAAAAGCTCGTTCGTTCTGCCTGTGGGAGACCGAGCAGGAAGCCCGGATGTCCCACCTAGAGGGGGGGGGATGTGTGAGGATGAGGGTACCCCTGAAGGGCACTCCTCAGAGTGTACCGCCTGCTTCCTTGGCTGAGGAGATTGAGGGACACATGGACCACCCCGGAGGAGAACTTCAAGGGACTGCATTTAGAAGGGCAGAGGCAGAAAGGACAAGATAAGAGCCACCAGAGGACATCATTTTGGCAGGAAAGAGAGAGGGGAGGAAAGGAAAGGGGAAAGTTGGGGGCAGTTAGAAAAATGAGGAGGAAGAAGCTTGTTGGGTGAAGGGGAAGGAGTGGAAGGAAAAGATCTATAGAAAGCCACCTTGGTGGGGTGAGACAAGAGAGGGAGAACAAAGGAGAAAGCTAAGAGAGCGGCCACAACGTAGGGCAGGTGAGGTGAGGAAGTTGACTCCGCCCAACCTTTCCAACAGATCTTCTATCTCGGGCATCACATTTTGATATCAAATTCAGCTGTCCGAAATCTATACAGAATCAGCTACGGCCCTCAGGTTTGGACACTAACACTGGGTGACTACACCATGTGCTCCAAGAAGGTTCTGTTGTTGTTGTTTAGTCGTGTCCGACTCTTCATGACCCCATGGACCAGAGCACACCAGGCCCTCCTGTCTTCCCCTGCCTCCCGGAGTTTGGTCAGATTCATGTAGGTCGCTTCGATGACACTGTCCAACGATCTCATCCTCTGTCATCCCCTTCTCCTCCTGCCTTCACTCTTTCCCAACATCAGGGTCTTTTCCAGGGAGTCTTCTCATGAGATGGCCAAAGTATTGGAGCCTCAGCTTCAGGATCTGTCCTTCCAGTGAGCACTCAGGGTTGATTTCCTTCAGAATGGAGAGGTTTGTTCTCCTTGCAGTCCCCACTGATCTTCATACCACTCCAAGGGGTTGTACAAATTTGATGTTCTCTTTGTCGGGCATGTCTGAGAATTGAGGAAAACCCTTCTTGAAATTCTGTCTCTCGTTCCTTCAACTGGGCTCTGTGAGCTAGATCTCGAACTGGTGCTGTCTCTAATCAGGAAGATCTTTTTCTAAGCTCTTTTTGAGACTCAGGCCCTAAACAGATCTCTGAATAGTGCCTCCCTATCTTGCCACCCCTTGAGCAGGCTTATGTGGAACGTTGGTATCTGTTTCTTCTTCTTGGCCGTCCTTATTTCATAGTCTGCTGTTGCTAACTTGACCCAATCTAACTTTATAGGGCCCTTTCCCTTGTGAAAACAACTTGGCTGAATTGGAGGGCATGTTTTGCCCTGGCTCTAAGGTTCTAGGTTTTACCCTTCTGTCCTACCTTTTCTTTTGTTTCCATTGAGCTTGCCCTCTTGCCAAAGTGTGCACCTTTTCTAGATGTTCTTGAATCTCTAGAATCTGTTGCACCACCGTCTGGGACTCCTCTTCCCCACTTTCCTATTGATTTCTTAGAAAATCTAAAACTCTGAATCCGTCCAACATCTTCAAGGCAGCAAGATCTCTTTCTTCCTTGGTTCAGAATCCCCAATGTACAACACTGCCAAATCTGTGGAGGAGGTGATATTATTACAGGAGACTATAGGTGAGCAAGAAGTAGAAAAATGCTTCTTAAATTAAACTTTTTTCAGAGAAATGAAGTGGGGGTTGGGACAGCAAAGCTGTGACTTTTATATTCTGAGAGGGGGCAGAGCCTTTCCCTTGGTGTGTCCCCCATGCAATCCTGGTGATAGGGATGGGAAGCAGTTGTCGGGAGTGGAGGAGAGAAGAAACCCTGCAGGATTTTTTAAAAGGGAACTCCCTCCTGAATTATGATCTGATCCAAGATGCAAACTCTCATGAGTTCAGCTGAAGAAGATCTGGAATCAGAGGGGTTGATCACAGCTGAAGAAAATGCTGGAAAGTTATTATCACAGACAGCTGAATCACCACCAGATTCTCCTCCCCCACTAGCCAGAGTGAGAGATAAGCTTTGGCAGAGACTCACAACATGAAGGTCTGAGGCTCGCATGAATGCTTCTCTCAGGAACATCAGGTTGACCAGCCCTGAGTTTTAACAGAATGGAATGTTTCTAGGAATTAAATTATTGTTGCTGTTATATAATTTGTATCCAGAGGCTTGGAAGCTGAATTCTTTGGCTTGCGTCCACACTCCTTCTTATCTTGAACCTTGCTGTCTTGACCCTTGGCTTTCGGATTCTGACTTCTGACTATGGTTTGTGTTTTGGCTTTGACAATTTGTCATCTGTTTTGTATCTCCTGGACTTCTGACCTTGGCTTATTGGACTTTTGCCTGCTGAATCCCCTAGGAATGTGACACAAAGCCCCTTATCTGCCCAGTTACTGTAGATCTTCGCTGTAGGACAAATGGTCTCTTTAGTTTCCCTTCTTCTCCCTTAGGAGAAGCTGGAATGCCAGACCTCACGTGCATGTTTTGGAGGTCTCCAGATCTCCTCCACAGTCTAGTGCAAGTGTAATTTGTTGAATACTTTATAAATTCATGAAATTTTGCAGCTTCCCAAAGGGAGATGGGGAAGAAGGAACTGAGAGTCTCATCCTGCTCCATCCCCATGCCCCCACTCAAGCAGTTATGGAAATATCCACCCAGAGTGTAAATGACTGACAAATTCTGAGGTGTACTGCAAGAAAATATTTTAGTGCACTGCAGCAGCGGGAAGTCTTAGCAGTAAATTACCACCAAGAACTTCAAATAAATGAGGTAGCAGCATGATTTTATATATCAAGTCTGTCTCACGGCCAATTGACCAATGAGCGCACTGTCTACCTAGGTCATCCCTTCTCTGTCCAACTCCAATTACCCATCCCCCTCTTCCTGTATACATTTATGATTGATTAGCACAGATTACATGGCATCAACAGCTTTATATCAGAATATATGTCATAACATATTGGGTCAACTTGACCTGGAAATCCCCTCCCTTCTTCTGGTTTTTACAGTTGGTCATGAGTGCAGCCTTTGTTCCAAACACGTTTCCTCCCTTCAGACCTTGGTGGTTCCTGTTTTAGCAATCTTGTTAGTGTCAGCAAAGCATTATCTTAAAATACCACATATGGTGACAGGTGAGAGCATCTGCTAAGAGCTTTCCAAGCTATC
The DNA here is from genome assembly GCF_051106095.1 of Pogona vitticeps. NCBI lineage: Eukaryota > Metazoa > Chordata > Lepidosauria > Squamata > Agamidae > Pogona > Pogona vitticeps. The sequence goes on from NC_135784.1 coordinate 9,077,700, forward strand.
TTGTTTTCTAAGTGAAATTTGTCCATAAGTCGCCTTTATTCTCCATAACATGACTCTAAACCAGTGCTTGGCATCAGTAATAGGCTGGATGAGAGCAAATAAACTGAAACTTAATCCAGAGAAGACAGAGGTGTTCCTGGTTAGTCAGAAGGCAAATGAGGGCATAGGGATACTACCTGTGCTTGATGGGGTTACACTCCCCCTGAAAACTCAGGTCTGCAGCTTCGGTCTGCTCCTGTATTCATCCCTAAGCTTGGATGCCCAGGTTTCGGTGGTGGCCAGGAGTGCATTTGCACAGCTAAAGCTAGTGCGCGCGCTGCGCTTGTTCCTTGAGATGTTGGAACTGGATACCGTTGACACATGCCTTAGTTGCATCCCGTTTGGATTACTGTAACACACTCTATGTGGGGCTGTCTTTGAAGATTGTTTGGGAACTTCAGCAGCCAGACTACTGACTGCAGCCAGCTACAGGGAGCATTTAACGCACCTGTTACAAGAACTGCACTGGCTACCAGTCCGTTTCCAGGCCCAATTCAAAGTGGTGGTCATTACCTATAACCCTCGAAAAATCAGGGAGCTGGACAGGGAACAGATTGTATTTTTCTTCAGTGTGGAATGGATGGTCACTCTCGAATTGGCCTTCTCAGCCACACTAGACGCTGTTCCAAGGCCTCCATACAGAGCACGTTACCATAGTCTCTCGAGACTGAAGGATGACTACACAGAATAAATTCCTATACAGCTTGGGTCCAGGCTACCTGTAGGACTGTCTCCATATATGTACCTTCCTGGTGATTAAGATGAGCAGAGGAGGCCCTCCTCTTGGCCCCATTGCCAGCCCAAGCCCAGCTGATGGGGACACGGGAGAGGGCCTTCTTGGGGGCAGCTCCCAGGCTCTGTCACTCTCCCTCGGGAGATCATGATGGCCCCTTCCCTTTTACCCCTTCTGAAAAAAGCTAAGGACCCACCTCTTCAGGCAGACTTTTACCAGTTACAGCAGAATCCCCGAACCCCATTTAATTTTTTCCATGTTTTAATGTTTTCATCTTTTAATTGCATTTTAAATCATATATTGTTTAATTTATATTTTAATATTGAACTTACTGTGTTTTTAAATGGTGTGAATGTTAATATTTTGAGCCGCTTTGGGTCCCTTGTTGGGAGAAATGCAGCATATACATAAAACTAATAATAGAGACAAGGATACCTGAAATTCCTCATGCCTTCATTTTCCACTTCCCTAACAATGTCTGTCTCCTTTGGAAAAGCAAAGCCATTCTGAAGGCTTTGACTCCTCTCTCTTTTTTTAAAAGAAAAAAATTGTAATCCTCAAAATTGTAATCTCTCAGCATGTGAGAGATCCCACCCATACTGCTTTTCTGTATGAGCATGCAGGAAAAAAGGGAATGGAATTAAAAAAATGTTTTCCCTCTCTTTCTGCTGACAATTCTGAGGTCCCTCCCTTTTGGATGACAATCGTAGACAGAACATGTACTTTGGTTTGATCCCCAATGAGATTTTTCTTTTCTGCTATACTTTTTCTCCTTCTCTGTTTTCACCAACAGGTAACAAATATGACAGCCAGAATTCTATAGAGCCAGGTATTCGGTCACTGAAAAGAATCAAGTGTGAAGCAAGAAATGAAAATGAATAGGACAGCCAAACGGAGGGAAAAAGGCAGAAGTGAATCCAGCTACATCTCTACCTTCCCAGGGTCCTGATACTTGTGAACAACTGGTTGTTAAAAAAACTCCAAAAATTAAAACATGAAAAAGGATGGAGAAAGTGTCTGAATAGAAAGCATTTAAATCTACATTAGATTTGAAAAAACACATCAACAAGTCCAAATGGAGGGAAAAGTATCCGAGAGCATGGAGCATGGAAACAGTGTAACTAGGAATAGCAATACTATATCATGTGAAAAGCACATTAAACAAGAAGAACCATATACACTCATGGAATGTGGGAAGAGCTTCAGCCAAGGCAGTCACCTTAATTCACATCAAAAAACTCACACTGGGAAGAAACCACATAAATGCATGGAATGCGGAAAGATCTTAGGGAACAGTACTTCCCTAAGTAGACATAGAAGAATTCACACAGGAGAGAAACCATATGAATGCACAGAATGTGGAAAATGCTTCAACCAAAGCAGTGCCCTAAGTAGACATCAAAGAACACACACTGGGGAGAAACCATATAATTGCATGATATGTGGAAAGAGTTTTGGTCACAACCAGAGCCTTAGTTCACATCAAAGAACACACACAGGGGAGAAACCATATAAATGCATGGAGTGTGGGAAGAGCTTTAGTCACAGCAGTTACCTTAGTACACATCAAAGAACTCACACTGGGGAGAAACCTTATGCGTGCATAGAATGTGGAAAGAACTTCAGTCACAGCCAGAGCCTTCATTCACATCTAAGAACTCACACTGTGGAGAAACCATTTACATGCACAAAATGTGGAAAGAACTTCAGTCACAGCCAGAGCCTTCATTCACATCTAAGAACTCACGCTGGGGAGAAACCATATGAATGCATGGAATGTGGAAAGAACTTCAGCCGAAGAAGTCATCTTAGTTCACATCTAAAAACTCACACTGGGGAGAAACCGTATCTCTGTATGGAATGTGGGAAGAGCTTCAGTCACCGTAGTGCTCTTAGTTCACATCTAAAGATTCACACTGGAGAGAAACCATATAAATGCATGGAATGTGGGAAGAGTTTCACTCACAGCACCCACTTTACTTCACATTTAAGAACTCACACTGGGGAGAAACCATATAAATGCATGGAATGTGGAAAGAGCTTTAGTCACAGCACTCACTTTAGCACACATCAAAGAATTCACACAGGGGAGAAACCATATATGTGTATGGAATGTGGAAAGAGCTTCAGTGACCGTAGTGCCTTTAGGTCACATCAAAGAACTCACACAGGGGAGAAACCATATATGTGTATAGAATGTGGAAAGAGCTTCAGTGACCGTAGAGCCCTTAGTTCACATCAAAGAACACACACTGGAGAGAAACCATATCATTGCCTGGAATGTGGGAAGAGCTTCAGTCACAGCAGTCATCTTAGTTCTCATCAAAGAACTCACACTGGGGAGAAACCCTATAAATGCTTGGAATGTGGAAAGAGCTTCAGTCAAAGCAATTACCTTAGTTCACATCAAAGAGCTCACACTGGCGAGAAACCGTTTATGTGTATGGAATGTGGAAAGAGCTTCAGTGATCATAGTGCACTTAGTTCACATCAAAGAACTCACACTGGGGAGAAACCCTATAAATGCATGGAATGTGGAAAGAGCTTCAGTCACAGCAGTCACCTTAGTTCACATCTAAGAACACATACTGGGGAAAAACCCTATAAATGCATGGAATGTGGAAAGAGTTTCAGTCACAGCAGTCACCTTAGTTCACATCAACGAACTCACACTGGGGAGAAACCATATAAATGTGTGGAATGCGGAAAGAGCTTCAGTCAGAGCAGTAACCTCAGTAAACATCAAAGAACTCACATTTGGGAGAACCTACATAAGTTCATGGAATGTGAAATGAGCCTCAGCTGAGGTAGTAATGTTGTAACCAAATATTTATTAGAAATTTCCTAATTTAAGGACCTAACAGATGCGAAGAAATTGGAAAGTGAATTTGTTGTTGTGTCCGACTCTTCGTGACCCCATGGACCAGAGCACGCCAGGCCTTCCTGTCTTCCACATCCTCCCGAAGTTTGGTCAAAGAAATGCAAGGAAACAATTTACTACAGTGGTGCCCCGCATAGCGATGTTAATCCGTTCCAGGATTAACGCCGCTATCTGGAACCATTTAATGCATTCCTATGGGGGGGAACTCACCGTTGAGCAAAGATCCTCCATAGCGCCGCCATTTTCGCCAACTCAGTAAGCAAGGGCAGCACGCAAAAACGCTGCGGGTGGCCATTTTGGAACCGCCTATCAGCTGTTCTGCAAACATCTCAATGTGGAGATCGGTAAGCGAAATGCTTACCGATCATCGCAATGCGATGTTTTGCCATATAAAACATCGCAATGCGATCACATTAGTGATTGCAAAAAATGCATCACTATGCAGATTCGTTGTTTAATGGTGCGCTTGTTATGCGAGGCACCACTGTATGCTACTTTACAATACCCCTACTTTACATAATGCCTCAAGAATATTGGGAACCGTAGGTGCCATCATTAGAGTCTACTTATTAATCTATCTAAAATGCACTACTGCGTTCCAATGTTCTGGAAAATCTGGTGACACTACACTTGCCACTGCTAAGTCATACCATCAAAAGGCATGCATAAGATCTTTGTGTTATTTGTAGAGGGAACGAGATCCTTCAGAGAAACAAATACAGTGGTGCCTCGCTTAGTGATGTTAATCCGTTCAGAAAAATCGCTGCTACGCAATAACATCGCTAAGCGAAAATAAAAAGCCCATAGAAACGCATTAAAACGTGGTTAATGAATTCCTATGGGCTAAAAACTCACCTTTAAGCGAAGAGCCTCCATAGGGGCGGCCATTTTCAGTGACTCTTAAGTGAGGAAACGCAGCGTGCGTCCATTTTGTTTACCCAGCGGCCATTTTTTACATACAGTGGTGCCCCGCATAACGACGTTAATCCGTTCTGGATTAATTGTCGCTATGATGAAACGTCGCTAAACGTAACGGAAAAACCCATAGGAACACATCAAACTTCGTTTAATGCGTTCCTATAGGGCCCAAACTCACCGTTCAGCGAAGATCCTCCATAGCGCCGCCATTTTCGTGCCCTCGGTAAGCGAGGAAACTGTACAAAAATAGTTGCGGTGGCCATTTTGGGCACTCGGTGGCCATTTTGGAACCGCCGATCAGCTGTTAGAAAAACATCGCAATGCGAAGATCGGTAAGCAAAACGCTTACCGATCATCGCAATGCGATGTTTTGACCATTAAAACATTGCAGTGCGATCGCATTAGCGATCTAAAAAAATAGATCGCTATGCGGATTCATCGTTAAATGCTGCGCTCGTTATGCAAGGCACCACTGTATACAAATATACCCTCCCATTAGCTGTAACAATTGCCTGCCCAAGTTATGTCTCTCCACTTTTGGAAACACTCCTTTTGGGAAAAACTCCTTCAGAGAACGCCTATTCCCTTTATCAAATACCTTAGCCATTTCCCAATCTAAGGACCAGTGTCAACCTTTCAATCCCCCAAAGCTCCTAGTATGAGTCTCTAAGTCTGGAATGTCCGCTTCTCCACCATTAACTGTACCCAAATATATATTGTGAATTTCCCAGTTAAAGGGTTCAACAGATACTAATGAAGAAACAGATTAATCTTAATTATTCTTAACAATTAACTGAAAATAAGACCGTACCTGAAAATAAGCCTTAGGATGATTTTCATGATGCTTGTAATATAAGCTCTGCCCCCCCAAAAAATATGCCACAGTTAAGTGAAACCCTGCCCTCCACCCTTGTGCAGCAATCAGAAGAAGATGACATGACTGTGTTTGAATAAATGTAGATTGTTGTGTACGAAAAAATAAACATTCCCTGAAAATAGGTGCTAATGCATTTTTGGAGCAAAACTTAAGACTCCATCTTATTTTTGGGAATACACAGTATATATTCATTCACTCATTCATACTTACCAAGTCATAAGCGATCAAACTGTGCCCAGGGTGTTGGAATGACTTGACAGCCTGCTTAGGAGTCAAGCAGCGTAACTTTCCAATTCATCATCAGCTGTTCCTCCTAGACTCAGTTTTACTGATGCACCCAAGTAAAATTTCCACTCTGCGTCTTCCTACTCATCCCACAGCCATCACATTCTTCACTCTTCTCCCCCTTTATCTCTTGAATTCATTTTATTTCAGGGAGTTTCCTTCAAATGTTATGTTATCATCAAAGGTCTGCTTCACCGGATGTTTTTTCTTCACTATCAGCAGGCCAAGAAGTCCTTGTCCTGTTTAGGGGCTGGTGTCTTCAGATATAATCCCACTTATTCTTCCCATGCACTCAATACATGTGTTAATATACTAAATCAATGGATATATTCAGTCACTAAAGGAGAGAAAGCATATAAATAGGAGGTGTATGGAAAAACCTTAAGTGGATATATGCAAAGTACTTAATGAACAGCCATGCTCTTTTTATTCATGAAATAACTGACTTATAGGAGAGGCCCTAAAAATGCTCTAAATGTCAGAAGAGGTTCATTTGGAGTGAAACTCTTTACATTTTTTTAAAAAAATCACAATGGGGAGAAATCCTTTAGTGCATGAAATACAGAAAGATTGTCACCAAAAGTAATAGCCTTTCTCAATGAGAAAGAGCACGCCCAGTGGCAAAATCACACAATTTGAAGGGAACCGGACTCCTATTAAATGTTGAAAGAGTAACTTTAATTTTAGTACAGTGGTGCCCCGCATAGCGACAATAATCCGTTCCGGATAAATCATCGCTATCTGGAAACGTCGCTATACGGAAATAAAAACCCCATAGGAATGCATTAAACAGAGTATTAAACTCTGTGTAATGCATTCCTATGGGGGATAAACTCACCGCTAAGTGGGAATCCTCCATAGGGCCGCCATTTTTGCCACCTTGGTAAGTGAGGAATCAGCGCGAAAACGCTGTGGGTGCCCATTTTGTTGATCCAGCGGCCATTTTGGAACCGCCGATCAGCTGTTTTAAAACATTGCAATGCGAAGATCAGTAAGCGAAACGCTTACCAGTCATCGCAATGCAATGTTTTCCCTATTTGGACATCGCAATGCGTTCGCTTTTGCGATCGCAAAATCTGCATCACTATGCGGATTCGTCGTTAAACGGGATGCTCGTTATGTGAGGCACCACTGTATATGGAAAGTGTTAATGCTTAAATATGCAGAAAGTGGGATGGTATTTCATTCACGGAGAAAATGTACAGTGGTGCCCCGCATAGTGAGCGCCTTGGTTAATGACGAATCCGCATAGCGATTTGTGGGTTTTTTTGGCCAAAAAATGTTTTAATGGCCAAAAATCGCATTGCGATTATCAGTAAGCGTTCGCTTACTGATTTCCACATTGCGATGTTTAAAAAACAGCTGATCAGCAGTTCAAAAATGGTCGGCAGAAAAAATGGCCGCCTGCAGCGTTTTCGTGCCCTTTCCTCGCTTACCAGGCAGGAAAAATGGCGGCCGGATGGAGGATTTCCGCATAGCGGTGATTTTTTTCCCATAGGAACGCATTAAACGGGGCTTAATGCGTTCCTATTGGGTTTTTCGTTCCATATAGTGACGATTCTGGATAGCGACGATTTTCCTGGAACGGATTATCATCACTATGTGGGGCACCACTGTATTTGACATCATAGAAAGGACATCAGAGAGAATCAAAAGTGGTGGATGGGGCTTCAGTAGATGTTTGCTAGGAGAACTAGGTTGCCACGTTCTTTTTCTTCTTTCAGGAGAAGCCAGTCTAAATGGGCAAACTAAAGTTTTTGTTGGAAACGTGTTCTGGTGTAGAACTGTATTGTCAGAATGAATTTGGGGGAAAGGAAAGAATAGAAAATCTATATTATAGAGATCTATTTCAATTTTATAAAAGTAGACAGTAGACAACAGACTCATGTGTCTGCAGCTATTGTATTTAAGTGGGTGAAAAAACTGATGAGTGTGCGTTTGTGTATGGGGGTTATCCCCAGGGGTTGTGGAACCAACTGTGCAATTTAACAAACCACACAGGAAACCCCAGAACTGAATGTGAAACCGTGTCCATGGAACTGCTTTCTGGACATGACATTCCTCTCAGTGCCACAACAGCTCCTCCCACATTTCTTAAAGCAGGTGTAGCTACATAATTGAGATTTCGACTAACAAATGGGTGGATCACATGCCACAGTGATCAGTAGATATCATAAACTAGGATTGTTATCTTAGATGTTGAATATGATTGAACAGATTGAGCTAAATCTTGAGCATTGCTCACAGGTCAAACTGGACATGAGAGGGACTGAGTTAGAGGCAGAAGGTGTCAGAAGCGACCCCTTATTTGGAATATACTGTAATAAACATTGCAGAGTGATCTTTAGCAGTTTCCTAACACACACTCTTTCTAACTCCAGAATTTCAATGTCTCAATCTCAGCAGGCCCTAGAACCTTGATCTAGTAAACCTTGAGTTTGTTTCCACTTATGGTGCTATGTGTCAACTTTTGTGCCCCTAATCTCATTAAGAAAGCCCACTTCATTGGGACAGTTAGAACTGTTGTGAAAAATCACATGGTCAGGAGAACTTTAAAAATCAATACAGAGCAGAGTTTGAGTTCACAATGTACTGACAAGAATGAGATCAGTCCCATAATTGACCCATAATAAAGGAGCAGACGTCCAGAGCAGAAGACTAACCTTTTTATGGGGACGTCACTGGAGCAGCAGCATGGGTGCACCTTACAGTAACTAAACAGCCCCCTGACAGTATCAAACCACAAGAAGCAGACGTTGGAAAATCAAGAAGACAGTCAAGGCTCTTCCAGCTCCATATCCAGTTCTGGTCTTTTGAGCTGGCCAGGTGCTAAGAGGAAATTCTTAAGAGTATGCCACACCAACTGGTGTGTGTTGTTGAGGTGTGGGGTCTCTAAAGTTTGTTAACAGGAATCCATCTTAACCCAGGTGGGCAGCCACAGAGTCAGCACAAGAAGCTGATGCAATCCGTGAAATGTGTATGGGACATGAGGAAAGGTCTTGGAGAAGCCATCAGGTGATGTGCTCTGGGATGGCTTGTTCAAGCTATATGAGTGCTGCACACTATGGTGTTGTGTGGAGTGTTGTGTTGGTGAAAGTGTATTATTGAGACTGTTGACTGATGTTCATACAGTGGTGCCTTGCTTAACGGGCGCCCCGTTTAATGACGAATCCGCATAGCAATTAAGTTTTTCCGATCGAAAAAGAGATCGCATTGCGATGTTTCTAATGGGGAAAAAATCACTTTGCGATGATCGGTAAGCTGTTTCCGATTTTCGCATAACGATGTTTTCCCAACAGCTGATGGGCGATTCCAAAATGGCCGCTGGGTAAAAAAATGGCTGCCTGCTGTGTTTTTGCCCGGATTCCTCGCTTACCGGGCAGCAAAAATGGCGGCCGTATGGAGGATTTTCGCATAAAAGTGAGTTTTTTGCCCATAGGAACGCATTAAATGGGTTTTAATGCATTCCTATGGGCTTTTTTATTTCGCATAGTGACGAATCCGTATAGCGACGATTTTGGCTGCACAGATTATCGTCGCTATGCAGGGCACAGCTGTAGTTCTATTCCTTATAGTCTGTGTATACACTACTGTACTCTCTCTGTGAGTCTCTTTGCTGTCAACCTGGAAGACTGACTTATCTCGGCACCATCTCCCACACCCCAAATCTTGACATATCTAGTGAGTGATAATTGCGTCCAGACAGGGCTGCAGCTGAGCAGTCCACCTAAGATGGAAGTAGGCAGATCGGGCCTCAGATGCCATCTCGGCATCCATGGGCAGCGTTGGGTCCAGAAGGACAACCGGACGGCACACCTCGATTCTGGCAAGGAGAGGGAACCGCCCAAATCACAGACATCACGAGGGCCCACAGGAAGGACCCTCATCTTGATCCAGTTCAGCCTTCATTTAGTGTCCCATTGAAGGAGAGGGTGGGAAGAGAACTGACGTTACCTCTTAGGAAGTGATCATCAGAGTCCAAAGTACAGATGGAGGGTGCAAAGCAAAAAATCCCCAGTCTTGTCTGTCAAGGGGGAACAAGAAGGGAGGCTTGAAGGGGAACCCCATACACACTCCCCAAATCAGGATGCCCAAGGTTTGCTTCTTATGAACAGGACCTGCCCTTGGTGAGCACAGGGTTTAAGGTGAGCAGGACTGACTTTTTTTTAAATAAACCACCCTAAAAAATGCAAAGAAAACCATACCCCCCCCTCAAACACTACTCTGCACATGTTGAGAGAGGCCACGTGGTGTCATGGATGGAGTACCAGACTGGAAACCAGGAGACCTGGATTCAAATCCCTGCCGGGCCAGGGAGATAAAAAGGAGGCCGTCTGTGGCAAGGCTACTTAAACCACTTCTTGAAATCCCACCTACCTTGCAAATGTTGGGAGGGATCTGGGGGTTTGTTTTTCCCTTTGGGTCCCCAAAAAAAGCAGAGAGTCATCAGCTCAGTCTCACTTCCTGCCTAGGGGAAAAGGAAAAAGAAAAAGACGAGCCTTCAAGGATAAAGGAAACCGAAAACGTTTCCTTACAGATGTGCCTTCATCACGTTTCTATAGAAATGGGGCTACATCCCCATTTCTCTCTTCTTCAAGCAAGCAAGCAAACGCCTCTCATGCCGGGCTCCGAACTAAGAGCGCCACCATCCCAGTGAGGTGGGGAGCAAAAGCAGGGAGCCAGCTTCCCTCTGACACGTGTGATGTCATTAAAAAGGACCCAAGGCAGCTTACGTGCATCATAAAAGGCAACATTTAAAAGTGAAAAACGGCAAGTTCCGTAAGATGGAGACGACCCTGTGTTTTCTTACTTCTCCAGATAAAGCCAAATTTGAAGAACTTGATCTTTCCTGCTTACAGTGGTTAGATTTTGGAACTCTGGAAATGGAGCAATTGGAATTTCAAGAAAACTGTATCTGGAAAAATAAATTCTATGACCTGCATGCAACACTGGAGAAGATACAGTGCGAACCCTAACCCCCAGTTCTACACACTCAGGTTCCTTTTCGGGTGTGACATTTAGTTTTCACCCCTTTTCGCTGCCACCAGTGGATTTCTTTTATCCACAATGTAAAATTATTTCACTCAAACACTGGCTACCAACAATTGAAAGTTTTTATTAAAGTTACAGATGTTCTTTATTTATTTAATCAGAATCAAAATCATTGAAATATCCTCTTTTACTTATTTGCCATTTAACCAACCTGGGTATTTACTTGTTACCCTTCCCACCTCTAACTTTGACTGTCTAGGTCTTTCTCCAACTCCTGACTAACTGAAATCCTAACTCGAACTCTAAGTGATTTTTAACTTTCTTCCATTCCCTTCTTACATTCCCTTGGTTCCGCCCTCCTGCTCAAGCATTGGCTGCAAAATCAGTGTTCCATTGTGATGGACAGGTGTGGTTTCTGGCCTGTCCATCACAGCAAGTCTACAAATCTAAAAAAGAATCAAACCAAAACTGCACTAAAAAAGGTGAACCAAATCAATGCCAAGAAAACCCTTTTGCTAGAGCCAGTGTCGTGGTCCAAGTGTTGGACCAGGCCTTGTGAGACCTGGGTTCAAATCCCTCCAGCCACAGAAGCTGACTTGACAGTTGGGAACGAGGGAGAACCCCTTGAACTGCTCCGATACCTCAAGAGCTACCTTAGGATGGGCACCAGTGTCCTCAATAGTGTGTCGGGTTGGGACCTGGGTTCAAAGGTCTTCTCATCCAAGGAAACTAGTGGGAGGGGGTTAGCCATGGGTAAAGGTAAAGGTTCCCCTTGACAATTTGTCCAGTCATGTCCGACTCTAGGGGGCATTGCTCATCTCCGTTTCCAACCCATGGAGCTAGCGTTTGTCCAAAGACAATCTTCTGTGGTTACGTGTCCAGCGCGACTAGACACGGAACACTATAACCTTCCCACCGCGGTGGTACCTATTTATCTACTTGCATTTTTGTATTTTGCATGTTTTTAAACTGCTAGCTTGATGGGAGCTGGACAAGCAACGGGGGCTCACTCCGTTGCATGGATTCGATCTTACGACTTCAGCTCTTCCGACCTTGCAGCACAAAGGCTTCTGCGGTTTAACCCGCAGCGCCACCACGTCCCACCCAAAGCGGGCAGAGTTCAGGTCTCAGGACTTTTCTTGCCTGCTGTCTTCCAACCCCCAACCTCGCTTAGGCTTCACTCTTCCCTTGGAGCCCACTGCCAACCTCATAGGGGCTCGGAAAGGCAGCCACCAAGGGTGGGGGGTCTTGGTGTGAGCTGTTCTCACTGTAAAGCGAAGCATTTAATGATCCCTTGGTCTGGAACTGATGCTTCAGGAGGGAAACTCCCCAGATCCAGAGGGGCTGGGTCACCTTTTCCTGTCCTCTCCTCCTGCCCTCCGTATGGAAGATTGGAGCACCTTTGGCCTCTTTCCAAAGTCCCTTTTTGCTCCACCCCATGGAGAGCCACAAATGGGAGGCAGGAGGGCGAATCCCTAGGAAGAAGGAGTGAGGAGCAGGTCTTTTGCTGTATCTCCCTTTCAGCCCCCAATACGAAAGATCCCACCGAGGAAACTCCACCCTCTTCTCTCTCTCTCCCCGGCTTCTCTCCTGCCTGCTTTTCAGAAAAAGATGGTCTGTGTTCAAAATCAACACAACAAGGAAACTGCCAAGCCTGGAAGGGGGGGAGCAGTCGTCCCAACCCCTCCTGGAGTTGATCCTCAGCAGAGGATCTGGTCTGGAGAGGGATCGGGTTAGCCTCCCTCTCTGCCAGATTTCCCACAAATACACACAACACACACACAATTAAGCTCTAGGGCAGTGGTGGCAAAGTTTTAGTTTAGAAAAAAACAACTCATACAGTGGTCTGAACTAATCAGCACAATAACAGAGATTTCAATGATACAAACCCTTTTTTTTAACTGAAAAATAACCATCAACTCTAGTAAAATGGAAAAAAATGATTAAAGTAATACATTGTACATGTAATCCGAAGCCAGGTAATTTATATACACTTTAAAAATAATTATGTGCATGTGTTTTTGGATAACGGCTACTCAACTTGTAATACTGTGGTGCCTCGCTTAGCAATCGCTCTGTTGAGCAACGAAATCGCTTAGCGATGGACTTTTTGCCATCACAAAAGTGATTGCTTTGCGATGGTCCCTATGGGGAAATTAAGCTTTGCAATGATTGCGGGGAAGCAATCATCGCAAAGCCCCCATTTTCGGCCAGTTGATCAGTGGTTTCTAAATGGCCGCTGGGAAAACAAAATGGCTGCCCGCTGTTTTTCCTCGCTTAAGAGCCAGCGAAAATGGCGGCGCTATGGAGGATTTTCGCTTTAAGGTGAGTTTTTAAGCCCATAGGAACACATTAATCATGTTTTAATGCGTTTCTATTGGCTTTTTAATTTCACTTAGCGATGAAATCGCTTAGCAATGGTTTTTCCGGAACGGATTAACATCGCTAAGTGAGGCACCACTGTATGGTTACATGCCAGACTGACATTGTATGAGGGCAAGCTTTGCTCCGGGTCCTTTCCGTGCTTCTACAGGGGTTGGAGGAGTAGAAGTCAACCTGTATTAGGAGCAAGATAAACAAGAAAACTAAACTGGCTCAACACACTTTAAACAACTTCTAAATTAGTGTCTTGAATTTGGCATGCATTTTGCACAATTAATGTGATTTTTGATGTTGTATGCATGCTGATAATTTGTCAAACCTTGGCTCATAGGCTGTTAGTTTGAGAGCAACACAGGCAGCGCTGAGGTCCTCTGTCAGTCTGTTTCTGGCATCAGAGTTGATCTCATTCAGAGCTGAAAACAGCTGCTCCCAAGCATAAGACGACCCAAACAAAGTAAGGAGAGCAATCCCAAGGGCTTTCATTGACTTAAAACAATTTGGCAGAGAATTCCACACTTTAAGGATTTCATTTTCAGAACGACCAACTGTGCTGCCCATTGTCATCCTTTCGCACTCTATCTTCTCCAGTGTCGCACGCAGATCAGAGAATTTATTTTTCCAGATACAGTTTTCTTGAAATTCCAATAACTCCATTTCCAGAGTTCCAAAATCTAACCACTGTAAGCAGGAAAGATCAAGTTCTTCAAATTTGGCTTTATCTGGAGAAGTAAGAAAACACAGGGTCGTCTCCATCTTATGGAGCTGTAAAAATCTGTTCCTAAAATTCTCCGTTGCAGCTGCTACAAGGCTCGAAAATTCCTCGCAGATTTCCTGATGGCTTGTAGGATCGTCCGTAAATGTTGCGGAATTTTCCAAATACATTTTTAGATTGGGAAAATAGTCCAGCTGCCCACTTTCAAGGTCTCTCTCAAAAACCCGCAGCTTTCTCTCAAATGTTCTGATGTCACAAAACATCCTTTCTGCTGTTTTCCCTAAACCTTGGAGTTTTTCGTTCAGTACATTGAAGTGTGCTGTAAAATCTGTAAAAAACATGAGGTCGGTAAGCCAGGCCGTGTCAGTGAGCTGTGGATATTCTTGCTCCTTTTCAGTCATAAACAGCCTAATTTCATCCAAGCAGGCGACAAATCTCTCCAGGACTCGTCCTCTGCCCAGCCACCGGATATTATTGCACATAAGTAAAGAATTATACTGTGCCTGAACCTCATCAAGAAGTGCTTGAAACTGTCCACAATGAAGAGCATGAGCCATGATGTAGTTCACCATTTCTGTGACATCTCTGAGGATATTGACTAATTTTTTGCTGCTTTCCTTGGCCCAAAGAGCTTCTTGATGTATAATACAAGGAAACTGAATGACCGGATGTTTTGCTTCTTTAACAAAGAACTGCATGAAACCAGATGTGCCCCCCACCATGCAAGGCGCCCCGTCACTAGTCACTGAAACCACTTTTTCTGCTCTTATGTCTTGTGACAAAAATGCCTCCATCACAGCGTCGTAGATCTCTCTCCCTTGTCTCCTTCCAGGCAAAGACAACAGTTTCAACAGCTCTTCTCTCATGATGTTGCCAACCGCATAACGCAAAATTACTGCTAGCCTGGCATGGTTATTTATATCTGTGCTTTCCTCCAAGCACACGGAGTAACAGGCTGCCTCTTGTAAGTCGGCGGCGAGTTGCTCACGAACGTCGCTTGCCATACGCAGGATTCGATCTTTAACGGTATTTCTACTAAGTGCCATCTCAGAGATGCGCTGCATAATTTGATCCTTGTTTGGGAAGTCATGAAAAAGGGAATTACCCCCAGCCAACATGGCCGTTTTGATCAAATCCCCATCGGAGAGGGGCTTGCCATGTTTTGCTATGCAGAGTGAAATTTGAAAGCTGGCAGCTGTCAGATGATTTGTTTGATGATTAGAAAGAGCATGGGGAAAACTCGGATGCTGGGAGCGATGTTGCCTCAATCGGCCTTCAAGAAACTCTTTCCTTTCCGCTTCTCCAAGTTTGGCAACACTTTTGTGGTTGGTTTCAAAGTGACGTCTGACACTTGATGTGCGAGACACAACATTTTTACCACACAGAATGCATGACGCTTTCCCATAGTGTTCAGTCATTCCAAATGACTCTGTCCAGGCCTCTTGGAACAATCTCCCACTATCTCTTTTCAGCTTTGCTGTTTTTGGTGTACTCATTTCTTTTGTGTCCAAGATTTGGAGTCTAAAAAAAAGTATATATATAAAAAAGATGGATGAAGCACCCAACACAAATCTATCCCTACCAAAAATATTATTGTCACATTTACTGTACACATTTTGTCTGTCTGGTTCTTTACTGATTCCACCAACTGACAGCTCTTTTAGAAAAAAAAAGGCAAGTGCTGAATGCTACACTGAATTCGATGCACCCTATTAATAAAACTTATTAAGTACATTGAACTCCTGGACTCGTTTCCTCCAAAGTAAGCCGCCTTCAGAAAAACAGCTCTAGGTAGGAGTGCAAACTTTTAAAGTGTATACCCACATTTTATGCACTGCATAAAGTGTATACACACATTTCACTTATTTGAAATGTACTGTTGGAAAAGAGCTTTACAGATAGCATGACTTGTCAGAGAAGTAAGTAAAGCAAATTAAGTGTGGACTCTCAGTAGAAGCTAAAAGAAATAACCAAACAAAGGGTTTTGTACTACAGTGGCATCAGGAAAAGACAACCTCCTTGGAAAAGGTGGGAAAAAGTGAAATGCAGTAGGAAAAGAGGAGGACTGCACATGAGGTAGAATGACTCAATAAGGAAAGCCACAGTCTTCTGTTTGTAAGACCTCAAAGCAGGGCCAAGAGCAGAAAGACTGGGATTCAGATTTGGGGAATAAACTATGCTACTCTTGCCTCCTTTGGGGATGAGAAAGAGAGAAACGGGACTGCACTGCTACACGCTTCAGCCCTCTAGTCCTGGGTGTGGGGGTTGTCTTTTACTCCGGGTTTCCTGTCAAGCGAGACTCTGCTAAATCTCCTGGTTTGGCCCAGTTCCATTTAGAGTCTTCCATCCGAGGCTTCGGCCGCCTAGAGTGGCCTTTTAGGCCAGATGGGCGGGGTATAAATCAAATAAATAAACAAATTCAGTACAGAAGGTCCTGTTTTTTTCTCCTTTGATGCAAACGACCTGGAGGAATATCTCCCCCCCCCCCCGTCCCCTTCCTTCCTCCCTTGCCCTTCCCGCCCCAGTCCCCTCCGGCGGTGGAGGCAGCCATTCCAGCTGAACCCCATCCCCGGGCTCTTGCAGGGGAGTAAACACGAAAGCAGCCCCCCGTCTCTGAAAGAACTGATGTACAAGAACCGGCTGACCATGGTGCCGTTTCTGAGGTTCGGCGGTGAGGGGTGGATACCTGCGTGCCCCCCCCCCCCCGCGCGGAGAGGTCTCTGCCTGCCTTGCAGGGAGGGGTCTCCCTGGCCCCCCTGGGGGTGTGTGCGTGGGATCTGGACCCCAGAGATCTTCTCTCCCCTTGAAGCCCTCCCTCCCTCCTCGTTCCCGAAGAGACGGGGGGGGGGACTGCCTTGTTAGCCCTCCTCCACCTGCCGCCAGAGCAGCCCCCTTTCTGGCGTTTCTTCCATTAGCGGAGGGGTGTGTGGGGGAAAGGGAGATCTTACTTTCCTTCCCACCCACCTGTGCAGGCAGGATTCAGGGGAAGGCAGGGTCTCCTTGCACAGAAGCAAAAAACCTCATCACCCCCCCCCACACACACGATTAAGTCTTAGGGAAGGGCGTGGGGGTTCCCTGCCACGGGGTGGGGTGGGGCTGGGGGTGGGATCGGGACCCCAGGGAGCCTCTCTCCCCTTGGAACGTCCCCTCCCTCCTCCCTCCCTAAGAGACTGGGGGGGGGGGAACTGCCTTGCAAGCCGGTCGTGCAAA